>NC_085000.1:25851108-25858608 GCF_963854185.1 Sardina pilchardus | reverse complement strand
TATCTGAACCCCGAGATATCTGCTACTTTAGTGCTGCTGCACATCCAGCTGTAAAAGCTGAAACCTCTCGCACAATCAATGGCCCTTTAAAGACTCCTACACTGGACGTGTGTGTGAGTGTGTGTGTGTGCGTGACAAAGCTGACTCACACCAAAGCTAACTCTGGAACCTGCTCAGCCGGACCGCAGCTAGATCGAGACTCGACTGGGTCCAGGGTTCTGGGTCCATCTGGGAACATGCCTCCCCGGTTCATCTGGTTAGCATTATCTGCGCTAGTGATTGATAGCCGTCTTATTTGTTACTGTGGGCCCAGCAGAGTGCCGCCGCGTGATGGGGCCTCTGTGGCTTATCTGTTATTTCTCTCCAGCGCCTTCCGGATTCTTCCGAGGACCACCGCACATGGATTGTGTGTCAGAGGTTTCCATAAAGTATTCAGAGAGGGGTTGGGGTGAAGGGGGTGAAGAGGTGGATGGGTTGGGGGGGGGGGGGGGGGGTGTTATCGGAGAGGCTGCTTGCATTTTTTGTGCGCACGCACCAGAGGCCTTTCTTCAGAGTAGGTGCTGATGTGTGGGCAAATCTCTGCTTGTAGCCACATCAGCGCTCTTTGTGTGTTGTGTGTCAGCTAACCCACCCCACCCTGCCGTCGCACCAGCCATACCTACAGTACCCCCCCCCCCCCCCGCCCTGCTTAACCAAAGCTTGATGCAGATACAAATATAGCACACCGACTAAATCATCCACTCTGTCGTTGGGGATAGTCACCACGTCACTCGTCCACACAGAGGCACTCGTTCACTAGACTGGGATGTGTTTAGTAAACTCATATGCAAGGAGAGATAAAGGAAAAAAAACATTTGGGATGTGCAAAGATTCCATGTGAGGAATGACACGAATGAGAATCAGTTAAGAATGTGTGTGTGTGTGTGTGTGTGTGAGTTTGTCAGTGTGTGTGGTCTTCCTGGTGCACGCTACCATTTGGAAGCTGTATCCATTTCTCTTTTATGACACCTGAAAGGCATTTTTCAGTGCGTAACTCAACACTCGGCGAGGCAGGCTAGACAGACACAACCTGCCAAGTTCAAAAGTGAGTGTG
The DNA here is from genome assembly GCF_963854185.1 of Sardina pilchardus. Taxonomy (NCBI): domain Eukaryota; kingdom Metazoa; phylum Chordata; class Actinopteri; order Clupeiformes; family Clupeidae; genus Sardina; species Sardina pilchardus. The sequence goes on along the minus strand of NC_085000.1, from coordinate 25,857,515 downwards.
CGTGAGCGTGTATGTATGTGTGTGTGTGTGTGTGTGTGTGTGTGTGTGTGTGGGTGTGTGTGAATGTGTGTGTGTATCTGTGTGTGTGTGCGTTGTCTCTGTCTGGGACACTGGGGGATCAATCTTTCATGGGAATGTGTGGAGTGAGAGAAAAGAGACAAAAAGAGAGAGAGAGAGAGAAAAAAGAACTTTCCAGACATCTAAAATAACTGCTGAGTCACTCTCACAGACACCTCAGCCTTACCTGAAAGAATACTCAGGTGTCACACCTCTCTCTCTCTCTCTGTCTCCCTTTTTAACACATACCTCTGTTATCAGACTGTTTGTTGTCTCTGGTCATGGATTTGCATTGAGGCCTGTCTGTGTCTTTGATGCCTTGTCTAAGTGTCTGTATCCAACACTTAAAACATGAAACAGCAGCTGACTGCTGCTCGCTGAGCTGTGATCTGTGTCTGTAGAGCCGACACAAAAGGACGTCATACGTCTCTACTGCGCCCAGAACAGGTGACCAGCAACCTTGTTTGTATTGCTAAATATAATCTGCATGCATGACGCATTGTTTCATTGTTCATAAATCCAGTTGTTGTTGTTGATTATGAGGCTTGGCATTGATTTATTGGCCGTGACGGGGGACTCCTTTCATCGGTGAGTCAATTCCTCTGATTGGCCGTGTTTGTTGAAGGAGCTCCCGTGATTGGCAATGAGTCATGACTGAACTCCCGGTCACCCTCTTTTTGGCATGTGTGCCTCACGTAGACACACACCCACAAACATTTGGCCAGCACGCACCCAAAGCCATTTGGTTTCCGAGTCCATTGTTTGCCTTTGAGTGGCTGTGTGTGTGTGTGTGTGTGTGTGTGTGTGTGTGGCAAGGGTGGAGCCATTCACTTGCAGCAACCTGCAGAGTCTCCATCAGCTCTGAAAAGGGGACCTAATAACACAGGAGTTGAGAGCAGCCACTGTGCCAGACTCACATTACCCACAGAGACCAGGTGAGAAGAAAGGAGAGGAGGAGAGAAGAGAACAGATGAAGAAGGAAAGAGAAAGAAAGGAGAGGAGAAGAGAAGAGGGGACAAAAGAAGGGAGGAGGAGGAGGAGTGTGATGGTCAGGCACCTGCCGGGCCCACAGACCTCCACTCTTCTCCTCCCCCCTGGTGCCCAGCCTGTGCTCTCAGCAGGCTCTGCCCACACCGGAGGCCCTCTCCCTGGGCCAGCCTGCCCCGCTCTGCCCTGGGCCCATCTGCCTCTCTGGTGCTGCTGCTGCTGCTGCTGCTGGCCTCTCCACTCTACTGCACTCTACAGTCTACAGCTCCCTCACCACCAGCGAAATGGCTCAGGACACGTCTCTGGGCCTCAGAGAGCATCAGCAGCAGCACGGGGAAATACCAGTCTGCTGCTGCCCTACCGCCTGCCTGCCCAGAAAAAACTCCAGTGCCGGTTCTACTCCTCTCTCTCTCTCCTGTTCCACCCCCTCCATTCCTACCCTTCACACCTCTCTCTGTTTCTCTCCCTTTCTCCCTCTCTATCCCTCTCTCTTTCTCTCTCAATCTCTCTCTCTCTCCCTCTCTCTCCATCTCTCTCTCTGCAGGCTGTGTGTGGTGTGTGGTGAGCTGGGCTGTATCTCCCCTTACTCCACATTCCTCCTATTAATAACCTAATCTGGGGGGTAATCTGACTCGCTCCGTGCATTACACCTTTACAGGGCAGGAATGCAAGCTCCAGTAAGAGCTTTATTCTCCACCTGATACAGACCGACACGCACATGCAAATGCACGCACAATGAATACACAAACACATATACACACGTACGCCCACACACATGCGTGCGCACACACACACACACACACACATAGTACACAGTATACTGTGTACACAGTATACTGATTATCAACACAGCAGACGACAGCCCACAAACATCGCCTGTGTTGCCTAGGAGTTGTATCGGATGTTGTGCCTCAGTACCTCATGACAAGGGTACATTTTCACACGCACACACATACGCACAGACACACACAGACACACACACACACACACACACACACACACACACACACACACACCCTCCCCCCTCCTGACCTAAGGTCAAGATGCCGTGCCGTCGGCATCGTGTCTCAGAACCCCATGCACATCCCAGAGGGAAAGAAGACCTCCGCAGCCAGTCACGCCACTTAGCCATCAGAGTTTCCAGGAGGACAATCTCACACACGCACACACACACACACACACACACACACACATACACACACACACACACACTGCCCCCCTCGTCTGCCAAAGTCTTACACACTTCACCCCCATAGGCCTTGCTTCAAAGGGCTCTCTCTGATTAAATATACACGTTCTTTTGGATGCCGCCCCATTAGCTATAAATAGCCCAGTGCCTCCACTGGCTTCCTCCAGGCCCACAGCAGCAGGATGTATCCAGGAGATGGGCCGCAACAACACAGCACGCACAAACACTGACTGTAAAGCCAGCCATTCAGCCATTTACTGTAACCTGAATATGTGTGTGTGTGTGTGTGTTTTCTGTGTGTGTGTGTGTGTGTGTGTGTGTGTGTGTGTGTGTGTGTGTGTGTGTGTGTGTGTGCGCATGTGAGTGTGTGTGCGTGTGTGTGTGTGTGTGTGTGTGTGTATGTGTGTGTGTGTTTTCACTTATTAATGCATTTACAAAGAATGATAGATAAGACAGATGGGGAGACGGAAAAATTAATCTGTGTGTGTGTGTGTGTGTGTGTGTGTGTGTGTGTGCGTGCGTAAGTGTGTATATAACATTTATGGATGTGTGCCTAACTGCATAATATGGTAGCGTGTGTGTGTGTGTGTGTGTGTGTGTGTATATGCGTATGAATGTGGAGTGATCTGGGTCTGTCGATGGAATAAAAACATTAATCCGGCGGCGTCCTGAAACCCAATCTCAGTTGATCTGTTGAGTTGAGTGAAGTTTCCATCTCCATGCAGCCCTGCCACTGTGGCCTGTACTTAAAGCGTTCTGCAAGAGTGCGTGGGGTGCAATCTTTGGCACAGAATGGACACTACGTGAACATCACTGTGTGTCTTTGTGTGTGTGTGTGTGTGTGTGTGTGTGTGTGTGTGTGTGTGTCAAGGGATGTGTGCGTACATGAACATTGGAGTGTGTGTCTTTGTGAGTGTGTCCACGGATGTGTACGTACTGTATGTACATGTAAACATCGGTGTGAGTGTGTCTTTATGTGTCCACGGATGTGTGTGTGTGTCCACAGATGTGTGCGTATGTGAACATCATGTGTGCGTGTTTCTGTGTGTGTATGTGTCTATGGATGTGTGCGCATGTGATGGAAAAGGTCCCCCTCGGCCATGTTTTCCTACACTGGAGTTACCTCCACGCATCTGTGGAAACGATATCTCCCACAGTCTCCCGCGGGACCCACGCTCCCGCAGTCTGGGCACACACACACACACACACACACACACACACACACACACACACACACACACACACACACACACACACACACACACACACACACACACACACACACACACAAACACACACACACACACACACACTGCTCAAACTCAAACACCGCTCAAAGCCTCGTGGACTGTACACAGCGCTAGGACAGTGTCCAGGGCTATCGAGGAACTCTCATCATAACAGGAGAGGCCAGGGCAAGAGTGGACAAGTGGCAGCGAAGCAAATATGGGAATACATGGAAAGTGGGGGAAGAGTGGAAAAAAAAGAAAAAAAGGGATGATAAGAAGAAAAAGTGTTTTTCAGAGAAGTTAATGTGTGGGAAAGAGCACAGAGACGAGAAACAGAAATCTGGATAATGCATCTTCCAAGAGGAGAGCCATGTACCCCCATCTACAAAACCATTACAGTTTTTTTTGATTGCTTTGACGCAGTATTCGACTCAAAAAACCATGTTTCAAAACTCTTAACGCAAAGGCCTAAACAGTGGCACCAATGGTCAAAATGACTCATTTTGCCTGCAAAAAGCTCTAACTCCTCCAAAACATTTAAAATACGGACCAAAAGCAAATTTTGCCCTCAAACAACACAACTTGCACACAAGTGCATAAGCGCTTCCAATCAGTCATTAGACAAGGGGCATCAAAATACAAAATTCAGCTCTCAATGTGAATCAGTGCTGCATTACTGGTCAGCAGCTTACATATCAGTGCCATTTTGCTTTCTTGCAAAATATAGATCCAGAATCATATACAATGATTTTTCAAATTTTACAGAATGCAGTATTCATTCTTTTTCTTTTTTTTTGAGATTGTGGCTAAGAAATGAAATATTCCAACAGAAACCACATCCACAACAAAATCCAGTAAAATCCATCACTGTGTAAGACATAAGGAAAATAAAAATACAAATTCTGTACAATACTGTAAAGAAAAAAAATCTCTTCTAGTCAATTCTTACTCTCACTCTCATCTGCCTTGATCATCCATGCTTGCAAGTTACAACACACAACATGGCACCTTTTAAGCCTGCAGACTGATTGCAAATTGAAAAGTTTTGTGAAGCAGTGTCAAACAGGTGCTTCAGTGATTTCATACTGGGCAAGAAGTTTCTAAGAGATGGGAACATATAGTTTCTGTTTGGTTACCACAGCTAAAGCAATGGAGTTTGGACTGCTTGAATGACATCTGCGTTAACTGATTTGCAAAAGGGTGCGGGAAGTGTGTCAAAACAATGACAGTGGGTTAACTCATTTGCAAGAGGTGTCTTTTGGTCTGCTGAGAGAGTGATGATGAAGACTGAGAGGTCACCAGTTTCTTCAACCAGGTCAAAGCAATCAAATAAAACTGTAACGTCCATGTCTGTTTTTCATGTTTTTAAAGGAATTTGTCTTATCACTGGTGTGTGTGTGTATGTGTGTGTGTGTGTGTGTGTGTGTGTGTGTGTGTGTGTGTGTGTGTGTGTGTGTGTACAGTTTGTGCGTGCAGCAGTCCATGATGATCGACGCAGTCAGCTAAAAGATAAAACACACCTGCTGTTGCCATTCAGTTCATATGTAAACATCTCTACGTGTATGCATCTGTTTGTGCCTGCATGAATGTGCATACCAATCTTAGCGAGCGTGAGAGTGTGTCGTATTTCATGAATATTTGCGTTTGTGGTGTATATTTCTATCTGTTTGGGCATACGGGCGTGCGTGTGTTTGTGTGTGTGTGTGTGTGTATGTGTGTGTGTGTGTGTGTGTGTGTGTGTGTGTGTGTGTGTGTGTGTGTGTGTGTGTGTGTGTGTGTGTCTGTGTGTGTGTGTGTGTGTGTGTGTGTGTGTGTGTGTGTGTGCGCGCGTGTGCATGCGTGTGTGTGTGCGTGTGAGTGTATGTGCAGTATATGTCTTGGGTAACCTGCATCTGTTGCCTGTTTTGACCTTTTCCGAAAAGCATGGAGAATGAATTAACCATGCAGGAGCAGAGACACAGGAAACACAACCCACCACCAGCAGATCCTCTACTGACTGACACAGAGAGAGAGCACAGAAAGAAAGAAAGAAAGAAAGAAAGAAAGAAAGAAAGAAAGAAAGAAAGAGATTGGGAAGGAGCAGGCGAACTTGTGTAGACAAAACAAAACTTCAGACAAAAGTTTGGGAAAATCAACTAAATGAAAAATGGAAAGACACGCACAGAGTGAAACAGAGGGTGAGCTTCCCGCGGCAGCTGGCTGAGTTGGACGTGTTTGGTACAACGTCTGTCAAACAGATATGGGAGAACATGACAGAGAGTGGAGCCCAGCTCACTGTTCTTCTCATCACGTAACCACAACCGCCATGACTGACACAAGCTGCAGGAGACAGAAAGGGCTGCTGGGACACTGGAGGACTGACACACTCCCATCTGATTGGAATAAATTAACGTGTGTGAGTGTGAGTGTGTGTGTGAGAGTGTGTGTGTGAGTGTGTGTGTGTGTGTGTGTGTGTGTGTGTGTGTGTGTGTGTGTGTGTGTGTGCGTTTCACGCCGCCAGGCAGAGGTTAAGGGAGAGGATCCAGTCGTTGACACACAGATTACATCCACAAAGCCAGCTCTCTTGTTCCCTTCTCCTGTTTCCCTCCCGAGCGCTGAGTGATATATGCGGCGCACTCTTAAACACTAACTTTAAGACTCTGCTGAGAAAATCACCTCTCCTCCGAGTGAACTCATTTGTCTTCTCACAGCACGATCAACCTCGTCTAGGCCGAGAGAGAGAGAGAGAGAGAGAGAGAGAGAGAGAGAGAGAGAGAGAGAGAGAGAGAGAGAGAGAGAGAGAGAGAGAGAGAGAGAGAGAGAGAGAGAGAGAGAGAAGAGAAAGAGAGAAAGACTAAGAAAGATGGAGCATGAGCAAGAGACAACAAACTGAGTTCTCGCTCGATCTGCCAGAACATGCAGTCATTCCTGGCGAGAGGTTCTCTCTATCTCCTTCACTCACTCTC
>NC_085000.1:25833608-25846108 GCF_963854185.1 Sardina pilchardus | reverse complement strand
TTCCTGAGTCTTATGCATCAAAAACAAGGCACTGCACAATTCAGCAGGAGAGATTCCGAGGCTAACTCATTCCCCTCACACTAATTATGCCGTTTTTATCTGCAACATCAGAGGACAGGGGAGCTAAACGTCTCAATGAATATCTGATGGAAAACCGTCTTGTTAGAGTTTTGATATATTTTAAATAACTCTGTTAAGGCTAGTGGTTAAAATCTCATCGCATATAGTTTTTTTTGTTTTTTTCTTTTTGGGGGGGGGGGGGGGGTTGGTTCAACCCCGAGTCATGGGCTGTCTTCCATCTTGTGGGATATTTTATAAGATGAAAATTACAGTTTGATACTGAGATGATCGATGGCCCTCTCGTCCATCTCTTGGGGAGTCCTCATAGAGAAGACGTACGCTAATATACGAGAAGTACCGCAGCACGTCATTCAAATAGAGCAGAAAGAGAGCGAGGGAGGCAGAAGAAAGACAAGGAATGAGAGAAAGAGAAAGAGAAAGAGAGACAGAGAGAGAGAGAGAGCATAAGAGAGCTCTCTCCCTTTCCACTACATTCTCATGGCGCTAGGCCAAGTATGAAGCTAATTTTCCAGCCCCTTGACTAGCGAGGAGAAACTCCCTAATCTGGGATCAATTACAATTAAAGGTATTAACATTCCTGTGCGGCAGCTTCCAGCCACACTCGTTAGCACAGACAATGGCGCAGATTGTCATCTGCATATGCGCCCGCTGTGCCAGCCCTGCTCCCACAGGTTGGTAATGACCGCTGGGAGAGTTGCCCTCTCCTGGGGCACATACGCCCCTCGTCTGCCCCTGGGTTATGGGGCCAAAGGGCCACGGTGCAGAGGCTGCTGCTTCATAGCGTGAGGAGGTCAAAGGGAAGAGGATGTGGATGTGTGTGTGCGTGTGTGTGTGTGCGTGCTTGTGTGCGTGTGTGTGTGCGTATGTGTGTGTGTGTGCGTGTGTGTGTGTGCGTGTGTGCGTGTGTGTGTGCGTGTGTGTGTGTGTTTTGGACTGATGCACATGCTGAGGTAGCATACCACTCGACATGCCTTGACTGTGTCTCATTCATCAAGACCAAGTGGTAAATGAGGAGAAGCAGCTTGATATAATAGGTCCTACAAAAACTATAAAAACTGTTTGCACAATCCGCCCTATCAAAAATGTTCCATCTGTTCAGGTCCTTCCCCCCCCGTGGGGCCTTTATTGTACGCTAATCTGGAGGAAGTGACAGATAACCATTTTAGAGAAGAGGCTTTTTAGAGAAGCTTTAAACGTCCTTATCAGGCTGTGCCACTGGTGCCACAGTGCTCTAGTGTCAGCTGAGCTGAGCTGTGCTGTGCTGCTGCAGAAGTGAGAGGAGCCCCCCCCCCCCCCAGTGATATGGTGTGGGGGGGCCATTTGCTGAGCTCATGTGGCCCTGGTGTGATAACACGCTGGGAAAGGCCCTCCACCTCACAGTTGCTGCTGCCGCGGCCGCCAGGTGGGGAGGTGCCGCTCGTCTCACCTCCATTTTAAACAGCAGGCTGGACACGGGGGGGGGTGGACCGGGGTTGGAGGGGGCAGAGGGCATGGCATGCCCACACACACACACACACACACATACCGGTGCCGGTGTGGGGACAGACAGGCAGACAGGCAGGCAGGCAGGAAGGAAGGCGGCCGTTTGGTTCAGAACCCTGGAGGTCCCCAGTGGTCAGGATGGAATTCTTTTCCCTTTCTGAAAGCGCTGAGCCACACACACACACACACACACACACACGGAGGGCAGGCCAACGCTGCGGGTCAGGGTCACAGGGGGGACTATTTTTAATGTGACACACAGCCGTTAAAAAAGGACAAAGGAATGCACACACGCTTTCACCCACAACATGTGAGACTGGATCTGATCTGTGTGTGTGTGTGTGTGTGTGTGTGAGTGTGTGTGTCTGTGTGCTTATGTGTGTTTGTTAGCTATGACATGCAATTCTAGTTCAGCCATGGTCAGTTCCGTTCAACTGACAGCTGGGTGACCTGCGTTTGAGTACACATCTACATGCTCATGTTCTATACTCCAGACCACACCTTAATAAAACAAGTGTCTTTATCTGTCCAACTGAAACTGAAACTGATACTGAACTCATACTAATCTGATACTAAGACAACAGTGATATTCAATCAGCCAGGCACAGCCAGAGCACATAGGGGATAGCAGTCAATAAAAATCAAAACAATGAGACCTCATCCCTCCTAACCAATAGGATCACCAGTACACACACCATGACCACATGGAGAAGAGGAGATCCCTGACCGCATATAGGCCAACGCAGCATGAACGCCCTCTGACGAACAGAGAGACATAAGCTCTTACGGGAGAGCACGGAGCTTGACCGCCCGGCTAGGCCCGTCCGTGGACTGTGAAGGATGACTCAGCACTTACACGCACAGCAAACAAACAGAGACAAACAAAAGGCCCACAGCCTCGACATCTCACACCCAGACGCGGCCCGCCGTCCGAGCACCAATGCATCTCGTTGCCGTGGAGATGTCGACGGAGCTCGGTCTTGACCGTGTCACCTGGGGGTGGGGGTTGGGGTGTGAGCGAGTGGCGTGAGCGGTGCTGCTCTGCCGAGCGTGAGAGGACTTGTCCGTCCCAACACCTGGTGTCGTGTGTCTCACTGCTACCTACATCCAAACTCCAAAAACACACCCCTGAACACACACACATCGGTGAGAGAAGGAGGCGGGGAAGTCCCTCACTGCTCTCTTTCTATTCAATTTCTCTTTCATTCTATTCCATTCCCTCCTCCTTTTTTTCTCTCTTTCTTTCTTTCTTTCTTTCTGTCTTTCTTTCTATTTATGATGTGACTTACTGGAAAATCAAGTGCCAAACATTGCAGCTGAGGCGTGAAAACGTTCCCAAGCTCATCTGAAGCTCTTGAGCACACTCTGACCCTCACCTCCTCCCCACATCCCCCTTTCCATCCGCAACACAACACCCTCGAACCAGGGTCCCCTAGTACAGCACCTTTAACCTCCAAAAGTAAACCAGAGAGAGAGGGAGAGAGAGAAAGAGGGACAGAGAGAGAGAGAGAGGGAGAGAAAGAAGGAAGAAGGAGAGGTATTCATCCTGGACTGCTTTCCTTGACAAACAGAGTATAGGAGCATGTGGACCTGACGATTTAATTAGTCCGAATGAACGTGGATGTGATTGAGGAAACATCTGCTGGACTCAACAGAACTAACACAGCTACCGCTGTGGGAACGTGGGCCGGGGCGTGTGTGTGTGTGTGTGTGTGTGTGTGTGTGTGTGTAGGAGGGGGGTTCTATAAGCTGTAAAGGGGCATTCTCACTTTCACTGAGCCGCTGCAGCAGTTATTAAAGGGAGCTTTTTCAATTAGAGAGGACTTATGAGGGCCACTGCAAAGGGGACAGCAGAGGAGGGGCCCAGGGGCGTTAAGAAGGATATACACTTGTGTGTGTGTGTGTGTGTGTGTGTGTGTGTGTGTGTGTGTGTGTAGAGAGAGATCAAGACAGACGAGGGAGGCGGAACAGTCTGATTGCTCCTGGGTCTACAAAGTCTTACCACTTTACTGTCTCCCTTAAGGACCCCCCCACCCCCCACCACCACCACCACCACCACACACACACACACACACACACACACTCCTTCATTTGGGTCAGTCCCATTCTCCCCATTCTCTTTCCATCTAAGTGCTCCCAGACTTTGGGATCTCTGAGGAGCGTGCGGTTGACATCGCTCTCCCAAGAAAAAATCCCCACCACGCGCAACATCTCCGGCCTCCGTTTCCCCGGCGACCCGTCCTCACAGGGGAACCACCAGCCAATGGCTGCAAACCCGCACTTTAGCGCACCGCGCGCACACGATACAGAACCTTCTGGAATAATGAGACTAACACACACAATGTGCGATGTCATGCCGAGTAGCAGCACCGTTTTTTTCCTCCCCTCCGCGCCGTCCGCATAAAAACGTCTCTCAGCGCCGCGGCCAAAAAACAGAGTCAATGTCCCGGAACGAGCTCTGGCATGGCTAATGGCCTTTAAACAGGCTCCTGTCTGACCATCTTAATGAGGAAAGCTTTCACAGACGGCCTGCCTACAGGAACAGCAATCTGAGCAGACCACCTCGCTCGCTCGTTCGCTCGCTCCCGAGCCTTTCAGCGAACGACGCTCCGCAGCGCTGTGAGTCATTTTCGTATCAACGCGGCAGGAGAACGCCGCTTGGCTTGGCTCTGAGGTTAGTCGTTTCCAGACGACCGCAGACGGGCACCTACTGGGGCGATTACGAGACTGTCACCTCAGGGAGGGACGAGGGGGGAAAAAAACGTCGCTAGTGGTACTGGGGTTTCGGGTTCCGCGCCACAGTTGGGCGACACATTGTTGTTCTCCAACAATGCAGGTCCCTTAACCAGACTGTTCCACTGAGGAAAAAAAAAAAACAGTCGACAGATTTTTCCATTTTGTTTCCTCCAGAAGGTTTTTCTCAGACATACCACTATTCATAGCCACCTCTCTGTGCTCCATTGATGGCAGACTTTCACTGGCAGTGAAGGCCTTTCCACAGTGCCTGGCCTGGAGGGGATTAAAACAAACTAATCACTAATTCATGACCAGTCGTCCACTGGGCCAGCTGTCGGAGGGCCCAACTCATTTTGCTGGGGAGGGGGGGGGGGCTCCCTATTGTTGTGCCCCCCTCTTCCCTGTCCACTGATGCCTAACTCTCCATGACTGATCAGGTAGCATCTCCACAATGCTATGCTACTCAGATGATCTGTTGGAGGCCGGTGGCCCAACAATGGCACTTTTCAGCCCAAACCTGCCTGTGGTCAGCACAAAAAGCAGGTGATCACACAGCGCTGACTAGTTCAAAAATAAACACACACACACACACACACACACACACACACACACACACACACACACACACACACACACACACACACACACACACACACACACACACACACACACACACACAAACACACACACACACACACACACACATACATGCACAGACAGACAGACAGACAGACAAACACACACACAATGCTAACAAAGAGACAAAACTAAGCAGAACTGAACAACTGAATTGAGGCAGTTGAGTGACATAATAGTGAGGGTTGGCAGATGACAAAAGAGACATGGCTATTTGGCCCAAATGAATGAAACTGTTTCATAACTGCTGGACTATACTCACACTGTAAAGAGGCATAGGACAGAACTAACTGCTGTTTATCATCACACAGGTATGGTCAAAGCTTTTCTATGTGAGATCAGTCATACATCAAGAAATATCCTCAAGATATTCATGTATTGAGGGTATAGTTAGAGTTATAGAACACACACACACACACACACACACACACACACGCACACACACACACACACACCAGCAGCAGCAGCAGCAGCGTAGGGCCCAGCTCCAGAGGCAGAATGCCACAGAGTTGGAAGAAATAGGCCAACTGGGAGGACATTATAGGAGCAGGAGCGTTGTTTTTGGTTACAGCTCCAGGCTGCACGGTCCAGCCAAGCCAATTTGTAATTTCATCTGAGAAGATTCTAAAGTGGAAACTAGTAATTAAATAGTTACCACAAGCGGCCAAACCAGCCCCTGCGTTTCCCGCACCACAACAAAGCATAGTTTGCCTCTGCAGCCACCCTACCCAACCTCAGCTGCGTCTTTCAAACATACAGAACACCAGCGCACGCTGCAACAAAAGAGCTCCGAGCGTTGTGCAATCTCTATCTATTTAGGTAGGCAGCACTGACTTTCCAAAGAATCTGAGCAACCTGGCTGGTTTCAGTTGAGAGAAGATTATGATGACTAATATTCATTACCCTAGTCCTGTCCATCTTGCACAGTGTAAAAACCTGTTTTTCTCCTCTTTTTCTTCTTCATTGCATCCACATTCACTTAATCCAAATTCTCAAACTAGTTTAGAATCTGAAGGCCTACATCTAATCCCAAATCTATCAAGAGCAGCCTTGGCCAAATGCCAACCTATCTGACCCAAAACAGCCAACACTTATTATTTCCTAAATGTATAATGAAGACTTCTTGCATGTGAACCAGGTGAATATTCAAAGTACTGGTTGCGTGTTATACACTAATGAAGAACAGAAACGGTGATTCATAAAACATGATCAAAACCCCACGTCTTTCGTGCCACTGACGTTGACACCTGGGAGAAGCATATGCGCGAGTGGCAGCGCGAGGCAGCAGTGTGAGTTTGGTGAACCGTGAACAACCGGCCCCTATAGCACGGAAAAAGCATCTGTTGTTGGCCATCACTCTGGCCAAGTTCAGGGACTCTATTATCTAATCTAATGTATTGATCCATCCCACATTTAGGCTAGACTACGTTATGTGAATCTGCAACTTGGGCAGACTGACTCTTTCCAAATAGCCTAAGAACCTTGAAATGAGAACTAAAATGTATATGAACAGTAGGCTACTTTACTGGAAGAGTGGGTCTCTGCTGTCATCGACATTAATACAACTGTAGATATGTGAAGCCTACCCATTGAGTGTGCCCAGCTGATCAAAACATTACTTGGCAAAATCACAACAGCATACTTATTTGCTGTAAATCGTAGTGGGTGTGTTGAACTATCCTGCCAGCATGATTCTGACCTTTGAACGTGAAATAAAACTTTCTTCCACACTGCCAGGTGATTCGTACCAAACAGTATGCGTGATTTGACTTGCAAATCGATGTCATTTACGTCTTATAACCAACAGCCAAATGGTATATCATCTGTTACATTCATTCACTTTATCATCCATCTGAAAGAAATGTTCTATAGACGGAACTTACTTCAGTGCAACAAATTGCAATTGTTAAAAGTTCGCCAAAGTACATTGCAATCAACTACCATGAATGAAGCGTCCCCCTAGAGACTAACTATTATTCATCCAAATGGTTTAACTACTTTAACAGTTTAGATGTAGTGGTATCGAAGGAACTTTGACACATAAATGTCTTACCTTGGCTCCGACATTTTCCTCACATTGTACGAACAAAAATGTTGAAATGAAACTATCGCTCGCTGCAATTTCCCACACGGTTGAAGAAGACGGTATGTGGCCAATCTAATGTGGATTCTCCCTCAGCACTGCCCGAGCGAGTGAGGCAGACAGTCAGTTTCCCCCGCCCTCCCCTCTCAGGGCTCGGTCTATCCCATGTTGTAAGGGTTCATATGGTGTGTAATCTGATATCAGTACTGTATCGCACTCGACCATGTTTTGTGAAGCGCAGAATTCCTAGTATCCCCTCACACGATGAGTACTTTGGCGTCATCTAGCGACGAATTTCAACACTGCAATACTTAATTGAAAGTAGGGCTGTGTGAGAAACGGACGACCTTTCAGCAAGCCAAACCTGTCATGAATGATGGATGGATAAGATAAGATAGCTTACCTTAGATGGGTCTCGGCGGATGAAATAGTACAAAACCAAGCCACTTATAGCAACACAAATAGGCTTCTGAGCTGGTAACCACTGTCTGTCACAACAGGACAATACTGTGACACTTTTCTGCCTTTCCAATTACAGGAATTAGACAGCATAACATAAGAGAAATGTGTATAGGCTATATATATACCACAATAATACTACATACCGTCTAAATTCCTAAAAGTTATGTGGGCACGGTGCAATATTTTTCATTTGCAAAATAAATGTCTACGTGTATGTAGTATGTGCAGCCTGGTGTGTATGTGCATGGGTTGGTAGCTGTGCTCCCTAAGGTGACTTGAAATAAATGATCACAAAAATCAGTTGTAAAAAGCAGTGGTTGGGCATTCAACACTTTATTCACAAACTAATAACCGCTATTAATTGTCCACTGATAAACAGAAAAAAACAAAAATAGAGGAATGATAAATCTATACTGTACAAGTCATTGTTATGTTAAAACCGATCTCTATTTTTCTGTCATATACAGCAGTCCCTTTAAAAGTGCAGAGGAAAAGTCGAATTCCTTTCTCAGCCGGCCTCTTCATCTTCATGTTATTCAGTTATTTATTAATTCAGTTATTTATATTAATTAGGCAGAGGGACCATACAATTCAAACAACACACCATCTTGCACAAAAACACTGTTCAGTCCAGATTGGCAGAGTTTGAGGGTGGCATTCAAAGTGCGACTACAAAATCAATCGGGTAAGAATTTGTTCCATCTTTACGCATGAAGCATATTACTGTAGAGGACCATCTGTTTTTGTGTACTATAAAATATATATTTTAAACATTAAAATGAATGGTAAACGTACATTCAAACACATACAGCAAGTTTTATATAGATTTGTTTTCTAGAACATAATAGCACCATGTATAGCCGAGAGACACTGACCAGGAGCGCTGGGCCAGTGGCGGTGATATCTTTTCTTTACAGAATGTGTCACTGTGTTAAATACACTAGCGGACGTATGCTTTTGCTTGAATGATTTATGAAAAAAATAATAATATGAAGGCATAAAAGCTGCGGGTGTCTTAGTAGGGAGACTATTTTCCCCACCAGTTTTACTGACTGAAATCATTGCACTGCACGAGTTGACTCGGAGGTGTCTTCTCCGACTGTTTAAATGACTGCTGTGAGAGCCTCTTGGGGAACAGTGTGGATCATTGTGTGTTTGCCACAAACAAGCGAGAGAATGTGATGCTGGGTGATATGGAGATGGTATACGCAACTTCGGCCAGGCCTGTGCGAGACTGTCGCAGAGGTAACGTAAGATGGTCCTTTTAGTCTATGAAGTGTTGAAGCAGGTAGATTTTGTCGAAAGCCACTAAAATGCAAAGTGTATAGTGTCCAATAATGTTGTTTTTCTTTTGATTTGTTTTTTTTAACAAAATGGCGAACATTGGGCACATATATGAAACAACATTGACAATGATGACACATCTAAAAACATTGTTTTTTTTTTCAATTTTCATTTTCTAGAAACTAACAGAAAAAAATATGATGAGGAAAATATTAGCTGCAACACTGTAAATGGATGGCACTGGAGCATAAGATGACATCATGTTGACATGGTCAGTCCTACAACCTACAACATACATTCACCTACTCATCTCCCCAAAAAAACAAGGCCTGCATGTGTGTGTATGTGTGTGTGTGTGTGTGTGTGTGAGTCCATGTGCTTGTATAACGTTGGGGTGTCTTGACCAAATAATGCATGGGAAGTGTTGTCGGATTGGTGTACTGTGACTGGGACTGGATAAACTCATGTCACAATGATTACAACACACACACACACACACACACACACACACACACACGCACGCACACTCACAAATCGCGCCAGTCAACTTGAATTACAACAAAGCCACCATGTCTTCACTGTGCAAGTCGCACAAGGTTGCGTCAGATTAAAAAAGAACATTTGTCAGAGATAACTCAATGTGCCACAAACACTGGAAGCTGGGGGTGGGGAGCGGTCGACAGTCACCAAAGACTAGAATAGAAAATCAAACCAAAGATTATGGGAAGAATCAGTAAGTAAGATCATGTTAACATGGTCACAATATAAAACCTTTTCTGGTGGAACTTGATGAATCTGGAAATCAGTGTTTTTATTTATGCCCCCCGCCCCACCAAAAAAAAAAAAAAAAAAAAAATCCCACAAAACTTAAACCAAAACATTTCATTTCATATTCAAACAATGTGTTTTTGACTTCCATATTCAGTAATGTGTGCTATGTTCCATGCCTACGTCTCCAACTGCTAGTTTACAGTGTGGACCCTCCGCAGTGCCCGGGCCAGTAGCTGGACTGCTCTGAGACTGGGCTGTGGGGTCAGGGGTCAGGGGTCAGGGGTCAGCCCTGGGCCGGTTGGGGGCGTCACCAATCGAGACGGAGCAGAGGGGGAGGACGGAGCAGGTCGTCGCGGCGGTGGTTTGAGTTCCGAGCCGCCGAGTTGACCGAGGGGCTGTGGATGGGGATGGGAGACTCCTAGCACTGGAGTCGTAGAGGACGGTTGTGAGGGAGGTGTGTGTGGGGTGTGGTGGAGTGGGGTGGGTTGGGGGGAGGAATGGTTTGAGGTGCTCTCAAAAGTCAGATGGGCCCCCCACCTCTGGAGTCCCTTAGGAATTCGCTGCAGTCACAGAGGGAGGGGCGGAACCTCCGTCGGCCTGTCCGTCTTCTCAGGGGCCCCTCCTCATCCTCCTCGCTCCCACCCTCGTCTTCGTCGTCCTCGTCTTCGTCGTCCTCCTCTTCCTCCTCTCCTGGCAGGGTGTTCGTGTTCTCCTCCAGGAACCGGTCCAGGAGGCGCGAGGACACCCTCCAGGAGCCCGTCTCCTCCCCCGAGGGAGAGGTGGGGACAGGGCTGGACGAGGAGGAGGAGGAAGAGGAGGAAGAGGATGTGGAGGAGGAAGAGGAGGAGGAGGAAGAGGGGCTCGGATTCTGGTTGAGTCCCAGCACCTCCCTCAGGACCCCGGCGCCCGCCTCCTTCAGCAGCAGAGCGGGCGTGGCCAGGGTGGTCAGGTAGAGGGCCGACGCCGATTGGCCGGTGGAGGAGACCAGGGCGTGTCCGGCGCCTCGCCTCCTCCCGCCCTCCTCCTCCTCCTGCGGCGCTAGCGGCCGTCGCTGCTGGGGGTCCGGCTGGTTGTTGTCGTTACTGAGCAGCAAGAACATCCGGTCCACGGCGCTGCTGAAGTTGGTCCAGTCCTCCAGGCTGATGTTAAAGTCCAGTTTGAGATCGTAGGCATGCTCGTCAAGTTTGTACAAGGGTTCAAGTTCTGACCAGTTGGATGTCCCGGAGTACCGGTCCTGCTGGGCTGGGCTGGAGCTCTCAGGGGCACTAGCCCTCCCAGCCCTCCCAAATCTGTCCTCTGCAGGTACAAAGCACACACACACACACGCACCTCAGTAAAATATAAAACTCACACACGCATGCAAACACACTAATATACTTTCAAATCCTCCCACAATGCAAATGCGAGAGCACTTGAACGAAAAAGCTAAAATAACAAACATCCACACTGCTTCGTGTTCACTGGAATGATGAGTCATGTAGTAGCAATGGACACTTGAGATGTGTTTGCTGGAATGATCAGTACTGTAGATGGTGTGGAGGATTTGTGTCTGACCAATTACGGTGATGAAGTGGACTGCGAAGGACAGTTTGGAGGAGTGAGAATAATCATAAGAGAGAGAGAGAGAGAATTCATTTAAGTCAAGACTGAAGTGTATTAATGTTGATTTGAAGTGGGCAAGTGGTGTAGAGAATGGGGATTGTATATGGCAGTGGACAGGGGGCCGTGGTGGATGAATGGAGCCCTCTGGTGGCCAGAAACAGAAGAGCGTGAGATGGGAGCCGAGCAGCCCTGGCTGCATGCAATCAGGAAGAGGTCAGACGGTCGGATGGCTCAGACAAGCCCAGTGCAATCATGCAAGCCAAAAGAAACAATGCAGAGAAGAAAAGGATTAACAGGCGGAGGGAATAAAAGAAGAGATCAAAAAGAGGAGAAGAAAAAGAAAAAGAAAAAGAAAAAAGATAATGGTGAGTTAAAGAGGTCTGGTGGTGGCTCGGTGGTGGCATCGAGTCCCCAGGGATGACAGCGGGGTTTCCAAACTCACAGTGATTTGGAGACGGGCTTCTTCACTTTAGGCCACTTGCGACGGTGAAACTGCCTGATGCAACAAGCAACAACAAGACAAGACTGTTACCTTGCCCCACAAAAGCAGGCGAGAACCCATCCTTACGCACACGCGCACACACACACACACACACACACACACACACACACAGCCCTTTCATTTCTCGCTCTCTCAAATGTACACACACACACACACACACACACACACACACACACACACACACACACACACACACACACACACGTAAACAGCACTCAGTAGTGAGCAGAGTCATGCAAGAAGCCAAACAGAAAGTGAGAGGAAGGAAAAGACAGAGAGAGAGAAAGAGAGAGCTTAAAAAAGTGCCACCACAGCTTCAGTGGCAACTGCTAACGGTGTAGTCATTTTTACAGCGTGGTTCTTAGTCATCCAAGAACCCCACATTTTCAATACACCCATGTACTTCAAAAACCATTGCTTGTTGGTGGGACTGCATGTGTGTGTGTGTGTGTGTGTGTGTGTGTGTGTGTGTGTGTCCTGTACTGAGGGTAGATCTCAGTGCCATAGTGATGTGTGAGAGAGATAAAACTCTATGGTGGAGGGAAGATACCTGTATTCATCATAGCTGCTGCGCTCTTTACCGCCTGAAGGAGAGACAACATCACTGGTTAGAGAGGGCACGAGAGGACAGGGGGTGGTGGTGGGGGGGGGGGGGGTCACAGTAAGGCACAGCACATGGACCCTTATACTGACCAGCTTGAGACGACACCACTGGGCCAACATTTGGGAACACATTCAGAAAACATGAGAGGGCCTAGACCTTCAGGCAAGTCGAGTGTGAACCAAAACCCAGAGGCTTTGTTTAGCTTTTCAAAACAAGGCTCAATTCAACACAAATTACAGCTTTTTGTCCGATTGCTT
>NC_085000.1:25818608-25821108 GCF_963854185.1 Sardina pilchardus | reverse complement strand
CAACAACAACAACAACAACAACAACAACAACTCATCCCGGACAAAATGCAAACCTACTTACAAATGCACATACACACACCAAACACACCCAAACTCACACATAACTGAAGAACATGAGTAGTCCTACCTGTTAGCTTGCCGGTCAGTGTCCAGCAGCTTTAGGATGGACTTGCCGTCCATGTCGGGCGGAATGTCCAGCCCAGCGATGTCCAAGATGGTGGGCGCCAGGTCGATGTTCAGCACCATGTGGGGGTTGCTATGGAAACAGAGATGGACGGCACCAGACAGTTAGAAGGCATGCTTGTATGTGTGTGTGTGTGTGTGTGTGTGTGTGTGTGAGTGTGTATGTGTGTGCATGTGTGTGTGTGTGTGTGCTCACACGTCACACTGGAGCCAGGGGGTAGGGCAGGGGGAGAAACTAGAGATAAGTGTGTGTGTGTGTGTGTGTTTGCGTGTGTGTTTAAGTGTGTGTGTATGTGTGTGTGTATAAGTGTGTGTATCTGTGGTGTGCACTTGTGTGTGCTCTAATCTGTGAGTGTGTGAGAGAGAGACAGTCACAAAGGGTGAAAGATGGATGGGCAGATATAAAAAGTTGTTTTGGAGGGGAAGAGGGGGTTCATTTGGCCTCTCCCTCTCCGGTCTCCCAGAGCTACTGGCCGTCTCTGGTGGAGCCCTAAGCCCGGCCAGAGGAGGGATGCCAGGAGAGACACACGCTGGATTTAGCCAGATTACCCTGGAGCACATCCAGCCACTGCCACTGGGCAAAAAAGGCAGAGAATTTCAGTCTGTGTGTGTGTGTTATGAGCATAGTGTGTGCTAGTCAGTAAGTTTCTTCGTGAATAGATGCAGTATATATGTGTGATTGAATGTACATTTATGTTTATGTGTGTGCGCTCAGATTTATCTGAGGGTTTCTCACAGGTCAAAGTGGTGCTTTAGCAGCAAACAAAGGGAACAGTATGTCCACAGATCTTGGTGTGCTTTTCACTCTGTGTGTGAGGTAGAGAGAGAAGGAGTGTGTCTGTGTGTGTGTGTGTGTGTGTGTGTGTGTCCATGTGTGTGTGTCCGTGTGTGTGTGTCCGTGTGTGTGTGTGTCCTAGTGTGTAATAGGGCAGATTGATTCACCATGGGGATAATCCCAAACACCATACACTCACCTGCTGACTCCATCGCCCAGTCCTCACACCCTTACAAGACCTCCTCTCTCCCTCTCTCTCTCTCTCTCCCTCCATCTCTTCTCTTCTCCTCCCTCCACCCCATCTCTTCATCACTCTCTCTCTCTGCTCAGCTCACACTCTGCAGCGCTGCCATTTGCTTTATCTGTGTTTACATCCCTCTCTTTCCCCCTCCCTTCCCCTCTACACAAAAGCCTCTATCCTTTCTTCTGCCCCAATGCCATCTTTCCCCCCTCTCTCTCTCTCTCTCTCTCTCTCTCTCTCTCTCTCTCTCTCTCTCTCTCTCTCTCTCTCTTGTTCTCTTGCTAGCCTCACACCCAAATGGAGAGAGATCTCATGATCTCCGCATGAGATGGCTTTGGCCGGCTTAATCTGCTTTTCTGGGAAGCAGTTAACATGGGAGCACTGAGTGCACGAGTAAACAAGCTAAAGGCTAATGCTATTAAACGCAGCCTCGTGCCGCTCGGCACAGACAAGACCAGGGCCGTCTGCCTGTCTCTCTGTGTGTGTGTGTGTGTGTGTGTGTGTGTGTATGTGTGTATATTCACGTATTACGCACGTATATTCATGTATTACTGTGTTGACTGTCTGTGTGTTTTTCTATGTGTTTTATGCCCACAGTATACAGTATGTGTGTGTGTGTGTGTGTGAGTGCTCCTGTGTGTGTGTGTGTGTAGGGGCAGGCAGAGAGTCCAGTAGGGCCAGCAGGGTTTGGAGGTATCGAGGACAGCAGAGTCTTAAACCCTTCAACACTGGGCAGAACTAGAGGCCTGTGGGCCTGGCGTTGCCAAACAGGCCCAGGACCCAGTGCCAGAGCAAACAGTAGAGGCACTCAGAGCAGCCAGGCCAGAGGAGTCCCCATTAGAAACTAACCAGATGGATCCCACCTCCGCCTGCACTCCAAATGGAGAAAGTTTATTGTGTTTGCTCTCTCTCTCTCTCTCTCTCTCTCTTTCTCTCATTTCCTCCCTCTTTCTGTCTATCTTTCTCATTGTCCCCATCTCTACCCCTTCTGTCGCTCATTTCCTCTCTCCATCCATCCCTCTCTCTCGATCCCTCCCTCCCTCATTCTTTCACTCTCTCTCTCTCTCGTTCTCTTTCTCTGTTGGCTTACTCTTTCTATGTTTCTGGCACAGGCTGTCTGTGCTTTTAATCCCACTGTGTGCATCCCATCATGTCTTTGTTCAATCCTCGGGGGGAAATTAAAAAGAGTGGAACACGTGTACTGTGCTTAGATTCACACACAAACACACAGACACACACGCACACACGTGCCCACACACACACACACACATGCATGTACGCATGCACACACAGACACACAC
>NC_085000.1:25785725-25793225 GCF_963854185.1 Sardina pilchardus | reverse complement strand
GAACACAAAGTAGTTAGAGGCCTCTAGAGGGTTTCGAGGCCACAGAGCTAAGTGGTCTCACACACACACACACAAACAAACACACACACACACACACACACACAAACACACACAGCTACACACAAGAGTCGCATGCATATACGCACGCGCGCACACATACTGCATGACTAAGATGTGTAAGTTCACATGTGAAATCCTGACTCTTCTTCTTCGCCGCTGACACATATTCGTTCACACATCAGCGGATGCCAGCACATGCATTTGGAGCCATTTTCACACATTCTCTCCCTGCCTCGCTCAGTGTTCCACACTACTGATACAAATAACAGAGGACTAATACATCTATCACACTACAAAGGTGTGTTCATCCACACACACACACACACACACACACTCACACACTAACACACACACACACACACACACACACACAAACACCCACACACTACACAATCCAAGCAAAACAGCGCATTGTGAAGTGGCCAGTGCTGTAGGTCTGCAGCCAGAGGAGGCTTGCATCAGCGGTGCCTCAGAGACAGATGTATCCACGCGGAGTGCACAGAGATGGCACTGTTGATTCATGTATGACACTTCTCAGGATCCGCTCCTCTCAGGAGACGCTCTGTGCGGCTCTCTCTCTCTCGCGCGCCGGGTAGCCCCGGGGGAGGCAAGCCGACACGGCAACCGCCGCGCTCTCTACCTCCGTGCCCCACGGACGCAAAGGAGTCGGACAATACGGGACGTCTGCGATCGGAAAAATCCATGACAACAAAAGGGATTGTTTTTTTTGTTGTTGTTGTTTTCCCCCTCCCCCCCTTTCGTTCTTCTGAGTTTGTCTAAAATCAGGGTGTTTGGAATAAGAGACTTGCAATGACTCAAACGAAGCCACTTCATTCAAACAATGAGGGAGACACGTCATTATCGTTCTGCTGACATGTCCGCTTTTGTTCTTTCCACCTCTTTCATTTCAACAAAACACACCAAAATATAACGTCCTCTTGGATGAAAATTACAGTGGTTTCCATTTGGTAATGACAGCCAATGTCTTGGAAAATGGACCTGCATGACCCTTTACTGCGGAACGGACTGGAAGTGTAATCTTTGTCAGATACTGTAGGACTATTGCAGTGACGGTAAATACATCTACTGCATTGACCGCTTTATATTCAGAACAATAAACTATAAACAGCAAAACAATAAAAGTAAAAACAGTGCTCTGTATAAATAGTTCTTTAAACTGCAACAATTCCTTGCATGAATAAACATGCTCTACACACGCGTACAAAAATACATTTTATGTAAATGATGTCTTTACATATAGATTGGTATTTGACAAGCCATTGATAGAGTAGCATTTTCCTCCTACGCTGTGAGTAAGTGGTGCTGTGGAGCTCTGGATGTCCTGACCCACGCTGCGCCTCTCTCCCTGCCCGGCAGCACGGCTCACAGCTTGGGGTGAGAGAGGGCAGATCCCCCCTCTGTAATCAAATGCACACACACACACACACACACACACACACACACACACACACGCACACACACACACGCACACACGCCTCTGTATGCGCACTCACACACAGCATGCACACATCTCCAAGTGCAGGCATACAGGAACACACACACACACACACACACGCTGACATCCACACAGACACACATACACGCACATATGCACGCACACACACACACACACACACACACACACACACACACACACTCTATCGGGGACTGGATCTCGCTCCCCTCCTAGCTACTCTGGTTCAACAGCCCACCCCTCGATTTCACGGCAGGACGGCTTTTGTCCCAAACACAATAAAAGGAAGCCTTGGGCACCAGCACAGCAGCCACCCGGGAGAAAGGCAAAGAAAGACAGCGCGAGAGAGAGGGAGAGGGAGAGGGAGAGGGAGAGAGAGAGAGAGAGAGAGAGAGAGAGAGAGAGGAAGAGAGAATAGAAACTAGACGCACCAGTGGTACTGCCACATTTACCTCGATAGCAACTTCGGAGAAGTGAAACAGCCACAGTTGTACCAGTAAACAGCAATGTAGTCTGAACTAGCACTTCCAGAGAAACATGTCCCCCCCGTGCCTTCTGAGCAACAGAAACCACACTCATTTCTAAAGCACAACACAACGACACTCAGGAGACTAAATTCCACGACTGCTGACAGAGAAACTGAAATTCAGTTTGAATTAAATTTGAACGCTTATACAGTAAAGAATGGACAACGGGAGAAAAATGGCATGCACCCATGCTCGTGCAAACCTTCACAGGTATACATACTGATAAACACTCCAAACTATTAAATCGACGATCAATAAGGGCATTTCAATCAAAAGGAGCATTTCATTCACATGCACAAACTGCACAAACAACACACTCCCTCTCCGTTTAGTTCATCGCTGATCTCTAGTTAGGAGCTCTCTCTCCTCTCCTCTCCTCTTTTATCTCTTTTCTGCTCCATCCCTCTCAGCGTTCTCTCCATTCTCTCTCTCCCGTGCTTCTTCCAGCACCTCTGCTCTCCTTCCTCATCCCTCGTTCTCTGCACTCACATGAGCACTTGTACTTCTTCTCCTCCTCCTCTCTCCAACACTTCACCTCCGTTCTCCCAGGCACGCTTTCTCAACAGCTGCCTCTGACCACCCAACAAAAACACAAACATTCCCTCTCCCTCTCTCTCTCACACACACACACACACATTTACTCTCTCTTTCCCTGCTCTTTCTGCTCTCTCTCTCTCTGTCCCGCACCAACTCCTTGGCAGAGCGCTTGTTCCGTACCTCATGTCAGCGACGTCTCTCTCTGAATCTCTTGGTCTTGTGCACAAGCGTGGCTCTCCGTTAAGTGTCCGACAGGAACAGAAACAGTAACAGCAACACAAGCCGCACGCAGCGCGAGCCTCCTAGAGGTGGGAGGAGGCTCTGTGTGTGTGTGTGTGTGTGTGTGTGTGTGTGTGTGTGTGAAGCTACGGCGACAGCATCCTGACGTACGGTGTGTAATCCCTCACAGCAGCGGAGCGGTAGAGCGGCGGTAGCGGCAGCGGCAGCGGCAGCAGCAGAGCCCAGAACAGCGGAGCACAGTGGAGCGTCTGCCCTCTCTGCCCTCCTCCGCTCACTAGCACGCTCTCCACGGCTCGCCGCTGCCTCTATATCCCTCCCTCCCTCTCCCTCCCTCCCTCTCTCTCTCTCTCTCTCTATCACTCGCGCGCTCGCTCGCTTGTCCGTTTCCACTCTGTGTGTGTGTGTGCGCGTGTGTGTGTGTGTGTGAGAGAGAGAGTGAGTGAGTGCGCGTGTGAGCCTCTCTCCGCTCCCTCTGCCTCTCGCTCCTTCACATTCCGCTCTTCCTCAGCTTGCGTACTGCCCAACTCTCTCTCTCTCTCTCTCTCTCTCTCTCTCTGTCTCTCTCTCTCTTCTGTGCTCTCTCTCCCCCCTTTGCTCCTATGCTCTTCCCTCCCTCTTATTCCCCCCTCCCTCTCTCCTTCTCTCTCTCTCTCTCTCTCTGTCTCTTTCCCTCTCTCCACAGCTGGGCTCTCTCTCTCTCTCTCTCTCTGCTTTAATTCCCTCTCTCCACTTCCCAGGCATCCAATCTCGCAGGATTGATGTGCTGTAACCTTGGGGTCTGCTGTTTTCAATTTACCGGCTCACCGTCACAAAACGTAACACTCCACCCCCCCACCCCTCACCAACTAAACACCGCGGCCAAACCAGTCCTGAGCCCCCTGCTCCTGGGGGTCTAACCCTATTACCCTCAAACCTGCTCTGTGTGTGTGTGTGTGTGTGTGTGTGTATGTATAGGTGTGTGTGTGTGTGTGTGTGTGTGTGTGTGTGTGTGTGTGTGTGTGTGTGTGTGTGTGTGTGTGTGTGTGTGTGTTTGTTCCTCATAAAGACTTAAAGGGGTTCACACCACACCAATGAGCGCTTTCATATATTCATGACATGCTACTTGTGTATATGCCTGTTTGTGTGTGTGTGTGTGTGTGTGTCTGTGTGTGTGTGTGTGTGTGTGTGTGTACTTCTCTCTCTGCGCAGAGTTAATAGCTCTTTGCAGCACACCAACAAACACTCCCACCTGCGCTCCAGTGCGCACTGCTCATGAGGGGGTGACGTGAATTAATAACTAGCAACCGCTGCCCCGCACGCCAACAGATTCATTTCTATTTACATTAATTATCGCGACAACCTACTAACGGCCCATGTGTGTGTGTGTATGTATTTGTGTTTGTGTGTGTGTGAGTGAGTGGGTGGGTGGGTGTGCATCACCATATTTGCGTTGCTAACAGTCTAACAGACTTGGATACTCCACATCCTGCTTCGCAACAAACTTCATGGCTTTCTACTGCAGAAAATAAATTCAGAGTTGGGTGCTCTAGGTTTGCTCTTGATGATGGTTTATCATTTTAGTTCATTAACACTTTACTTGACGGGTTCATTCATAACACATTCATAACAGCTGTCATGAACTGTACATGAAGCATTCATGACTGATTAATGAAACATGACTCAACATTCATACCAACACTTTCATGAATGTGGAAGACAAAACGACGAAAACTTGTCAAAATAAAAGTCCAACAATCTAGTATCCATATACAGGGTATTTATGAATCCTCTCCAGCATTTGTAAACATCTCATGCATATTTTATGAATTCTACTTCAAATGTCACTTTACTATATGGGTTGTGAAGTATTCATCATACTGATAAGTGAACTACGGACCATCTATGGACCTCTGAATGGTTGGACATTCCTGTTTTATATATCTATATATACAGTCTTTGGTGTAGACAATTATGCATTCTTCAGAAGTTATATTATCATAAAATACACAAACAGACAAACAAAAAACAAAATTCTCCTGGACACTGGACTTTCCCGTTGACTAAGATGTGACATAAGCAGGTTGGCAAAAACAAAAAAGACAGCAATGCTGCTTCGCGATTATTGGACTTTTATTTTGACAAGTTTTTGACGTTTTGTCTTCCACATTCATGAAAGGGTTGGTATGAATGTTGAGTCATGTTTCATGAAACAGTCATGAATGCTTCATGTACAGTTCATGACAGCTGTTATGAATGTGTTATGAACGAACCCGTCAAGTAAAGTGTTACCGTTCATTCTTATAAATAAATATTACCCGTTAAATATTTTACGGTAATTGTATTGTTTATTGTTTACAGTAATTTCCTGCATATAAGCCGCATTGTGTATAAGCCGCAGGATAGTGTTTTATGCAAGTTAAAAGAAACAAAACTATATTGACACCATATTAACTGCCCCCTTGTATTAACCTCATAGCTGAAGAAATTTGGCAAAAATCAATGTATTAGGCTAATAGTCGGGAAATGATGGTATGTTTTAGAAAAGAGCACAAGCTCATCTTCATGTGTCTCGCTCTCTTCCTGAGTATTTCTCTGTTTGTGTTTGTTCTCTGTGCTCTGTTCTGATGCTTCTTGTCCGATGACCGCTGTGTCAGAGGTGTGTTTAGAGTGAGAGAGCAATACTCTATAGGGTGTGTGTGTGTGTGTGTGTGTGTGTGTGTGTGTGTGTGTGTGTGTGTGTGTGTGTGTGTGTGTGTATGTGTATTTGTGCGAGTGCAGATGTATAGTTGCCCTTTGTGACTCAGCAAGGAAACTTTGTGCAGCTGGCCCCACACACACACACACACACACACACACACACACACACACACACACAAATCTACCTTTACAGGACAGTGATAAACTGATCCAATAATAAGTGATGGAGCAGATTAGTCCATTGTAAAGACAGAGACAAACAGGCCATTTGTACAGCCTGCTCTATTGGCAAAGGCAGTCGTAAGAAACCGCACACCCAACATCCTTTAGACAGCCTATCGATGGCATGATGTCAAGGGTTAGGTGCCCCCCTCCCCTTTCTTACATGTGCTTGTGTGTGTGTGTGTGTGTGTGTGTGTGTGTGTGTATTACTACACTACACCTTCTATATAGTGCATAGCTTGTCCTTTTATAGGTTAGAGGCAGGGATGGGCAAAAATACATCAAAATGTATTTTCAAATAAAATATAAAATACCTTAATTTTAATTGCATCAAAATAAACTACAAGATACAGTAGCCATTCCATGTATCAAAATAAAATACTGTATTTTTGTCTTTGATAAAAATGTTTTAAGAAAAAATATTCTTTACATAGACCATGAAATTGCAAACCTTCCATATCTGTCTATTTAATCACTCGATTAGTACACTGTCTCTGTTGATAAAGTGGGCAGTGTTTCAGAGCTACAGCTTTTCTCTGCCTACGAGACATGCCATAAATCTGCAAATACAGTAGTCAACAGACTAACTATGCTGTCCAGCCAGTTACAACTCACGGTACACTGACATATAATACAGAGAATGAAGTCTCTGACATGCTCGATGCATGCCCAGAATGACACTGCATTGTGTACAGCTGTTGATCAGATAGGATCCGAACCCTTGTAGTTGTTTCCTTACGAAGTGCTAAATAGGGCTATTTTGGTGCCAACGGGGCAGGCATATGGATGATAAATGAAGCAACTTTTGAGAAATGTTGTAGGGGAACCACAAAACCGATTCCATGTTTTCCGATGATTAAAGTTCTCAAGAAAAAACTGGTGATTAAAAAGTTTTCAAGAAACTTGGCTGCTATGAGAGACAGACCTACAGTATAAGGCATTTTGATATAAAATACAAAGTGATTTTCTTCAACCCAATAAAATACAAATTACAAAACACTATCTTGTATTTGAAATACACATTTAAATACATGTATCCTAAATACTGCCCATCTCTGGCAGAAGGCCAACAAGTGCAAACAAACACATACAAAAAATAAGCAAATCCAACCATGCATAATTGTCTCATGAGAAGACATGCCTTTTCTGACGGTCAGGGTTGGGAAATGAATGACAGGAAAATGAAAGGGAGAGGAAGAGAGAGGGGAACTCTGGCCTATCTTTTTAATTAACTCAGGCCATTTACCAGCCTTATCGGTACATTAAGATTCGCTTCCCAGTGTGTGTGTGTGTGTGTGTGTGTTTTGTGTGTTTATGTGTCTGTCTATATCTATGTTTGTGTGTGTGTGTTCTGCCTGTGTGTGTGTGTGTGTGTGTGTCTGTCTGTCTGTCCGTCTTGTATGTGTAGATACTGTAGGTGACTGATGCTTTCTCAGTGGAAGACACCACAGACGACTTCCACTCTTCATAAAAAAGATAAGAGTTAACCTTTCTGCTCACCCAGAGAGAGTGAGAAAGAGAGAGCAAGTGAGGAGAGAGAGATAAAGAAGAGAGAGAGGAGAGAGAGAGAGAGAGAGAGAGAGGAAGAGCTTGTCAGATAAGGACAAAAGGAGAAGAGGTGGCAAGTGGGATGGCGATAACACACATCGAACGGGAGAATGATTGGATGTGAACGACTGACTGAGCACTGAGCAAGGGAGAGTACAGAAGGAGAGGACTGCTGAGATAAAAAAAGATAGAGGGAGGACAACCACAAAAAGAGAG
>NC_085000.1:25781851-25785525 GCF_963854185.1 Sardina pilchardus | reverse complement strand
TTTGCCTTAATGTTGCAGCTCTGATCTAATGACGATTAATCCTCCTTCATTACTGCCAGACTCCTTCTTCCTGGTAATTACACAGGCTAATTATAATCCATGTGCTGATATTACTTTCTGCTCAGTACTCTAAGTGCTCGTACATCTTCGAGAGGAAAGCCTCTACCTGCAGTGCACTTCAACGCTAGCTACCACAGTGCCTCAGCGACAATGGACACACAAGCAGAGGGAGAGAAAGGGAGACGGAGAGACAGAACACAGAGATGGAGAGAACGTGTAGAAGAGGGAGAGAGAGAGAGAGAGAGAGAGAGAGGGAGAGAAAGCGCAGACAGAGCATCTCCATCTTGCTCCAGCTCTGCCATTAGAGCACAGCCACAGACACAAGGGGCTTTTTATCAAATGCACTCGTGTCCTTCGCCAATTAAACCCACATAAATCTTCATGTACCAACATACAACTTCTGTAGTGGGCGACTTTGGGGAGCTAGGGGGGTCTAATTCCCTCTGAGTCGCCTCCAAGCCCTTCATCATTCACACAGCACATCACTTGTGCTCCCACTGATCAGAGGTGCCCGCAGAAAAACAGAGGGCCTCTCTGCTTGCCAGTCTTTCTATCGCTCTCTTTCTCTCTCTCTTTCTCTCTCTCTCTCTCTGTCTCCTCTCTCTCTTCAGCTATGACAACTCATTTTCCTCTCTTTCTCTCACTCTCTCTCTCTCTCTCTCTCTCTCTCTTCTCTATCTCTCTTCTTCCCTCTGTCTTGGCATGGGCTGACTGACAGGCCGACAGGCTGAAAGGGAGCGCCGCTAATTAATTCAAATCATGCAGGCATTAGGAGGGATTAAATATAAAAGCCAGCCAGCAAGAATGGTAATGACTTATCAAGCAACATGCTTACACAGAGCCTTTGGAGGACACACACACACACACACACACACCCCCCCCCCCCAACCAACCAACCACACACACACACACACACACACACACACCTAATGCAAACATCATGACAGAGCCATTAACACACAGTATACGCTCCCTCCCCGTCGGGCAACAGGGAAGCCATCTTATCTCTCCCAGGCGCAGGTGCGCGCCTCTGCGCTATCGCTGTCTGCAACATCAGACTTACCAGCAGGAGGAGAAGTACAACACCGAGCCTGTAATCTCCTGCCCCGCCGCGCCGGAGAGCGAGTGATGAGCGAGAGAGATGGAGAGAGCGTGGAAGAGATGGAAAAGAAGGGGAAGAAGAGGAGAAAACAAGCCTCCCACCTCAGAAGTGGCCTGTGATGTGTGAGTACACACATCGGGCCTGCGAGTGCTGCGAACCAGCCTTATCAACAACGCTTATCAGCGCTACAGCTATGCAGAGAGCGCCTCGCCGCTTTCAGCAGCAGCAGTCATCACCACACACACACACACACACACACACACACACACACACACACACACACACACACACACACTGGCACACTCACAAACACAAACACAAACACAGACACACACAGTCTTTATCTGTCTATCTTTGCTTTCCGTAGCAGTTGTCATCACCACACACACACAAAAACACACACACACTGGCAAACTCACAAACACAAACACATACACACACTCTTTATCCGTCTATCTTTGATTTCTGTAGTTCAGCAGTTCTCATCACCACATACACATGAACACACACACACACACACACACACACACACACACACACACACACACACACACACACACACACACACACACACACACACACACACACAAACACACACACACACACACAAACACACACACACACACACACACACACACACACACATTCACACGTACACATGCACTTGCACATACAGGCTTCCGTTTTAGAGGCCACACCAGTGCTTGGGTTGCTGAGAAGTGAATAAGTGACCTTTGTCATTGTTGCTGAATGTTGGCTGAATGCCGGGCTGTGAATGTAGTGATCAATCAGTATAGTACCCAGACGTGTTGAAGTGTGTGTGTGCATGTGTGTGTGTGTGTATGTGTGTATGTGCACGTGCACGCGCGCGCGTGTGTGTTTGTGTGTGTGTGCGTGCGTGTGCGCGTGAGTGTGTGTGCGCATGTGTGTGCGCTTTTGAAATAATTGAGCGGACCTGACCTTTGGCTTCGCACAGGAAAAATAAAATAAAAATAAAAGAACAACAGGGCAATCTAACAGTTGGCTGTTTCCTTTCCCCTTTTCTCTGACAAACAGAGCAGTGCTCAAACGGAAAAACAAGACCATTTCTCAACTTCATGGGCGTGTTTGGTGGCCTCCGTGGACCCATTCACCTTACTTTCTCCCCGTTATTTTTTTCCTGTACAAAGTGAAACGCCGCGTTAACTCTCCCGCAGACCGCCTGGCCTCGGCAAAAGCAGCGTTCACTACAAGTCTGACTCCAGCTTCGGATACAGTATAGCCAGCCCTGTTTGTGCCCCGAGGAGTTTTTCCGGAGAAAAGTTTTGCGTCTTCTCGAAGTTTTGGAGCGAGAGTGAAAGCTTTCTCGCCGCTCGCTGCCTCATCTGCCCTTCAAGGCATTCTCAGGGAAGTCGGAGCGGCCTCGGCGCTCTGAGAAGAGGTGACAGGTTGTGCTGTTATGAAAGGCAGCGTTGGGTGTTGGGTGTGTGTGTGTGTGTGTGTGTGTGTGTGTGCCGAACATACCTCCTACGAAGAAGAGAGGAGAGAGGAGAAGACAACACGCACTTAACGGACAGATCTGATGATAGAGGCTAACAGCATATCTGTTGCATCACCTCTCTCTTTTCTCTCTCTCTCTCTCTCCCTATCTCTTTTTCAGTCAGTTACTTTCACTCTGACACTCTCTCTTGGCTTACATCCTAGTTTACACTACTTCCCTCTCTTTCACCCCACCCCACACACACACACACCCTCCCCTTACACTGGAAAACTAAGTCATTCCGACTGATGGCTCCAGTAAGCAGAGAGCAGCCCCTGAGGCCATGTTGCTAAGGCAACTTGTTAGCTTGACCCCGTGCCCTGGAGGCAGGAGGGAAGCCTGGCGGGCTGCAGCTCTCCGCGAGGCGCTCACCGCGTCAGCCAACCACACGAAGGAGGAGTGCGGGAGAGGAGGGGCCACGAGAAGAGAAGAGTACAGTAGAGGAGGGGGAAGGTGTGTACGAGAGAAGAGGAGATGGGAGGAGAGGAAAGAAGAAAGTACAGGAGAAGAGAAGATAGAATGGGTGAGGGTCATGGTGTGCTAGCCTACTGGCTTACTGGCACGACCCTGTAGAAGAATGACCCACGTGGACTACTTAGCTTTTCATGTCAACAGGCAATTAGTTTATGTCACAGTCACCATAAAAATCTTGGACTATATCAGGGTTATTCAATTGGCAGCCCGCGAGGTCATTCGTACCGGCCCTTTAAAAAGAATGTCATCTTTAACAAGCATGAGCTATTCTCTCCACTTTTGCATCTCTATTTCAATCCGGATTTCTATCATGACTTTTCAGACCTGGCCCCCCATTACAAACTAATTGAATAGCCCTGGACTATATTCGTAAAGGTTGAAACTTGCTGAGAGTGGTGTGTGCGTTTTTGTGCATGAAGTTTGCTCCTCGCCTCCCCAAAACCCTGTGAGATAAGAGTCTTCGGTTATGGTGGGTGTAGGTGTGAGGCTTACTGTACTGTAACTTTCAGCGAACGAGGA
>NC_085000.1:25776851-25779351 GCF_963854185.1 Sardina pilchardus | reverse complement strand
CAGCAGAGCCCCCAGGGTTCATCCCCGGCTCCATTCACCCACATCCTCTCACTGACCACCAGGAGGAACGCTTCTCTGCCCTCCATCCCCCCCCCCCCCCTCCCCATAAGAAAACAAACTAGTGCTGCTGATGCAGTCTCAGACTAAATGGACCAGATCTGTACAGAGACGGTGCAGTTTTGAAAAGCACATGAGTGAGTGAGAGTGTGAGCGAGTGTCTTTGACTTCTGGACTTTTTTAATGGAAAAAGGCTTTCAAATATATTTTGCTATTTGTCCATTCATGTGTTTATTTACTGACATTTGCTATTATTTGATGTTGTTTATGTAAAGCACATTGCATTGGCTCTGTGTGTGAAATGTGCATTAAATGCCAAACTGAGAAGGAAACTACCCGAGACTCTTTCTCTCTCTTTCTCTCTCTCACACACACAGACACACACGCACATACACACGTGTGTGTGCATTTGAATATATGTGCCCCGTATACGTAAGATGACACATTAAGATCTCCCGCTCTCTCTTTCCTTCTCTAGGTTTACAGTACGTATAATATAGAATCACTCACCCTGCTGCTAGAGCATCCCACACAAGACAACAGGCCAGTCAGACACACAGCAGGCAGCTAGTGCAGAATCCAGGGAGAATGTGAGTGTGTGTGAGAGAGAGAGAGGGAGAGAGAGAGAGAGAGAGAGAGAGAGGGAGAGAGAGAAGGTGAGGGCAAGGGTGAGAGAGAGCGATAGATAGATAGAGGGAGGGCAAGAATGAGACAGAAAGACAGAGAGAAAGAGAGAAAGAGAGAGAGAGCCAGAGAACAGATATGTGAATCAGAAGAGAAAAGCAGGAAACGGAGTGCAAGAGAGGAAGCGAAAGAGAGAGTGCACACACACGCCACACTCCAAATAAATATATAAAGATCAAGAGAAGATTAGAGGAGGCCGCATGAAACCAAGTCAGCTTATACAGCCCCATGTATTATAGATGAAAGGTTTGCTGTGTACATATCCTGTCCACTTGCATTTATCTGTGAGAGTGGAGATCGGGGGGAAAACCCAATCTGTCTCCCTGTGACACAGGGGCTATGTAAGCAGTCCTCCCACGACACCCAGCACGGACTCCACACCAGGTGGGAGAGGGGGCAGGTGAAGGGTGACGCGACCAAACAAAATGGCAGAATATCCAAACCCTCCTCATGGGATAGCAGAGACAGATGTAACTCAATTCTCTCCTAGCAGACCAGTGCTCTCACTCTCTCTCTCTTTCTCTCTCTCTCTCTCTCTCTCTCTCTCTTTCTTTCTCTCTCTCTCTGTTTTTGATCCATGGAATGGTTCAATAATAGAGGTTTTAAAAGTCAAAAAGTCTCTCTCTCTCTCAATTCACTCTTAGCAGACCAGTTCTCTCTCTCTCTCTCTCTCTCTCTGTTTCTATGTCTCTCCTTCCTCCCTCTCTCTCTTGAAGCCTGGATGCAGACTGTCTTTGTGGACTAGATGGTAGATGTACACATGGGGTCAGCTATGTCAACTCACCTTGTGGCATCTTGAAATTCACACCAGGGAGATCAAATGCGCTCTCTCTCTCTTTCTCTCTTTCTCTCTCTCCCCCCCCCATCTCTCTACACATGGGTGCAATACAACTGTGCTGACAACTGCCTGAAGGAGCATTTCATGAGAAAACGGCTTCTCCATGGACCCTTGCCAACACAGAAATTCTAAGGAACTTGTTCTAGGTGCAAACAGCACTGGTGATAGTGATCTCAGGCAGATAAAGAATAAGAAAGGTCACAGAGAGATGCCAGGAATCTAAAAGCTCTTCATGAAGAGAACACATACACTTTTTGTACAGTAAGGTACAGTATGTTACTACCGGTATATGAACATCTCAAAGTGGCCATTCAACATAAAGCTGGTAAGCACAACTAAGGCCAATGCCATTCTAAAGCAGTACAGATAGACCTCTAACTAAGCTAAGCCACCAAAGCACTGGGACAACATTTTGGGCAATCCTGTCGGACCACATCGCTGGCACAAGCCAAGCGAGTGCAACAAAAGGCAGCGTTGGTGAGAGATTCCTGGCATTGAACGGAGCCGCAATTAACTGCATGAAATGTGTTGAGGCATCTCCCGAGTTTCTCCGTGAGGCGGTCCGCCCCGTCTGTGTTACCCAGAGGGTTGGCCGGCGCAACCACCCGTTTCGGGGGCCTGTCGGGTCATGTTCAGTTTGGATAGCTGAGTCTCGGAGCTCGGCCCTGGCTCAAGAGAGCTGTCAGGTAGGGGAATGGATTTGGCAAGGCAGCGGAGATTGGCTAAGACGCAGTCGACTCTGTGTGTGCGTGTGTGTGTGTGTGTGTGTGTGTGTGTGTGTGTGTGTGTGTGTGTGTGTGTGTGTGTGTGTGTGTGTGTGTGCGTGTGTGTGTGTGTGTGTGTGTATGTGTGTGGGTGGGTGGGTGTGATTGTGTGTCACACAGAAGAAAGATATTGTAAAGAGAATGTTTGTGCGTGTGT
>NC_085000.1:25764351-25766851 GCF_963854185.1 Sardina pilchardus | reverse complement strand
GCCTCACACACGTACACGTACAGTACACACACACACATGCACACGTACACACACACACACACACACACACACACAGAGACAAAGAGGTGACCGCACACACATTCTCAAAGACAGGTGAGACCACACACACACACACACACACACACACACACACACACACACACACACAGACAAAGAGGTGACCGCACATATGTGCTCATAGCAAAGACAGGTGAGATGACACACAGACACACACAAACACACACCACACCATACAGGTAACAGCCTCATCCACCGACCGATTCACCCTACACATCCAGTCCAGTCGCCAGAACAGTGCGTGTGGGTGAGACCCATTGGCTGGTCGCCTGCGGAGCTCCAGAGCTCCAGCGACTCCCTCCCTCCCTCTCCTCCCTCCCTCTCCTCCCTCTCCTCCCTGCCTGGCTGCCTGGCTGCCCTGCCCTGCTCTGCTGCTGTGGAGGCGCGGGGCTATTGATACAGGATCCCTTTGGCCGGTGCCAGCAGGCCCCTAATGACTGCTGATTAATAATGCATATACAAAGCTCCACAGCCCCGGCCTAATTGCCATGATTTGTTTTTCCCAGCAGAGCGGGGGCTTAAAGTGTAATCCATACCGCCAACTGGGCCCTGAGTCAGAGTCCAGACTGGGCCTCATAAACACACATGGCTACACACGCACACACGCACACACACACACACACACACACACACACACACACACACACACACACACACACAAGAAACACATGCGCTCAATGTATGTACTCACGGAACACACATATAGCAAGAGGTCGACGAAAGCACTTTACCTGTGTGTACAGCTGTGCTCATGTGTCTTATCTGCTCAAATGTCGGAAGCCACAGAGACTTACACACACAGACAAAGATACACACAAACACACACACAATACACACATGTATACATGCATACACAGACACACACACACACACACATATACATGCATATACAGGCACACAGACACACACACACACCCTCTCACACACACAAACAAAACGATGACTGACACTAACAGACTACACCCTCAGAGGGCACTAAAAAGGACACAGATACATGAGCCATGACGCTTCTGAGAGAGTGGAAGCAGAGAGAAAGAAAAAATATATAAAAAACCCATATAAAAACAGAAAGGACAGAGACAGATAGAGAGAGAGAGAGAGAAACAGAGGAAAGGGGGATACAGAGGTAGGGGGAGAAAGAGAGACAGAGGAAGAAGAGGAGAAAGAGAGAGAGAGAGAGAGAGAGAGAGAGAGAGAGAGAGAGAGAGAGAGAGAGATGAAGGAGTGAGTGTTTGACTCCAGGGGACTGGGGGAAACTGGAGGCAGGCTGGAGGCTAAGACTGAGCCACTCTGGAGCTGCTGACACAAGATCCACATCCCACAGAGAAGAGAGAGAGAGAGAGAGAGAGAGAGAGAGAGAGAGAGAGAGATGGAGAGAGAGAGATAGAGAGAGAGAGATAACGAGAGAGAGAGAGAGGAAAGAAGGAGAGTGAACTCTCTCATCATCACACTCGTGTTGATCTTAACCCCCTTTCCACCTCTCTGTCACTGCTCTGGGGGAGAAAACACCAACTGTGACAATTAATGGTTTTGGAAAACTGCTTTCAAACTAGATATAGGGATTGGACTGATGTTTTCATACCTTCCCTCCTTCTCATAAATATACACAAATATGGGTACACATACTCAAACACATCCGCCCTTTTAGAGACACACACACACACACACACACACACTGTCATGGAAGGCTGCTGTAGGGCCCGTCTAATCGACACTGACTGTATTACTTGTAGCCTTGGGCTTATGTAAGAAGTGATGATGAGAAATTCAGAATGTCACTTAGTTCCATTCCCCCTCCAGACTGTGTGACCGTGCGTGTGAGTGAGTGCATGTGTGTGTGTGTGTGTGTGTGTGTGTGTGAGTGCGTGTGCACGTGTGTGCGCGTGTGTGCGCATGTGTGCGTGTGACGCGCGTGTGTGAGTGTGTGTGCCTTCCAGACTCCACCACTCCTCCGCTTCATCATCATCCCTCCATCTCCCTCCGCCACCTCCACTCACTCACTCTATCCTTTCTTTCTTTCACCCTTTGCTTCCAATCACCCTGCCTGTCCTCCATCATCCGCGCCGCGCCATAGCTGCACTAATCCCCTACTCCACCTGAGGAGGTCAACTGAGCGGCGCCTGCCGTCATCTCCACCGACGCCTGTGGAGGATTGATGGCCGGCCGGGGGATTGACTGGTCTTGAGATGGACTCAGGAGGGATGGACAGAACGGAGGAGTTTGTGTCAGTGATGCTACCTTCTCTGGTGCATTATCAGGCAGTCATGAGTCACCGCTTAAGAAATATTGTGTAAGTTGTTTATCGCTACTGTCAACACACTCTGAAGTGCTTGTCAGGCACACATAGCAAGCAACAAAGCAGAGCCTTTTTTTTTTTTTTTCTTCATGATCAATTGTCAACTTGTATGTGATTGGAACTACA
>NC_085000.1:25756851-25759351 GCF_963854185.1 Sardina pilchardus | reverse complement strand
TTCAGATTATGCTAGACTCCCTCAGGTTATAGTGCTGTGAGATGTATTTTGCTGCCAAAGAGGCTTAAGGTCTCCCTCTTGGGAAAATGGAGTTGTTTTCATTTTTGCCAAGGGCTTCAAAGTTTGGGTGATAATGTTGTGGTCATTGAGCCTGTACTTGGTCAAGATTCGGCTCTGCTTCATATCTCTGACAGAGAGGAGATACTCCAATTTTGTGTCAGATAAAAATGAATTCTGCTTTGACTGTTATTTTCTCCAATGTTGCAAATAGCCTTCTTTGGCATGATGGATGAAGTTTGCTTTTTTAGCAAATTGCCGGTTTGGAAGCAGTGCTGGTCTGAGCAAGTTGTGTATTAGGATTTGTTACTGAGTTAGTGAGATTCAGGACCACACACACACACACACACACACCCACACAGACAGAGACCAGAGGTGGGACAAAGTCATTGTTTGGCAAGTCACAAGTTAGTCTCAATTCATTGCCCTCAAGTCCCGAGTCAAGTCCCGAGTCAAGACAGGCAAGTCCCGAGTCAAGTCCAAGTCAAAGGCCAACAAGTCTCAAGTCAAGTCCCAAGTCCTACAGTTAGACTTTCGAGTCCTTTCGAGTCTTTTTTAAAATTGAGTGAAACAGGTATTTTGTCAATTGAATCTTGTCTGTGCTGGAGAGATTGAGATGCAAATCCGTCTAGCAGAAATGTAAAATTGTATCTCTATCACATTCTCAATGAAGTGGCCTAGGCGTTGGCTACTTTTAAACGGATGTTCACATAACCTTTAAGAGCTTTGCTCTACCTTGTGTGATACACTCACGTAGGCTACCTCTATGTAACAGTATGAAAATTGAACCCCACTGTTATAGTGACCAAAATTATCATGGTTTAAATATATGTGTTAAAATATGTGTACAATGTGTTAAGAAATCACTGATAGGCCTACTGGTAGTGACCGTGTTTATTACATTACAAAAATATAGGCAAAACTGTTACATATTTTGTTAACAATTTATAGTATTTTAGGATCTGCATAATTACTTATATTCAGTAATTTGAATATATATTTGAATATATTGATTACACTTGTCTTTAATGATATTATAGAGGTGGTGTGTAGGTCTAATTGAGTGCCTGTCACTTTAAGAAGTACGTGAACGTAATTAGGTTTCATTCGGTTTTAGCAAAATAGTCATGCATAGTTCAAGGATATATGTTTTCATTAAATAAAATGAATGTTCAAAAAACTAACAAGGTAAAGGAAATATTTCTGGTGTCATAGAACATATCTTGCAATGTTAACTTCTATGATTTAGGTAGGTTACCGTGGCATGGCATTGTGTGTTGTCCTGTTCACTTGTTTAATTGGCTGGGTGCTTAATTTACTCTACCATGACATGGAGTTTGATATGTATCCTATGAGTGACAAACAGTGCTCAAAATAAAACGTTAAGGTATTCTCCTCCTGATCATGTCAGTGGAATGGATTTAATGTGATAGATAGCCTACATAAAAAGACACAGAGTGGCTATATGATAAAGCGCACGTTTGAGGTGAAAATGTTCCGCCTTTTAAAAGCAGGTGTAGCCTAATCCTAATCGTGGTTAAATCCATCAATTAGACAACAGAATCAGTAGGGTAGGCTACCAGTTTTGTTTCATAGTAGGCCTAGCCTCTCAAAAGCATGCTCGGATGAAGCTGGAAGGAATTTAACAAGTTCTGCACCGCGATTCGTTTCTAGTTGGTCTCCACGTATTTTTTGTAGGCAAACCAAATAATCGGTATTATTTTTCTGGCGCATTCACGTTCGTTGTCTGGCCGTGGAGTAATAGCTTGTTCCGCGTGGTTGGCCGCTGTCGAATCAAAACAATCTAAGTGATTTGATTGGATCTTGTGCCGAATACAAGCATGGTCTCTGTCATACACGCACAGGCGCGCACACAGAGATAGATCAGTCCGTGTCAACATACTTTTATCTTTTTATCTTTGGGTTTTTATGGGAAGTAGCAAGTCTTTACAAGTCAATAGGCGCAAGTCCAAGTGAAAGTCCGAGTTATTGATGTTCAAGTCCAAGTCGAGTTGCAAGTCTTTTATTTTGTCAAGTCGAGTCTAAAGTCATCAAATTCATGACTCGAGTCTGACTCGAGTCCAAGTCACATGACTCGAGTCCACACCTCTGACAGAGACACACACACACACACACACACACACACACACATCTAAATAGATCATACATGTTTGCTACACACAAGCCCTCACACTGACATGTGTACTCACATACGCAGTCACAGTCACAAACACAGACACACACACACACACACACACACACAACACACATAGATCTTACAAACCTGCTACAAACAAACATGAGTACACTGACTCTCATGTGTACAGTCTCTCTCTCTCTCACACACACACACACACACACACACACACACACACACACACACACACACACACACACACACACACACACACACACACACACACACACACACACACACACACAC
>NC_085000.1:25741851-25751851 GCF_963854185.1 Sardina pilchardus | reverse complement strand
CTAAAATGATGCGTCTTTAGATTGCCATTCAGTGGCCTTTCATTCCCACTCCAATCCCATCCTATCTCAGTACCCCTCCACTAACATGGCTTCTCACCATTTCAGAGCAATTCAATTCGTCTCAGCTCATTCAGCTTCCTCCTCACATTCCTTTCCCCATGCTGCTCTCCTCCTTCACTCTCCTCCTTTCATTTCTCTCTCTCCCTCCCTCTCTCTCTCTCTCTTTCTCACACAAGGACACACATACACTCTAGCTCTCTCTCACACACACATGCTCAAACACACACACACACACAGACACACAGACACACACACACACACAGACACAGACACAGACACAGACACACACACACAGGCCCTGGGATCAGGTAGCTGTGCATTACTTGTAAAGTAATGCCCTAATCTGGCAGAGCATGCCGTGTGTAATTACCATGGGCTCTGGAGAAGGGCCAACCACAGAGGGAGAGAAGAGGAGAGGAGAAGAGAGGAGAAAAGGAGGAGAGGAGAAATAAGAAAAAGGGGAGGAGAGGAAGAAAAAAGGAGGAGAGGAGAGAGGGATTGAAGAGAGGACAGAAAAATGGAGGAAAATAAAAGTGAGGAGAGGAGAGGGGGATTAAAGAGAGGAGTAAAGAGAGGAGCAGAACTGGGAGGCGAGCATGGGTGGAGAGGAGAGAAAAAGGAGAGTGGAGAAAAAGGGAGAGAGAATGGGTGAAGCAGAAGAATGCATGTACAGTAAGTCAGGGTGGTGTGGATATGGGAGAAAGAGGATGGGGGGATGAAGAGACAAACATGGGGATGAAACATCTCTCCTTATGCGTCAGGTCATGCCATGGATGGGATGAGAGGGACAATCAGATACTTAGAGCACTACGTGAGAAAGTGAAGATGAGGGCTGATGGAGAATATATTGTGTTGTCAACGAGTACACAAAAAAGACACACTATATGACTACATGCATATGTTCACACACACACACACACACACACACACACCTACACAGGCAGACAGGCTCACATACAGTATGGAACCACACACACACACACACACACACACACACACACACACTCACACACACCAATATGTGATGGATCTGAGTGTGGCTATGCTGGTAAAATGGCCACCCTGTCTTTCTCTGCGGTCATCATGGGAGACTGCAATTACAGGCGCTCCAGTCACACTCAGTGTCTCATATTTAGTCTACAGACGCCTGCTGTCAAAACGCACCGGAGAAGGGTAGGGCTGTGGAGGGGAGAGGAGGGGGGGGGAGCAGCCTTCACTGCTCACTGCTTACTGAACATGACTTTATGAAACCTGAACAACTCATACGCAAGGGCAGACACACACACACACACACACACACACACACACACACAAACACACACACACAGTGTGTGCACAAACACATTCTATCTCTCTCACACACATACTGTACAAGCACTCTCACAGATTCTCATTCTGAAAGAATACTGACACCAATCACTGAAACATACATGTACTACACACACACACCCCTACAAATAAACACACACACACACACACACACACACACACATACACACACACCTACATACACAAAAAAACAGACACACACACACACACACACACACACACACACACACACACAGAGTAAGGTAACACACTCAAACACATTCAACGTGTGTGTGTCCCAGCATACACCGTGTGTGTATGTGTGTGTGTCCCTCCAGACCTCCGGCAGCCTCAGTGGCCTGTGCAGGTGAGGGTGGGGCTGAGCGCAGCGCCCCTGCTCCAGGTGACAGCTCTCACACAGACACACACACACACACACACACACACACACACACACACACACACACAGAGTAAGGTAACACACAGCTCCCCTGCTCCAGGTGACAGCTCCGCTGAGCTCTGACATTTATCAGGCCGCCTTTAAGAGGTGGTGGAGCTCCGTCGCTGTATTATCTCCGTGTTCGGTGCGGGGGGGGGGGGGGGGGGGGGGGGGAGCCAGAGCTCCTTTACTGGGCTTTCATCTTTATGGAGTAGCCCCGGGCCTGTTGTTCAACAAACCTTGAAACAAGAGGAGAGCGGAGCTCTGCAGCTGTGGGGGGGCGGAGGAGATAACAGCGCTGAGGCAGCAGCACTGGGACAAGGTGTGTGTGTGTGTGTGTGTGTGTGTGTGTGTGTGTGTGTGTGTGTGTGTGTGTGTTTACACGAACGTAGACTCATACACACATATCCTTTTGAGAAATGCACACACATATAGATGCAGATACACATTTTTACATACATGCATAAATACAAGTGCATAAATGCATACTTGTAGTATACAGTGCATAGACTGCATACACACTGTACGTAATGTATACTGTACTTCTCAAAAACTCATCTTACAGTCCTGGACTCCTGCCCACATATGCCCCATTGCCTACATGTACACTTACATAAACCAGCCCACACACTCACATTACACCATCCTGACCTGCAGAAGCACCGAGAACACACTGCTCACACACCTTCTCACACAGATAGACATCACATAGCGCTACCACCGCACTATTGGCTTGGCTTGGCTTTTGCATGGGATGGCAAGCATTGACCCACTTGCCTGGTTCTATAGCAGTCTCATGCCCGGGGGCTGACCCAAATCTGGGGTTCTGCTTCCGCCACTGCCCCCTCCCCAACCCGCCCCTCCTCCCCACCCACCACCACCCCACCTCCCCCACCTCCTCCCCTCCCCTCCCCACCTCCCTCTCTGCTGGATTAGTCCCTGTGTGGAGCAGTGGAGGAGGGCTGCTGGATCGAGGGCAGCGGGAGATTTCTGACCCTGCCAGAGGTGCATTACACAACCTGACACGTTACAACACTAATCCCCGCTGTTCATGCGCTCTCGCCATCGCGCTCTCGCCCCAACAGCAAACCTCACACGTACACAGATCTAGGAGCTGGCATGCAGGCGCATGCTTACACACACACACACACACACACACACACACACACACACACACACACACACACACACACACACACACACACACACTCATGCACAAATCCACACGCACGCGCATGGGAACACACACACACACATTCCTATACAGTGTGGGGACAAACAAGCAGATACTTTTACTTACACAACAGCACAGACACACAGACACACAGACACACAGACACACACACGCACACACACACACACACACACACACGCACACACACACACACACACACACACACACACACACACACACACAAACACACACACACACACACACACACACACACACACCTAAACACCCAGCCGTGTACACTCATGTGAAAAATAGAGTGTGTGTGAGAAATGTGTGAGCTCTGGCCTTGTGTGTCTCAGTGACTCCCAGCGCTGACATCTGACTAATGTTCTGCTTACTGTGCTGCGCTCTCATCCGGGCAGAGCCAGCATCCATATTCATCCCCCGTCCCCTCTTCCCCGTCACCTGCAGGCAGGCGTCTGCAGCGGTGAGGAGCGCTGAGACAGAGAGGGTGTGTGAGAGAGAAAGACAAAGAGGAAAAGACAGAAAACTCTCTCTCTCTCTCTCTCTCTCTCTCTCTCTCACTATTTTCCCACCCTCTCTAGTGACTCATCATTGTCCTGGAGTGCGCAGTCACACACACACACACACACACACACACACACACACACACACACACACACACACACACACAGACACACACACACACACACACACACACACACACACACACACAAATAAAGTGCACTAGCACAAGCACAAGCACACACACAAGTCCACAAGTAAAAAAAACACACAAACACCAATGCACAGGCACACATACACACACACACACACACACACACACACACACACACACACACACACACACACACACACACAGACACACACACACACACACACACACAGACTGAGTCCATTTCCGCAGTCCCATCAGCCACCTCTTCCCCACCCACCCCTCCTCGTCCTTCCCAAGGCACACATTAAGTGTGGCAAATTGGCCAATCATAATTACCGTTCACCCAGAGCAACCATGAGCAACTCCAGGTCAGATCAGCCCTGATAATGTAACACACACACACACACACACACACACACACACACACACACACACACACACACACACACACACACACACACACACACACACACACACACATACAACGTGGACTCACACGCACACAAACAAACACACACACACATGCACACACAAAACTGGCTTCAGGTCATGCTGTCGTTGATATTTGCCCAAAATGCTTCCAGGAGAGGAAAGAGAGCTAAAATGGCAATTTCAAGCTCAGCCCCTGATCTGATTGGCTTTTTCACTCTTGACTCTGATTGGCTAGACATTTTTCATGGCCCTCATGGTTTGTCATGGATAATGGACCAGAACCTTTTGAGAAGGGTGACATTATGAAAATTACACCCTAGGCAGATTAGACAGCCATTCACCTGCATCTGGTGCCTTGACCTTGGTATGTGTGTGTGTGTGTGTGTGTGTGTGTGTGTGTGTGTGTGTGTGTGTGTGAGGGAGGGAGGGAGAGGGTACATGAGCATATGAGTACACTTGTGACCATATATGTGTGTGTGTATATGTGTATATACGTTTGTGCGTGTGTGATATATGTCTGTGTGTGTGGGGGGGGGGATGTGGGCATTTA
Organism: Sardina pilchardus; assembly: GCF_963854185.1. NCBI lineage: Eukaryota > Metazoa > Chordata > Actinopteri > Clupeiformes > Clupeidae > Sardina > Sardina pilchardus. Next base: position 25,747,209 of record NC_085000.1, on the reverse strand, counting down.
AGGTTGTGTATACTTTTGTGTGTTTGTGTGCGCATTTTCATGTATGCATGTGTGTGTGTGTGTGTGAGAGAGAGAGTGAGGGAATGAGAGAGAGACAGAGAGAGGAGTGTGTGTGTGTGGGGGAGACAGAAAGACAGAGCGAGCGTGTGTGTGTTCACCTGATTGGCTAGAGCACAGAGCGCCATTCACTGTTAAAAGGCTAAAAGGCTTAATTGGGTCTGGCTGGCAAATGCACTCGATAGCTGCTGAATCTGCGGGACGGTTGACCAGTTAGAGTAGCCAGATGTCCTGCGCTTCACAAGGACAAACCTGATGTCCCATTCCTCAGCCACCACTGCTGCACCACTGCTGCTCCTACAGTACTTCCTTTCAAAAATATGTGCATTTGCAATAAGTACACTTCAAAGGCAATGACAAACGGATTGCCAACTTGGAATACATCATCAAACAACGGATCCGCCACACTCTGCCTCCTCTCAATGGCTCGTTTTTCTCTTGCCATTTTCTCTCTTACACCATCCATCATTTTGATCTGTATCTTCTCTCTCTCCTCTCTCTATTTACATCTCTGTCTTCTCCAGTTGTCTCTCCCTCACCTGTGCCCTCGTCTCCAGGGCGTCTAGGCTATAAAAAGCCCTGTGTGTGTGTGTGTGTGTGTGTGTGTGTGAGTGTGTGTGTGTGTGTGTGTGTGTGTGTGTGTGTGTGTGTGTGTGTGTGTGTGTGCGTGTGAGTGTGTGTGCGTTTGTGTGTGTGTGTGTGTGTATATGTGTGTGTGTGTGTGTGTGTGTGTGTGTGTGTGTGTGTGTGTGTGTGTGTGTGTGTGTGTGTGTGTGTGTGTGTGTGTGTGTCTGTGTGTGTGTGTGTGTGTGTGTGTGTGTGTGTGTGTTGATGAAATTGCAAAACACCCTCTCTCCCCTCATGTTTGCTAAAAGTTCTGGGATTGGGAGCGAGCGCGCGGTGTGGTGTCGGGTAAGTGGATGCGCCGAGAGAGGTGATGGCATCTCTAATTATGCCTCTTTATCCCTCCATCCTCTCTATCCCCTGTTCCACCACAGCAGCAGGCGTGAAGGCTGATAGGCTGGGGGAGGAAAGCAAGAAATACAGTATAAATAAAAAAAAAAAGTAAAGCTGCGAAAGAGCGAAAACTAGAAAACATTGCAGGCTGGGATAATTGAGATGTTTTGCGAGGTGCGACTGTGTTCTAATACTGACGGTATGTGTGTGTGTGTGTGTGTGTGTGTTTGTGTGTGTGTGCGTGTGTGTGTGTGTGTGTGTGTGTATGTGTTAGGTGGGCTAACATGAGCTGTGAAGGGGACTCCATCAGCGGCGTCTCCCCTGTGTGCTAACGAGTGGGCGCCGCGGGTCGCTCGCTCTCTCTAGCAAGCCGAGGTGTGTATTTATAGCTCGCCGTGTTTCTTTCTCACCCCTACTGACACACAGGGCATTCTCCACACACACACACACACACACACACACACACACACACACACACACACACTAACACACACAGACAGACACATACACACACACACACACACACAGAGAGAGACACACACACTAACACACACACACCCACACCCACACATACCCACCCACCCACCCACACCCCCACACACACACACACACGCACACACACACACACACACTGCTGTTGCCATGCTCTAGGGCCCAAAAGGCACAGCAACTGATTTAAACAGCTGAGAGAGAAGAGGAGAGGCGACAAATACATGAAAAACAATGCGAGGGAAAAAAAAACAACAACAACAGTAATTGCAACCACAACAACATCAACATCCTATCTCCAGGAATAGACGTCAAACCCATCAGGGAAGACAGTGCTGGGAACATTACCATGGTAAACAGCAGCACGTAAATCATCCTTTAAATGAGATTTCTAAGTCAGCCTCACTCCTCTTCCCCCAACTGCCGGATGACTCAGCAGGCTTTTACCGGATTAAGGCGTCTTGCGATGATGATCTCATCAAAACACACGGACCTGGAGATTTGTCCTTGCCAGAGGCTCGCTTTAGCCAGAAGAGCCGGCTCGGTGGAGGACCTGAGTGAAAGCATGGGCGGGGCCACGTTTAGCGGGTTGTGGGTTTCTATTGGTGGAGATGGAGCTGAGGCAGGTCAGTGAGAGTGTCTACATCAGCCCGAGCGTGGTGTGTGTGACAGAATGTGTGTATGGGTGTAGGTGTGGGTGTGGGTGTGGGTGTGGGTGTGGGTGTGGGTGTGGGTGTGGGTGTGGGTGTGGGTGTGGGTGTGTGTATGTGTATGTGTATGTGTGTGTGCGGGTGTGTGTCAGTCTTCTAAGCATGGTGTGTGTGACAGAATATGTGTGTGTGTTTGTATGTGTGTGTGTGTGTGTGTGTGTGTGTGTGTGTGTGTGTGTGTGTGTGTGTGAGTCTTCTGAGTGTGGTGTGTGCAACAGAGTGAAAGCACTGCAGGGGATCTCCCGGTAAGCTCAGAGAGCCAGGCATTATCCTGGGTAACGCAGTGTTAAATCTGCAGCTGTGAAGACAGATGTGGGGTGTCAGGTATGGATTTTGTGTGTGTGTGTGTGTGTGTGTGTGTGTGTGTGTGTGTGTGTGTGTGTGTGTGTGGTACAGTATATGGCTGTATAGTGCTTTTCGCAAAAACAAACAAAGATAACAACCACTGTTTCTGAGTTTTAAAATTGTAGGCAGCCGATAATAGCACGGTTTCCCCCAGCACTTATGAGTGACACATCTCTCTCTTTGTATCTCACTCACTCTTTCTTTCTTTCTTTCTTTCTTTCTTTTTTCTATCACTCTATCACTCTCTCTCTCACACACCCACACTGATATCAGACGGTAGCATAGTTTTCCCACTACCTAGAGTCTCACTCACATACTTATGCACACGCACACACAACACACACACACACACACACACACACACACACACACACACACACACACACACACACACACAAATACACCACTCAACCCATGAAAGGTCTTAGACCAAGACACCGGCATATTTCCGAGTGCTCCTTGTTGCTGGAGAGGCCAGTGGCAGTGTGTGGTGTGGGAAATTAGAGGCACTTAGCAGGAGCTGGCTCCCTCTTCATTAGCCTACAGGAGATCCCTTTTATCACCAACTAAATCCATTACAGCAATTACACGACCAGCGCCAGAGGAGGAGAAAGAGCGAGAGAGAGAGAGAGAAAGAGAGAGAGCGAGAGGAAGGAGAGAGGAAAGGAGAGAGTGAGAGAGAGAGGAAGATAGATCAAGAGAGTGTCACAGAAAGGTAAAAAAGTGGGGGGAGGAATGGGAAATCACACACTCACACTTGCACACACATACACACACACACACACACACACACACACACACACACACACACACACGCACGCACGCAAACAAAGTGCAAGAGAGAAAGTGCGAGAAAGGGAAAGAAGGGTGAAATTATCTTGAAGTGCTTTCCAGCTGTCTAAGCGGCTGAAGTGCACCTGTGGGGAAACAGAGTGGGGCTCCTGGCAGTGCAGTGGCCAAAATACTGCTGTGTGTGTGTGTGTGTGTGTGTGTGTGTGTGTGTGTGTGTGTGTGCACACGTGTGTGTGCGTGTGTGTGTGTGTGTGTGTGTGTGTGTGTGTGTGTGTGTGTGTGTGTGTGTGTGTGTGTGTGTGTGTGTGTGTGTGTGTGCATGTGTGTGTCTCCTCACCAGTGCAGCAGTGTGTACAGTATCATATCATGCATTGTGGAGTTTCTGAATATGTTCTTGGGTCTTTAAATACATAATAAATGTGCTTACTAGAAACCTATACACAAACTACTTTTGTTATTCAAATGGTCTTGGCAGGAATTCAGGGGGAGCTGAGCTGTATTGAACTGTATTGAAAAGCTGTTAGCAGAGAGATGCTAAGATTGGATGTGATTAAAGAGAGTGGAAGTAAAGTAATCTGCAGAGGCATTTCCTAAGAGAGAGAGAGAGAGAGAGGTGGAGGGGGTTAAATCGACAATTGTGCATGTTGTGTATGTTGTGTATGCTTACGTGTTTGGGAGAGGGGGAGAGAGAGAGAGAGAGAGAGAGAGAGAGAGAGAGAGCAAATGAGATGGCAGATCTTTTAGTACCTGAAATGGACCCTGAGTCAGGCCTCCAAGGACAGGCTCTAAGTTAAGTGCACAACCGGAACTGAGCTCAGCCTACCGGCCAGCCAGCCAACCAGCCAACCAACCCACACACACACACACACACACACACACACACACACACACACACACACACACACACACACACACACACAGCAGAGCACATGTGCCAACACTCCTTCCTTTCTAACTAATAGTTTGGACTGTTCTCTCTCTCTCTCTCTCTCTCTCTCTATCTCTCTCTCCCCCTCTCTCTCCTTCTCTTTCCCCTGTCCTCTGTGTGAGATCTGTAGGGTTCAGATGGAACAGTCTGGTCTGCATGAATAAATACCGGCTGTTTAATTAGCGTGCCACTGCCGCCACTGCCAAATGACCGATGCAACCTTCCTGTCATGTGACTAATGCAAACACACACATTGTTTGTGTATTCTCTCTCTCTCTCTCTCTCTCTCTCTCTCTCTCTCTCTCTCTCTCACACACACACATACAAGTTTTGTTCAAAGTTTAAATTTCCATATTTAAATGATTTGTCTATTTTTCATTCACTACAGCATAAAAGCACACACCCACAAGCAAAGCGACATGAAAGCACTCACTAATACACACACACACACACACACACACACACACACACACAGCATAGTTAAGGGTGGGCACACTAGCTGAGTCTGTCCATATGGCCCCGGGACCTGGCCTCACCCCACGTCACACTGGCTGCCAAACCCATACTCATCTGAAGTCCACAGGGCCAGAAGGGGCACGCAGGGGAAATCACACACACACACAACACACACACACACACACACACACACGCACACGCACACGCACACGCACACGCACACGCACACGCACACGCACACGCACACGCACACACAAATAAACACAACACTACAGTTACACACAGGGAGCCATACACATTTCCACATACAGTATATTCCAACACACACAAAACACATAAACACACATGAAACACATGCAGTCCACAGACAGACACAGACAAAGCGGCGGTGAGAAGGACACATGTGTTTCCTCTGAGAGCGGAGCAGCAGGTGGACGGTGCGGTGGTGTGCAGTACGGTGTGCTGTCCTGTGCTGTGCAGGGCTGCAGTGGGCTGTGGTGTGGAGCTCTCCACATGATGGATGCCCTGGCAGCTCCTCTGGCCTGGCAGCCACGCTCACACAGGCTAATAGCGGATCACCTGCCAGCCGGCAAGCACGCAACACACACACACACACACACACAC
>NC_085000.1:25714351-25729351 GCF_963854185.1 Sardina pilchardus | reverse complement strand
CGATGATTTTCCTGTTCACCTGAACTGAGCTTCTCGCACCCTGGAGTACTGGAGTGTTACCATAGCACTTTATTTATCACACTTTGCAGAAAATTGTAAAATAGCTCTAGAGTCTAACCTTTGAATGTGTAAAAAATAATATTCCACGCTGTCTGAATGGCCTTAAATCCATGCAACAGCTGTGTCGGTCCCTGTCCATTAAGCCTATAGGGTGAGCTAGAGGAGGCCAGCGTTCACATGCAGAAACATGGAGCTGTGGTGCGGCCTCCCCTGGAGCCTGGAGTCCACGGACCACACACCGAGCCTGGCCGGGAGCCTCGCGGGCTGGCCTTGCTGCCCCATAAATAATGAAGCAGGCCCGATCAGACTGGGCGTCTGGGGGGCGAAACCAATCCCTCACCTGTGAGGCCTGGACTCCGTAATGACCCGCTTCGTCTCTGGGTGTCCGCTCTGACACCTCCTATTTGTGTATGTCTGTGTGTGTGTGTGTGTGTGTGTGTGTTTGTGTGTGTGTGTGTGTGTGTGTGTGTGTGTGTGTGTGTGTGTGTGAAGGGGGTGCGGAAGGGGTGTTTGTTGCAAGTAGGACTGTGGCTGATTGTCCTGCTCAAGGTTGTTTTCTTTTCCCAATGAGGAAACTTAAAATAGGCTTTAGCCACACTCAGTGTCTTGATGACCTCTCTCCTCCTCCACTTTCTCCACACACACACACACACACACACACACACTCACACACACACACACACACACACACACACACACACACACACACACACACACACACACACACCCTCTCCACTGCATCAGGAGTAAATGTGTTCCAACTAAACTACAGTATGCCATCAATCCACTGCACTTTAATGATCTGCATTAAATAACTGACTTTCATTTGCATCTGTGTGTCTGTTTTGAAATAATACACAATTAAGTACCTAAGACACCAAATTCATGTCCAAATTAATATGGGTGTACAGTGATGATTCCTTAAAGAGACCCTATGCAACTTTTTCATAGTCATAAAATCGCTCAGAAATCATTGTTTTGCTTGACTGACCAGTTTCATCCAAAACAGTCATATTTCCTCCCGCCCCCAGTGTCCCTATCCGCTATTGCAACCTTGCAGTTTCTGCAGGAGACGATCGCTCCTTGTTTACATCTGGAAGTCTGAGACGCGTAAGGAACAAGAAGAACCACGCTTGCAATTTATATATTTATACATAGCCTATATATGTATAAATATACACGCTAAAGCTGTCGGGGAAGCTCTGCAGAGAAATATGCAAGCATAAAACGAGCTAAAATGAAAAACGAAACTGAAACCAGAGATGAAATCGCCAATCCTGCATAGTTCCTCTTTAAGAAACATATTACTGTGTTCAGCAGTGTGTCATGCTTTTTGTTCATATTTAGAGATTCTACAGCACCAAAAACCTCCCACGTCACTTTATCTGGTTACCTTAACAAGGTTTGAAAGGAAATTAGCCTATTTTAATTATTGGAAGTATTCATATTTTTAATTGTGTACACAGAGTTCCTGCAATGTTACTAATAACAAATATAATTATTACTATTACAACTGTGGCCCAAATGCCATTTTGGCTTGAGGCTGACATGAGAGTAAAATGTATATTTTGCCTATTGTTTCAATTCCTATTTCTCTTACAGTTGTTTTTCTCTTTTTGAAAAACACTCAGTCAGAAACTCAGGAGCAGCTTTTCTCCCACAGAGGGAATTTTTTAAAGCACTTCATTGATGATGACTGCTTCCTGATGCAGCACGTCGGAGATGGTGAGAGAGAGAGAGAGAGAGAAGTTGGTGTGTGTGGGATACATATCGACAAAAGGATCTTTTAACTGGAGACTCCTTATAGCAAGCTTCAGCAAGCCTTTAGAAAATGTTCAACCCTAGCGAGGGAGAGAGAAAGAGAGAGAGAGAGAGAGAGAGAGAGAGAGAGAGAGAGAAAGAGAGTATAAGGAGGCAAGCAAACACGAAAAAGAAAAGTGAGGGGGAAAAAGTTGAGGGATAGCCAGAGAAGAGGAGGAATATCGATCTCCTGCTCCCCGCGAGCCACAGGGGATGGACTGCATAAGGAGCGGCTTGCAGGGGTAAGCTGGCGAGTGGGAGAGAGATGATGAGAGCGCGTGTTTTCATCGCCATACTTAGAGGCAGTCAGTCTCCTGATAAATGACTCGAAAAGAATTCACACAGCCTCCCTGCGGCAAGAGCGACCTGGTAGAGGAAGAAGCCTCGAGGGCAAAAGCCATTGGACGAGAGCCAAGGCGTCCCGGGCTCCACGGGCTCTGCTGATTGGACGAGAATCAAAAAAGGTGCCAGGGCCTCGGGAGAAAGCCAGGGAGTTCTGAGAGGAAGCGCTGCGTTTAAACATAGATGTCAGACAAACAACAGAGCCCAATTGGTTGACAACTCTGCCGCCCACCCCACTCCACCCCCAAACATGAAAAGCACGCTAAGTACACATTCACCACCGAGCACGCTCCGACAGAAGCTGCTGGGAGCATGCCGACGTGCACAGAACGGATCCCCGCATTCCGCTGCACATTTCTAATGGGAATTCCACAAGCTTGTCGACACGCCAATGAGAAATAATTCACTGAGGGGGAACAAGACTAAACTAAACAGCTATGAGGGCTTGGCCAACTCCTTCACTGCTGGTGTGCTGAAAAGCCTCATTAATTGTTATCAACGTGCAGCGTACCATGTGATTGAGAAACACACGGCCTCTCTTGCCAATTCAATTGCGGCTTCTCCTCCGGCATTGCACTCTTTAGCATTTGGCTTCTCTTTTTTTTTATCCGCATATCTGTGACGCCGTGGTAACTGGCATGGGAAAGTGAGAGCTCTTGGTTCAGCCCGAGCTGCGCAACCCAACCATTAACAGAACAGAACTCTCCGGTGTGAAGCCTTAGCAGAAGCACTGAGTACCTAGAACTGGAATTGCACTGATGAAGTATGCACACTTAGCCTACTTTTCCTGGAAAAGGCCGTGCTGAGTGCAGAGGCATCTCGCTAACAGCGTTTCACGTCAAAGGACAATGAATTCCAAACATCTCTATGTACACAGACAGCATCATCTGTGGTGGTGGGAGAGTATGAAAAAGTGCACGATAACCAGCAGCATCTCTGATTAAACTCCCTGGGGGTTATCTTTATAAAGATGAATGGCTTTACTACACCCTGAGAGCCTTTGGACAGCAATTAAATGAATACACTGACATGTATTTAGATTATAGAGCGGCGTTTCAGTGGGCAGAGCCATAGGAAGTGCTGTGGTCGGCGTGGTAGAAGTGACCAGAGGTTGAAATTAAGCGTGTGAGTGGGTAGCCACGTGGGATGGAAAATGGTGTGTGGGTCTGTGTGTACGGATATGTGCTTAAGTCTTTATGTGTGTGTGTGTGTGTGTGTGTGTGTGTGTTTGGGAAAGTGGTTTAGAGAGGTCAGTGCATGCTGACGTGGAGAGTGTAACAGTGCTGGGCTGGGACTGGGACTGGGAGCGGGTGGAGGTGGAAGAGGAGCGTGGTTTCTCCCGGTCTCGTTTCATCAGTGAGGTGTGTTTGTGCTGCTAAGCGCTGCAGTTTGTGCTGTTTGGTTTGGCTCTCTGAGGGATTTCCTGCGCCGGTTGTCCTCGTCTCAGCTGCCTTCCCCCGCGAGGCATGCAGGCCTCTCTGGGATGCCAGTGACGTGAGACATGCACACACACACACACACACACAGACACACACACACACAGACAGACACACACACACACACACACACACACACACACACACACACACACACACACACACACACACACACACACACACACACACACACACACACACACACACACACACACACACACACACACACACACACAGCTGTCAAAAACAAATAGCCAATGCCCCGAGGAAGGGTCCCTGAGGTACCTCGGAGAGGGTGGCAGCTCACCTGCCTGCACAAACAAGACTCCTGCTCCAGGGCAACACCACTCCTGAGAGCAGGTCGCCACACACACCTCCTCCCACACACTCCACTAAGAGCGCCAGGAAAGCACAGCTGTTTGTTCTGTGGCGGCTAGACCGCATCTAGCGTTTTATTTTTTAATCTGGAATAACAATCAGTTACGATCACACAATTGCAACTTGTTTATCTTGGAGATGGTTTTATTTCCAAGGGATCTTATTATTCTCACATTGTTTCTTTTTTACTGATGTTATTTTATTGTGGTCTGCCATCCCTGGGAACCAAGCTTGTGGCCATGCAGATCTCAGCACGTTGTTGCACCAGCTGATCTATAGAACACCTACCGTGCAGACTTCTCTGGAAATCATAAAACCATAGAGCTACGATCATAACCACATTTCAACATTTTCTAAAACCTCTTTAAACTGAGATGAGTTACACCCAGCAAACACAGCCCGTTGGTCTCAACAGGAGCACATTCCTTTGCACATGGGCTGCTCCCGACAAGAAATCTGGCTGCTTACAAGAACAATAGGATGCCTTCTAGCACAGTGCCGGTGTGCCACCAGAGGACCGGAGCCGAGAATCCCCTGTGATTTGCGGCCTGTGACCGGGGATTTACTCTGGCACAGAGGGGCTATACTTGTTTACAGCCCCACAATGGCCCAGTGATTCTCATGACTAATCTGCCACACAAACAGGTGTCCCTTCCTGTAGTGTACTTACAGATGGGGGAGTAGAGGGAGTGTGTGTGTGTGTGTGTGTGTGTGTGTGTGTGTGTGTGTGTGTGTGTGTGTGTGGAGGTGAATTGACTGAGAATAAACCAGCGCAAAACATGGAAAATGGATAGCGTTGGTAGTACTAAACATGTCACGACAGACACTATAGCTACTAAATTGCGAAACAGACACATTTATTTTGGCGATAAATTGGAACAGGAGTTCATTCTATGGGTGAGAATGACTGAGCGAGTCTGGAAAGGATTTCTATCAACAGAGACAATAAGAGCCCAGCTGAGAAATCACTAGAGAAATCTTGTCATACTGTCACCTCACAGGGAAAAAAAAGTAATTTACAGGTTATTCGGGTACCATGGAGATGGTGTCTTTGTCTGGAGAACTAGCGTATAGGAGAATGGGAAGAAAATGGAGGAGTTAAAGGCAGTGTCAGAGCACTTGTCTGATGTTAAATCTTTCTTTTTCCTCCCAAAGAGAAATCTCCACTTGGGGCCATAACACTGAATCCTCCAAATTAACACAATGACTGTTATATCCCACCCCCTTCCTCTCCTTGCATTTTTTTTTTTTGCCAGACATGCTACAGGATATAAGGACAGAGGTTATGAGAGAAAAAGTGTCAGCGATAAGATCGGGACGGAGAAAATAGCACATCCTCTGGCTGGACCTTAATGGGTTTGTTTACCTTCCTCACTCCTCTTTGCACACCAGGCCACAGTGGCATACTTTTCAAAGGAGCAGAAATACCACCCGAGGCCACAACAAGGACATTTTTATTAACTCTCTCTCTCTCTCTCTCTCTCTCACACGCTCTCTCTCTCCTGCTCTCCCTTTCTCTCTCTTTTCACATCACATCACATCTCTCACTGATGTCCCAGCACCCCCATCCCATGTACAGTAGTACACTCTCTCCTCTCAAATCACACGCTGTGTCAGGCCCCATTCTCCAAAGAAACAAATCAAATATGCAATATTCAAATAGATGGTAGATAAATAGGCACGCTGGCACAGAGCACTGTAGCCTCGCTGACAGGAAATTAATGATATCTCAATGTCTCCTCTCCTTCCCCCCCTCTCAGCCTCTCGGCCGGAGATGTGAGTGGCGTGCCGAAACACGGCCTCTTCTCCTTCTGCAGGCCTTGTTTGCTGCGTGAAAATGACAAAGGCAGGCAGCGATTAAAAAAGCCCCCCGTCGCACAGGATCACTGTCAATAAGTGACACGTGTCCCCGTGCTGAAATGAGGATAAGAGAAAAGGCCTGAGATAGAATAGAATAGAACAGAATAGAGAGAGAGAGAGAGGGAACAGAAAGTTAATCAAAGAAAGATGTGAAAAGTGACCACACCTAGTACTCAAGACGCTGAGGACGGCTGTTAGCCGAAACGCGTCCGTCTTGTTCATGCTTTCAAGATAAGTAAAGCAACAAGATTATATTCGAGAGTGTGTTTATTTTGCTTTAAACTAGCTTTTCTTTTTACACACCCAAAGACTTTATAAAATTCGGAGTTCGAGCGCATCTGCCTTTCTGATCCCACACCTACATGTAATACTTTCCAGACACCAAGACAGCAGACATCGAAACTAGGCAGGATAGATACTAAAGGGATTAAAAGATCTCCTGCCCCCCCCCCCCCCCACACACACCCACTCTCTTCTCTTTCCATCCCATTCTCCCTCCACTCCCTGGCCGTCCCTGCTGTTTGCAGGGCAGGTTCCATGTTGACAGTCATAATGTCTCTGACACAAACCTGGATGAGCGGTACAAGGAGGACACACAAGTACAGCCAGCTCCCCAATTACGCTCATTACCCGTCGCTTCTGGGCCTTTGAAGCCGGCTAATTTGCTCACTACTGATGACTACCTAAGCAGACAATTAGAGACACATTCAACAGCTTGTCTAAACAGAGTTATGGGTAAGAGACTGAGAGAGAGAGAGCGTGAGCATATCACACAGCTTTCTGTTTCGCCTTTCTTGCAGGACCAACAATGGTAAATGACTATAAGCCACAGAAGGCTTTTCAGGAAGCACTTTTTTTTTTTTCCAGTGGAGCGTTAGTATCAGCATTTCTGTTACAGTATATTCTGCTCCTTTCGTTTTCACTCTAACACTAAATGTCTTGTTTATGCCCAACAGTGCAACTCTTTATTCAACTTTAACACACCAATAAATCCTTCATTTAACATTCTCACTCACTAGGTGTAACACTCAACTGCTTTCATGTAAGCAGGTATCATAAAAACAATAGCTGCCACCACACAGGTGATGGTCCAACGGAAATGTTTGCGCTGGCTGAATAGCCTTCCAGGAAGTGTGTGGCACATGGGCAATTTCAGGAGCAAACGCTGAAACAGGGAACAGCAGTGGTGAGTGTGAATGCTGGCAGCGAAGCAAAGGGAAGAGAGGAGGAAATAGACAGAGAAGGAAGGTTTGTAGAAAGGTCAGAGAGACCAAGAGGAAGTGAGAGAAAGAGAAAGAAAGTAAGAGGGAGAGAGAGACCGATAGAGAGAGAGAAAGACAGAGAGAGAGAGAGAGAGAGAGAGAGAGAGAGAGAGAGGATTGCCCCAATCTCTTTGGAGAGCTCAGTGAAGCCTGGAACTTCTGTAATGGACTTCAACCATGTTCACGCTCATTTGGGTCGTGCTTAGACAGGCTAACAAATGACCCGTCGCCCTCTCAAAATGACTGACTCTAGCAAGGACAAGGACAAGGATTCAGCGCATCAATGTAAACTCAAGTGGCCCTCAAATGTCAGGGTGCTTGAGTTTTAGACGTGGCATTATCTGACACTCTGACACTGTCTACAAATCCTGTGTCATAAGAAACCCCTATTCTAAACACATAATGATGATAAATTGCTGATAAATCTGTCATTACCATAGTGTACAATGATATGCACAGCAATATCTTATAGTTATCTGTAACTGTCATATGTGCTATCAGTGTCCAATGCAAAAACCACATGTATATTAAGTACCAAGCACTAAATGCCTGTATCATTGGTGATGGAAGTATGACATTGTAATCTCTCATGAATAATGATGTTGTCATGATAACTTATGACAGGGTACTGCATCATTTATGATGTTTATGCTGTTGTACTTCCTGCCTATGATGTTTATGCTGTTTTTATGAAAGAGGATTCATGTACAATGTTCCTATGGAATATCATGTTGTTTCCCTGCTGAACTGATTGTAATGCTTTGGAATACAGGACTTAATTGTTCATGTCATATCAGGTAGAGAATGGAGCTTCTGAATGAATCGCCTTAGTCAGCGGTTTCAGGCTGCGGACCCATGCCTATCAGAAGCAAAGAAAAACATGTTTATCTTGCGAACAAAGGGAGGCTTGCTGACCATCCAAAATCTCACGATTGAGAGAAAACATGCTGACCAAAAAACATCACAAACGTTTCTAAAAAAGCCAAAAGGCAGAAACGTGTTTATAGCGTCTACATCTGGCAACTAAGATGAGAAGAGAAGAGAAGAGAAGAAAAGAGAAGAGAATAAAAGAAAGGAGAAGATAATAGGAGAGCAGATGAGAAGAGAAAAGAAAAGAAGAGAGGAGAAGAGGAGATGATGGGAGGGGTGCTTGGAGAGGGGGATCAGGGAAGACAAATGGAGGGGTGGCTGATGTGAGGAGCAGAGGCGAGTCGGTGGGGTGCGCTTGCTGGCTGGCTGGCTGGCTTGCTGGCTGGCTGGTGGTCTTTTTCACAGAGCGGTGGACAGGATTGACTGATCGTCTCACGGACACTCAAGGCCCTGTGATGTGTGATCTGAGGGGCTTTTCTCTCTCTCTCTCTTTTTTTTGGGACATTTGGTCACAGCGCGGCACCAAAACGCTACACGCTCCATTTCACTCCTGGAACAGCTAGACAATACCTCCTCCTCCCACCTCCTCCCACCACCTCCCCCTGCTCCTGTCATCCCACAGCCCCTCACCTCCCACCAGCCTCCACCCCCTCAAAAGCCTCTGAGCTCATCCATCAGACATGCCCCCCCCCCCACACACACACACACCCACACACACACCATCTACCCTCCGATCCAACCCATTCCCAACCTTGAAACAAACCGGGGCGCCAGACTTTTTATGAAATGCCGGCGTAACTTCACCCATGCTTGGCCCTTGCCATCACCGGCCTTGACACACCATTTTGTTCCTGAATTAATAAAAGCGGCTGTTATTTCTGGACTTATTTCTTTATTTTATATATTTATTTCTTTAAAGGAAGAAAAAAAAAACGATACAGTGCAGCTGCACTCTGCCCCCTCGCTGCTCATGTGCTGACAGCGCCATGGCGATGAGATACACATGGTGATTGGCCGGAGATCCCAGCAGGCCCGTAAATCTGTGTGGTGTGCCAAGGCCGCAACACACTGGTTCTCCTCTCTGGGGGAAAAGGAGAGAGTGGTGTGCGTATGAGTGTGTGAGTGTGTGAGTGTGTGTGTGTGTGTGTGTGTTTGTGTGTGCTTGAGAGAGAGAGAGTGTGTTTTTTGTGTATCTATCTGAACGTGTGTGTGCATCTAATGTGTGTGTGTGTGTGTGTGTGTGTGTGTGTGTGTGTGTGTGTGTGTGATGAAGAAGGCATAAAATGACCACAGACAGAGAGAGAGGGAGCCAAGCTTGACTGCAGCCCTCCAACGCAATAAAAAACTACAAATCTGAACTCAAACACATGGGACCACTTCACAACGGCTGCGCTTTCATGACTAGCTTGGCATCTCTCTCTCTCTTTCTCATGCCCCTCTATCCACAGTTCATTTACTCTTCAATCAAATGAATTTTTATGAAATGGTGCAATGCCTGTGTTTGGTGTCCCCTGTGGAACCAAATAGCCGTTTCTCCCCTCTTTCCTCCCAAAGGCAGAATGAAGGCTTGTGAGTGGTAGCAGTAGGGGTTTAGGTTACAGTGGGTTTAGGCAGTGCAAACGAACGTCCGCTCCTATGTTCAAAGTCAGTAGAGTACAGTATTCATCAGCGTACAACTGAAGCTAAGAGCTAAAGACACACACAGACACCCCATGCAGAATTGCACACTAGCACAAAGACCCACTCCAGTCCTCTTCATCCCCCCCACCACCTACAACCTCTTTTTGACACACACACACACACATACACACATATACACACACACACACACACACACACACACACACACACACACACACACACACACACACACACACACACACACACACACACACACACACACACACACACACACACACACACACACACACACACACACACACACACACACACACACACACACACACACACACACACACACACACACACACACACACACACACACACACAAACAAAAGCTGTGTTTCATCCAGGTAGAAAAAAAGCGAAATGTCAATCCAAATGTCAGCTTCATTCTGGATTTACTGCCCAATCCCCCATGCCGAGAGCGCTACAAAACAAACTAGACTGCATTTCCACCAAGAAAACGTGAGGTGCGCTTACTCAACTGTAGTGCAAGGTCACAAACAAGATCAGACATGGAAATGAAGGGCTTATCCATAGCAACCAGTACAAACAATCTATGTTCTATGTTCCAACCTTGATTATTCTATGAATTTGGCTCACATACAGTACACTCAGGGTCAGATGTATCCACATTTATGAATGTACTGTAGCGCCATCAGTGCCATGGCTAGCCACAGAAAGAGCATGCTGTGATTCTTCAATATACGTGGTGTTTATCAAACAAAACAAAAAACAAAGGAGGAAAAATATCAGTATTCAAAAATACCTACCATAGTTTCCATCCTACTAGCTCATACATTGATTTTGCTAAATGTCTTCAGCTATGAGGTTAATACATGGGGGCAATTAATATGGCATTGATATGGCTTTGTCTCTTTTAACTTGCATAAAACACTGTCCTGCAGCTTATACACAATACGGCTAATACACAGGAAATTACTATATATATGGTTAAAAAGAAGCAGCGTCTTTTGTGTCCAAAGATGTCCAGAAACGAGCAGAGCTGTGGACAATAGCAACAGAAGAACACACTGGGGGAATACACAGTGGTGAGAGACCACAAAAAAAGATGAAGGACACAAAACAACAGCGGGATGATTTGGTGGCGAGGAGAACACTTTCATAACAGCACCTCAGCCCCCGCGGGCTCTGGGTCCGACAAGCCCATCAGTAGTGCCCACTCCCCGGAGACACCGGCCGTCTCCATTATCCAACAGCAGTCAGCACTCTGGCCTTTAAATAATGCCAGCTTCTCCTTTAATAACAAGTGCCGTGACCCGCTCATCAATACACTGTAAGAGAAAATAATCCTCCGTGTAGGATGAGAGGGGGTAAAACATCAACAACAACAACAACAACAACAATAGCAGAAGCAATGCCCATTTGACAAACGTTATCATCATTCTCTTGGCTCGTTGCCGGCATGGATTTTTTAATAACGCTGAGCTGGGATGAGCTGAGGTAGGCTAGGCAGGGGTGAAGGGGGTTGGAGGGTAGGGGGGGTTGCTGAGTCAGAGTGCCCACATCCCACACACACACACACACACACACACACACACAATCCCCCACCACCACCACCACCTCCCTATCCTCTAGCCCTGCAGCCATGGCCGTATTCATCACCCTCACACACTCGCGCAGCAGCTCCCTGACAACAGCCTCTTTGGAGCAATTACAATGGAGCCATTTTCAGAGAGGAACAAAGGATCCACAGAAAGGTTCTAGAGAACCATTTTCCCCTGCCTTTTTCAGCCATAGAACCTTTGGTGCTTTCGGAAGAATCCGCATGGAGACTTCTAGCCGTTCTGTTTACCCAGAGGGACAGATTGCTTTCAGTGGCTGTGGATGAGGCTGCAGCTGACATGTATTTGCACTCATCAAATTCGCCAAAAAATAAGTGAAAATACTGACGTCATGCACTTCTATCGCGGGTCAGGAGTCTGGTGGTTATTACTCTGCAAATGCAGAGAAAAGAAAACCAATGTAATGAGAAACAGCACTGTAATCTGCCTCACATTCATTCTATAATACATCATGCGCTGAATGCAGCCCTGAAATGAAAGACACACAGGCAGAGAGGGAAAGAGTGAGAGAGAGAGGGGGGGGGGGGTAAAGAGAGAGAGAGAGAGAGAGAGAGAAAGAGAGGATAAAGAGAGAGAGAGAAGAAACAGGGACAAAGAGAGAGGAGGAAGAGGAAGAGACAAAAGAAAGGAGGTTGGGTTTCTGCAGGGGTCTGAGTTCTGACACATCTCCTTCCCCTGGCTCGGAGATTGGGGATGTGGGTCGTCTGTGTGTGTGGCCATGGGCAAGCAGGGTGTCTGTGTCCACACACACAGCTCTCTGTGCAGGGTCCAGAGGGGCCATTGGCCAACAGAGGCCAACAGCAGTGGTGATTACCAAGTCATGGTGTGTGTGTATGTGTGTGTGTGTGTGTGTGTGTGTGTGTGTGTGTGTGAGAGAGAGTGAGAAAGAGAGATAGAGAGAGAGAAATAGAGAGAGAGAGAGAGAGAGAGAGAGAGAGAGTGTGTGTGAGTATATGTGTTGGAGCACTCATTTGCTCGTCTCATATACACAGTATGCATGCAAATATGTATCACTGCTTTTGTGAGTGTGTGCTGTGGCCTGTATTTTCCGTCTAAGCTAAGAGTATTTGTCAGTGTGTGTGTGTGAGCATGTGTGCATGTACGTGTCCATGCGTCCGTGCTCTGGCGTGTGTGTTTTATATGTCAATGCATTAGGGGCTGTTGCTTCTGGCTCTCATTATCATGGCTGTATGCATTCACAGTCATGATCCAACCTCCTCAATCAAAGTCAGGCGTAAGATCACCGGGTAAAAATAGCCACAGGTCAATGCAAGACCGAGGATAGCAGAGAGACATAGGGGAGAGAGAGAGAGAGAGAGAGAGAGAGAGAGAGAGAGAGAGAGAGAGAGAATGATGAAGAAATGGAGAGAGAGAGAGATGAGAAAAAAGTAAGGAAAATGAAAAAGGACAAGCACAGGTTCCTTTTTTTTTCTGGTGGCCACAGCCTGAGGGACTTCACTAGACTTGTGGGATTGCTGGCATCTGTCTGTCCCAGACAAGGGAACAGGAGGAGGGAAACTCAGTGAACCCAGGAAAAGAGTAAAAGAGAGAAAGAGAGAAAGAGAGAGGCAGGATAACAGGGGATAGACGAGGCTTGCACTAGACAAGCACAGACTCAAGACACACACAGAAATTCACACACTCAAGCACTGGCCTCAGAAACACAGACATTCACACACATAACCTAAAAAACGTTTACAGAGATATCTATACATAAATACACTCACACAGAGGAGAGACACATACACATACACACACACACACACACACACACACACACACACACAGCTGGACCAAATCATTAGAGACTCATTCACCAGCGTGGAGACATAGCTGAATTACCCAGACATGTTAGTAGACAACAGTACCATACACACATATGCGCGCGCACACACACACACACACACAAAAAATAAAAAAAATACATACACAACTACAGTACACACACTCCCGGCTACATTGCAGCATAGATGCTCACATCAGTGCAAGCAGATGGCTCAATAACAAACACAATATTGAGGTTTTTGTGGAGCTTAGCCTGTAATTAAAGACAGCTTACGCTCCTGATTGTATTATCAGGCTCGTCCCCAGAGCTTGTTTATTGAATCTTTTTCCTGCAGACACGTCCAGAACAGTGGGTAGCAGTTTAGCTAGCGGAGGAGGTGGGGGGTATAGACGGATAGCATAGTATAGCCGCGTCTAGCACTGCAGTGCTGCGTAGCGCTGAGACCCAGGGACTTTGGAAAAGGCCCAAATGGTTCAGATTTCAGCTTGACCAAGGACAAAGAGAAGACCCACCAGACTGTGAGGGGAGACAGTGTGTACTCTTTTCTTGAGGAAAAAAAAATGAAGAGATGTTTTTTTTTTCTCTCTCTTGCCTTGTCCAACCCTCGAGAGGGACAACACTCGAGAGTTCAACACAGGTCCCCTTTTAAAGTAGGTATAGTTCAAAAAGTCTTATGAACACAAGTTTGGGACAAATAACATGCCCTGGATTGAATATATTTGACATTTTCTTGAAAACTATTAAGTCGTGGGTCAGTGATCCCTTGCCTGCCATTTTGGCTCTGCTTGATCAGGTACGTGATTTTTTCTACAGCATATTTTTGTAGCTTTCTGCCTTTATTCAGGTAGATCAGTGTAGAGTGACAGGAGGAGACTGGTAGAGGGAGATGGGGTGGGGCTGGAAAATGACCGCAGTGGACACTTGGACCCATATGTGGTATGGATGCTGCAGTGGACTGTGGACAGTGGGGCTGGCTGCAGTGGACACTTGGACCCATATGTGGTATGGATGCTGCAGCCGCTTGTGCCACATCTCCCCCAGGTACATTATCTTCATGGGCTTTAAAAATCACTCAAGCTTCAGAAGCTAATTACTGTTGATGAGGAAAGTAAAGCTTTGTGAGACACAAGGGTATGCATCTCTATATGGTATCTGTTGCTTATTTGGAAATGTAAGCTGTTTTCTGGATGGAATTACAGATGCCATTCATAAAAAAAGAGAAGAGAAGATGTTCAAACAAAGAGCCCTTCATTATAGAGTCTTTGACGGAGATTTTCCCTTTGGCAATGAGATGCATATCTCTTAAAAGCCTGAGTCGGTACATCGTCTAGTAAAGCACACTGGTAACAAGCCAACGTTTGAAGTAAGCACGCTACAGACTGCATTGGGTTCAATGATCCATTATATGACTACATGTTGATAAAAAACCATCACCTGGGGGGCCAGAATCACTGAAGAGTGGCAGTATATTCAAAGCCAAATGGCCATTTGTGTGTGTGTGTGTGTGTGTGTGTGTGTGTGTGTGTGTGTGTGTGTGTGTGTGTGTGTGTGTGTGTGTGTGTGTGTGCGTGCGTGTGTGTGTGTGTGTGTGTGTGTGTGTGTGTGTGTGTGAGAGAGCGAGAGAGAGAGAGAGAGAGTGAGCAATTCCTTGTGTGTAAAGTCTCTTGCTTTATTGTTGTGCTGTGTATTATTTTGTTATGCTGCCTCACTCTGTCAGAGGGGGACATTCACTTCCTCGTATGTTAAGTGGACGCATAAATCTCTATGTGCACAATAAACAGGCCTCATTTTTCACGTTTCCCCCACACAGATGTTTCCCTGTGTTCTATATACGGCTGCACCAGCTATTGAAATCTAATCATAAACTCCTCTGGAGATATTGAAGAGATTATTCACTCGTACACTCACTCATGAAGCTCATGTTTGAGTTAATGTGC
>NC_085000.1:25704351-25709351 GCF_963854185.1 Sardina pilchardus | reverse complement strand
GCGTACGCTCCGTGAGAGGAATGCTTCAGGTATGTGCCTGGTGTACCCTCCCTGTTAGTTCCTATCTCTCTCCTTCTTCCTCTTCCACAATCTCTCCTTCTCGTACTTCCCTTCCTCCCTTCTGTACTCTCTTTCATTCCTCCAAAATCACCCAGCAACATTAATCATGGAAAGTTTTGTTGAGACGTTGACCTACACATGCGGGCCACCTACATACGGACAGTCCAGAAGATGCAGAAATAGCTGTGATGAGGAGTGGAGGGTAAGAGGAGGCCATGATGTGTTTCTTCTTCGCGTCTTTGTGTGTGTCGATGTTTCAGTGTTTCTATTTATCATGTAATGTTACTGTATGTAATGTGTTGTCTGTCATGTCCATGTTATATGTACTGGGCATCTTTGATGAGCCCACGACAAATTTCCCCACGGGGACATTAAAGTATATTCTATTCTTCTATTCTATTCTTCTTCTATTCTCCTCTCCTATTCTCACCTCTCCCCTGCCAGGGATGTGGGGTTGTGGCATACAGAGGGACATGTAGAGAGACTCACACACAGATCCGGCTCTAGAGCCCAGCTGAGTCTCAGGAGAGAGAAGTCAAATCCACTGCCAGCTGCTCCTCATCACAGGCAAGAAAGAGGGAAAAAGAGAGATCACCTGTTTGCCCTCACCCATGTTCTCTCTTTCTCTCTCTCTCTCTCTCTCTCTCCCACGTTCTCTCTCTCTCTCTCTCTCTCTCTCTCTCTCCCACGTTCTCTCTCTCTCTCTCTCTCTCTCCATGTTCTCTATCTCTACCTTTGTCAAGCACACTCTGTCTGCCTCTCCCACATGCATGCTATCTCTCTATCTCTCTCTATTTCAATCACTCTCTCTTGTACTATCCTTCCCTCTGTCAAGTACTCGCTCTACCTTTCTCTCATTTTGCCTCTCTCTCTCAAGTACTCACTCTCTTGTGCTCTTGCTCTCTCTCTCCCCCTCTCCCCGTCTTTCTATTCAGCATGCACACTCTCTCTCTTCCTCTAAAGCACCCCTGCTTCTCTCTCTCCCTCTCTGCAAGAGAACACCCACCTGCTTTCATCTCCCCACCTCTCTGACATGATGACCTCATCCCCGTCTCTAAAAATACACCCCTACAAAAAATGCACCTCTTTCACACACACACTCTCTCTCTCTCTCTCTGTCTCTCTCTACTCTCACACACACAAACTGAATGCATACACACACACACACACACACACACATATATGTATTTATTTATTTATATACACACACACAGTCACACTAGTCTTCAGGCCAGGGAACCGAGAGCTCAAGAGCTCAAAAACACTGAAACAACTCTGGGAAGTCTGGGAACTCGTAAACACACCTCCGCCAACAAACAAGAGCCTGGAGCCACGAAAACACACACACACACACACACAGACACACACACATACCTAGAGACAGCCTACAGACTGGGCCAGCAGCAGCAGCCTCAGGGGTTGCCTGTCTGCTGTGTGGAACGACCATAAGCCTCAGCACTAAACATGACAGCATGAATCTGGCCTCAACAAGAGGAGAGGAGTGTGCAGTGTGTGTGTGTGTGTGTGTGTGTGTGTGAGGGGAATGCTGTTAATCATGGCTGACTACTGGACCACTATGGCTAGTTGTTTTCATTGGCTGTGTGGCAGCAGAGAGGGAGAGGAAAAGCCATGGGGCAGCAGAGCTGTGAAGGGCCTCAGTACTGACAGGAAGTGACTTCACATTCAGCAGCGTTGTTGCCGTGTAGCAGGGAGAGAGTAGACGCTTGCTGGTCTACACCGAAAACACCCTGTTTACAACCAGCAGCCTACAATGCTCACAGCACACAACAAGGCTGTTTCAGCCTGGTCAACTTGCATTAGGAAAGCCATGCATCTCCAAAGTTGCAATGTTATCTATCTGTTTACAGAAGTGCGCCAATAGCTAATATCTAATTCTCATATATACTGTATCTCAGATCATCTCTCGTAGGATTTCCTGGAATCCATGCGACAGAAGTGTTCCACAGATCATACATCAGCGTGTTTACACACAGCCTGTGTCACACCATACTTTCATCAATATCACAGCCCACAGCATTTAAGGTCCTCGCTTACTAAGTGGCGCCTGGCGGTGTGGATATTGTGTATGCCCGTGTGTGCTGTGTGAGTGTGTTGTGTGTTGGTGTTGTCTGCTAGGTGTGTGCTGGTGAAGCTGGTGACAGGGCATCAGCTGTCAGTGTGTGTGTGTGTGTGTGTGTGTGTGTGTGTGTGTCTGTGCGTCTGTGTGTCTGTGTGTGTGGATGTTGCATCAACTCTGTTATATTAGTGATACTCTCGTGACAGAAGGTGATGTGTAAAGTGTGACTGATGACACATGGTTGGTGGAAGTGGGCCTCAACTAGGAAGAGCACTTGTGATTGTGAGTATGTGCACTCATGCAAGAATAAACATCCTGAAGTTAACTGCAAGTAAAAAAACTCAAAACAACTGTCTTCTGTCTTGATCTTCCCAAAAGAAACAAAATAGGCATCACTGTGTGCGTGCAAGTGTCTGTGCGTGTGTGAGAGAGTGAGTGAGTGAGTGAGTGAGTGAGCGTGTTATATATGTAAATGTATATGCGCATTATAGCACTCTCACCCACGGAAGCGCCGGATATGAAGGTGATCACCATCCTCCTGTGTCACAGCATAGGTGTTATTGTTACCGTGGCGATGGGCCACAGGAGTGATGGATGACCTGTTTCCCCCCCGGCTGCCCGGCGCTGTTCCACAACAATGATAAATGGAACTCCAGATAATAAATCTGTACACGTCCCTACGGCAACAACCCAATCCGTCCACCCCCTCCCAACAACACCCCCCCGCCCCCCCAACGCCCTCAAACACACACACACACACACAAACACACACACACACACACACACACACACACACACACACACACACACGCACACGCACACACACACCTCCCATAAGTGATCCAGTGTCTTATGGCAAGCACTGTGCTATGCTCTAAGACAGGTCACTCTCTAGCGTGGCTCGGCGGCACGGCGCTATATGCGGCAGGTTAGCGGCTCTCCTCCCTAGCCGAGGCAAGGTGTAATATATAACGCGAGATAACGCCGCACTGTGTGACAACTAATCTCACAGGAGCACAAACAATAATGCAGGTTCCCCCAACAGCACGGGCTATTCTGTGATACACAGGCACAAAAATACAAAGAGGAGAGGGAGAGAGGGAGAGAGGGAGGGTGTGAGAGAATGGATTAAAGAGAGGGGGAGAGAAAGGGGGAGAGGAAAGATATGTAAACACACACACATACACACACACACACACACACACACACACACACACAAACACACACACACGCATACTCAGACACACACAAGCTCTCACTTGAGGAAAGTTCTATTTTTAATGAAATTTCTTCCAAAAATAACCTGTAATACACACTCAGACACACACACACAAGCAAGCAAACACACACACACACACACACACACACACACACACACACACACACACACACACACACACACACACACACACACACACACACACGCACATTGAAAATGAAGGATTAGCTGCTGAGCTGCAGTGGGACTGCAGAGCTTAAACATACGTTCTTTTCTAGGTGACTCTAGAAACTTCGGGAGCACGACCGACTCAAATGGCCAGACCCGAGATCGGGCTGCAGCTTGACCCTATTAAAGCCGTCCGTCACTGACGTCACGAGACATTTGAATGACACTGCTGATTGGCCTCCAGGGAGCCCCGCGGTGCTGTCTAACACCTTTACACAACCAAAAGACAACCAGGAACGAGAGTGGCAAATGAGAACAAAAAAGTCGAACGAAAATAGATTGCGTCTGCTGACAGACGAGCCGCCCGTCAGTCAAGATGAAAGTTTGCATCGACACGGACGCATGTGAGATAAAAATGGCTGGGGGTCCGGTCCGGGGAGTGACTCATTTTTGATATTCACTCATATAAAACACACACGCCAATGGCGCGTTTGCAAAACCACAGCCGCCTCCGAAAAGGCAAAGAGGTTATTCGTTAAGTAAAGAAGCAAGTAAGCAAGTCAATGAGAGATGCGCTACCCCGCGTGAGGATAATTCAAGTGGGTCGTGCCGTGACTAAAAATATCCTTGAGGGATTGACGGTGATGTCTTAACGCCGGCGCGCTAGCTCGTCTCGTGGAGTAAATAATAGAGGCAGGCGGGGAGCGGAGGAGAGGCTGCCGGCGTCTCAGTGGCTCAGAGACACATATCGAGGCTGCATGGGACCGGAGGAACATAGGGCCATGTCCTCACTGGAGCGAGGGGGGGGCGGGGGGGGGGGGCTGGGTGGGAAAGAGGCTGAAGCAGCTGGATGAGATACGGGGTACACTTAGTTACGTAGTTGCACAACACACACACACACACACACACACACACACACACACACACACACACACACACACCGCTAAGTATGTGTGAAGGACATGAACCATCACTGCACCTGAATATCTCTCTACCTCTCTCTCTTTCACACACACACACACACACACACACACACACACACATACATTGAGGAAACAAATATAGACACAGATCACAGATTAAAAACCTGGAGCTCCTGACCAAAAAAGCCATGAAGCAGAACCGTGCATCGCCCCACCCCAACCCCACCCCACACCACACCATGCCAGGCCTATCACTCAGGTAATCTGTGCTGTGTGAGGGGAGAGGAGAGGTGAGGTGAGGGGGGGGAGGCAGAGATGAGGGAAATAAATAAATAAAAACAAAGGCAAACAGGCGGTTGCCAGGCGGAGCTGAGAGGAGCTGATGTTCCATTAGCGCAGTCTGCAGGGAAATCACCAGGCTGCTTTCTGGAGCACGACTGAGGGACTCACAGGAGGGGTGGTCCGCGGAGCACAGAGACAATGCACCGTCACACACACACACACGGACGCACGTGCACACACCGACGCATGTGCGCGCAAACACACACACACA
>NC_085000.1:25691851-25701851 GCF_963854185.1 Sardina pilchardus | reverse complement strand
TTCTCTCACACACACACACTTGCTTTCTCACCATTCTCTCTCTTTCCCTCTCTCTCTCTCTCTCTCTCTCTCTCTCTCTCTCTCTCTCTCTCTCTCTCTCTCCCTCTCTCTCTCTCTCCCTCCCTCTCTCCCTCCCTCCCTCTCTCTATCTCTCTCCCTCCCTCTCTCTCTCTCTCCCTCTCTCTCCCTGTGCAGGCTCCACTTTTGTGCTGCCAGTTCCCACTAGGCAAAGGGCTGCAGAGGGAAGCCAGGCCCAATTACCGGAGCAAGGGGACGGGTGGTGGCTGTGTGTGTGAGGCTGGGTGGCACAACAACCGCCGTCATCCCCCTCCCACCACCCACTTTCTACCCCACAAACAAATAAGCCCACATCGCTGGTCCTAAGAGGGCACCCCTTTTGCAGAGAGGGGAGTGTTTGTGTGTGTGCGTGTGTGTGTGTGTGTCTTTTTTTGAGGGGGGGGGGTTGTTGGTGGAGGGATTGTAGGATGGGGTAAAAGTAGGTGGG
Source organism: Sardina pilchardus (assembly GCF_963854185.1). NCBI lineage: Eukaryota > Metazoa > Chordata > Actinopteri > Clupeiformes > Clupeidae > Sardina > Sardina pilchardus. Next base: position 25,701,346 of record NC_085000.1, on the reverse strand, counting down.
GAGGTGGGGGCATTGAGCAGATGACAAGTTCATTGAGAATGCCTGAAGGGAGACTGAAATGCAGCAGGCTGAACGACGGCACTCAAAACACACACACGCACGCGCGCGCACGCACACACACACACACACAGCCTCTTAGTGTGTCATTTAAACCAGAGGGGGCTAATCAATGACAGTGTGGGAATAGAGATTTGCCAATGGAAAGACAGACAGAGAGAGCGAGAAAGAAGGAGGGAAAGAAAGAGAGAAGAACAGAAGAGAATGAGAGTGCGAAAGCGAGCGAAAAAGCAAGTGATGGGTAATCTCCTTCGCTGGTTAGACCGATCAAATGGACACGCCAGAAGGCGTCAATCACTCAGATTAAGATGTCATTCCGTCAATCATTGAGATTAGGAGAGCCATCTTATACATATTCAACACACTCCCTCAGGAGGACCCTGGAAACACCACGCCACACACCACCCCACCGAACGCACCCGCGGGCAGGCAGCCAGGGACGGATACAGCCGTTTGATTGCCATCTAAGCCCAGATAATACAGGAGCCCGTTAATGCCACCCAATCCTGCACTGAGAAGGGCTCTGACAGCTTAATAATTCAGGGCACAATGGCTCTCACAGTGTCACAAGACATTGATTACACTTCTCATGGAAGTGTCTGCAGCAGGGGGCCATGACCCGTCTTGACACAATCTGGCTTCCCGAGGCACAGAGCGGCAATCAGTAGCTAACGCACAAGGATCCAAGAGTTGCACCCACTCCAGAGTCTTGATTGGATCGCCCACTACACAGTATTTTAAGACTCACACTACTCCCCATGACCTAATAACATATACTTGGAGCAGGTGTAGAAACACACCACAACACACCATTAACATGTTTACAATCATTTGAACACATATTGGTAAAGAACAACTATTGTTAAATACAGTGTCATGAAATTGGTTGGGGTTAATGATTATTAGCTCCTGACTATTAGATCATGCATACTTGCCTCTATCTGCATTGTAGGCTTTTGGACATACTAAAAAGTCTATTTACTCTTCGCACTAAGGTTGCTGCAGCATTGTAAAGGCACATGAAACCTCTAGGATGTGGATTGGCCATACCTGCAGCAGAGTGATTGCATTACATGCATGCTCTTGCCCTTGCTATACTCCAGAACATGCCTATTAGTTGAGGCCCTCTACTCATAGGCTTTTTTTTAAAGCCTTTGCTTTTGCTTTTCTCCTCCACAACTGATTGCAGGGACATCAAAGTGGTTCGCGCCCCTCCTGGGATCCCTCCACAGATCTCCTCTCATCACAGATCCCCCCCCCCCCACCCCCCCTTCACCTTTTCTTCCTTTAACCCCCTCCATCCCTGATTTGATTTTCTCCTGCATTATCTGCTCCTAGCCTCTCATTCTCTTTGCTCCTTTTTACACAAGATTGTTTCATCTTGGCTACCAAAGTCCTCCACATTGGAGGGGAAACTTGGGCAGTGGAGGTATAACATGCAGCAGCCCCATCATAGGGAGGAACCCGACTCCCCCCATACAATATTTACAACCTGGCTTCTCATCTCCTGAGCTTGCCGGCTTGGGAGGAAGCGAGAGTGTGTGGAAGTGCAACGTTGCTGCTGCCACCACCTCTCTTTCAAGCAATGCAATCTCTCGCTCGCTCTCTCTTCCTCTTCTTCCTCCATCACTCTCACTCAACCCCCCCCCCCCCCCCCCCCCCAATACCCCCACGCTCTTGGGCTAATGTAAATCAATGGTGTAAGATGGCTGCACCTCCCACAACAGCTTCAGTGACAGCAAACAGGGGAAACCACAGACTCCCTGTCTCCTGACTGACAGCCAGGACTGGGGGGGCCGAAGCTCGCGGGCGCTGACACAGCAGTAGGCTGCCACCGTTTAATCCTCTCCTCCTCCTCCTCCTCCTCTCTTCTGCATCCTGCACAGAGAAAGGTGCACTCCTCCTATGCACTGCTAGGGTTGCTTTCTATCTGTCTGTCTCTATTTCTTTTCTTTTTTCCTCTCTCTCTCTCTCTTTTTTAGGAACTCCGTGAAGAGTTTAAGGGGTGACCTCAAAGATTATGTGACATCCAATAAAACATACTTAAGTGACAAGTTTTTAATAACTGTAAGACAACTTTGACTGGATTGCAAAGAAAGAATTAGATGAGATCAAGATCAGATAAGATATGTTTGTCTTTGTACAAAGAACAATGAACATGCTTTGTTTGTGAATAGAGCAACATAATTAAGAACAAATAAATAATTTGAAATATATGCACAGGGCATTGCATAATGTGCATATTAAAAATAATAACTCATTTGTTATTAATAGTATTTGTTCATTGTATGAAGAAGGTTCTTTGGGAGTGAAGGAACAGAGGTTATAGCCTTTAGAAAAAAGCTATTCGCAGTCTATTTGCAATCTCCTGTCTGCAGATTCAGGCTGATAATTCATCACATACACTGTCACATTAAGATGAGTCTGAAAGCATAGTGTTGTTCCTGTGAAATTTTCATTACTCTTGTTTTTGCACATTGCATTTCACTGGTTTTAGTGAGTGCCCAAGGACTAGCTCGTACTTTTCTGCACTGCGGTTGCTCAACGTCTCCTTTACGCACAGTCTGGCTTGTCAATTCGGGCCCTAAAAAAGAGCAATGAGCACAACAACAAATTCGATGGCGACAAAGCCCGAGGTCGCTGCCATTGGCGTCCGGAGAGCAATTGCTGTGAGCAAGCACCTAGTCTCTCATTACGCGCACCGCCGGCGAGCCTGATTTATGCGCGCATTCATATTACATCTGAACTGCTTTTAATCACAGCGCAGTGAGCTCCTGTTTCGCATAACTACACCGAGGAACCAATTACTGACTCCCAGAGCACACCCTCCTACAGCTTAAAATTAATTCAGCACTTAACAAACAGCAACTAATTTGTAGCGAAAAAGAGAAATAGCCAATGGGTGATGGAGTGCGAGGCAGAAGCGAAATGTTATGTTAATAACAGCAGGGCTTTATTTGCTGACCTTAGAATCCATAGTTAAAGCTCTATCCACCTCCCTCAAGGCATTTTGCTGTCCCACTGTAGGCTACTGGATGACAACTTGACGTGTCCTCTTGTTAGTCGACCCACGGTTTGGCGTGATGAGGCATCTACAGTAGTGTGGGTCTTCGTCTTCATGTGGTAATGTGTGTCTGCCAGCTTGGACAAGGCTATGCAAGCAGGCCCACGAACTAGCCTACCAGGCTCTCACGGATTAATAATTAAACATCCATCATGATGCGGTAAGACTAGCACATAAAGGTTGATGAGCACTTGACTTCACTAATACATAGGTAACTAGTATGGTGACATTTCTTCTAGATAGGATAAAACTAAACCACTTCAGAAAAACTTCCCTACCTCTCTCTTTCCCGCCCTGTCGCGCTTTGCATGTGCTGTACGCCACGCGCACACACATTCTTCTGATTCCCTGCACCATTGAACGCTGCGATTTCAATAGTGCAGTATTTCAATTAGTTGGAGAAATTCATTAGGGCAGGTGGTGGATTCTGAGAAATAGTGCACCACGCAGAGAAAACATATTCTCGGCGTTATCAGCGGTATTTCCAGGGAGAGCAGGGGGTTCAATTACAGACATATGGGCACCCAGACCAACTCTGCTAGGCTTAATCATCGCTCTTAAATTAAGAAATTTCCGTTCATGACACACGCATATAGCACTGCTATATGCAAAACAAGATGTATGTTTTGTATTTATTTAATTGTGAGCTTTCATATTTTCATACATTTCAGTTTGTTTATCATGCCTGCGTTTAAGGTGTAAAGGGATACGCAGACAATTCATTGAAAGCAATTTGATCACTTGCTCAATTCCTATTGTTTTCATTAGTTGGGTCTAAAATGCATTTAAGATTGTAATAATTCATAATGAAAAATCATCTAAGTAAAATTATTTTATGATTATACTGTAATAGTCTGCTGTAATGTTTGGACATTAAACTAAAAAGGATTAAGATATGGGCTCTCAGACCATCTCTGCTAGGCTTAATCATCACTGTTAAATGAAGAAATATCCACTGGTTATGACATTTTTCAATTCTACTCTATGCAAAACAAGATGTGTGGCAATTTGGGTTTTATATTTATTCAATTGTAAGCTTTCATATTTTCATACATTTTAGTTTGTTTATCATGCCTGTATTAGGTATAAAGGGATACTGCATGCAGAAAATTGAAAGTACTTAGGCCATTTGATTAATTGCTCAACTCCTATTGTTTTCATTAGTTGGGTCTAAAATACATTTGAGATTGTAATAATTCATAATGAAAAATCATCTAAGTTAAATTATTTTGTGATTATGCTGTAATAATCTGCTGTAAATTTTGGAACACTTGACCTACATTAAGCTAAAATTGCATCCTGCTGTAGCTGAAATAGATGCCCTAAGAGCAACTCTCTCTCTGGAGCTCCATTGTCCTTTTCTTAATCAGCACCTATACCCTCATCTTAGCATGACTGCAGTAAAGTAATCATGGCACTTACCATTAGCCTACTGATTATTTGCCATTATGCCCAACAAAGTGAAGGGAGGGCCTGAGCTCAGCAAAACCTTGCAGAAATATACAAAAACTGCTTCTACCAATGCATTTTAAACCCATGAGAATGATTTGAAGGTACACCAAGGTAAGGTGTGGTCATAATATTGAGTTTATTTGTATTGATTATTTTTTGTGCACAAATCGAGTGCATAAAGCAATACCATGATACCACCTGGTTGAGTGGTAGCACTGAGTTTCATGCAGCAGGTCTCAGCTGGGAATGGAAGAAGCCAGATGAGATGGAAGAGGGGATGAGGGGCGACTGGGGCTGGAGACAGACAGAGAGAGAGAGAGGGAGAGAGATAAAGAGAGAGAGAGAGAGAGAGAGAGAGAGAGAGAGAGAGGCAGAGAGACAGAGAGAGAGAGAGAGAGAGAGAGAGAGAGAGAGAGAGAGAGAGAGAGAGCCTTGCTGCCTCCCTCCCTCTGTGTCCCCAAATTGATTCCAGGAGAGACGCAACCTTGAGGCGACGCAACTTTAATTCCATCTGTTTCCCCCTTCCCTCGCTCGGCTGGACGGCCCCTATCACTGTAACCTCCACCTCACACGCACACACGCACACACACAGGCACACACACACACACACACACACACACACACACACACACACAGGCACTTACGCATGCACACAGACACATACACACACACACAAACACCACTACCACCAGGGAATTGATTCCAGAGGCCTTTGGAGCACCCAATTAAGCCATGCCAGACCAGACCATTCCAGTGAGTAGCCTTAATGAATGCCAGTGAAGCTTGCTCACAGATAATCTCTCTCCTTTCTCTTTCCCTCCCTCACTCTTTCTCTCTCTCTCCCTCCCTCCCTCTTTCTCTCATTTTGCCTTTCCCTTCTTGAAATGTCTCATTATCTCCTTCCCTCTCTCTCTCTCTCTCTCTCTCTCTCTGTCACTATCTCTCCCCCCTTCTTCCCTAGCCCCAAACCAATCATCTCCTGGCATAAATAAGCATCCACTAATCAATCAATCTGTTGTGGGATAAGGAACGGACCAAAGGTTCAGAATTACAAAAGACCGAATGAGTAAAAAGCGTGCAAGAGAGAGAGAGAGAGATAGGAGGGGGAGGAAAAGGGAGAGAGAAATCCAATTTCTGAGATGTAATTCTACTGACAGACCTTATTTACAAAGCAGACAGCATCCTATCACAGCATCTCTGGAGACAGAGGAAGAATGGAGAGAAGAGGGGGAGTGGGAGAAGAGGGGAGGAATGAGCAGATGAAGGAGGGGGAGAAAAAGAGGGACAAGCCTCCATCTCATCCCTCTCAGATATTCATCAACCTGTGTGAATGAATGACCTTCAGACGATTTACACAAGCGTACATATGCATGCAGACACGCCCAGGCACACATACACACACACACACACACACACACACACACACACACACACACACACACACACACACACACACACACACAAACACACGCACACACACACACACACTATCTCTCAAAGCCTCCCCCCACAGCTGATGCTTTGACTGACACTGAGCGGCAGCTGATGTTTGTAAAGCAAATCTATCTTCCTATTAACAATTCAAAACAGAAGGTCAAAAGGGCATATCATGGACAATTTAGCTCCTCCATTGGTGAATTTGAGGGCCGGAACAGAGAGGGCCTGATGGGACACAGTCAGACTGAACCCTCCACCGAGTAAGGCCTGCTGACTGCACACAGGCTACAAATAATTGTATACTCTACTCTCGGTAATTGTCTGATAACAATAATGGTCTGCCCACAACCTCTATAAGAGCCCTCAAAAGCTGTTTGTTTACATCCCAGAGCCAAAATTACCTTGTTTGCAAAATTACCCTGTTTGATAAGAGGAAACTTATGACCCCCTCTGCCGTGCTTGAACAACATTTCTGATTTCTATTAAACCAGTAAAAAGGGAGACTCGTCGTCTCATATTCATTTCATTTTAGCACAGTGGCTATTCATTAGCAGGCCTCCCCAGTGTCAGTACTAGGAATAGATGTTGCTGTTTGTTAGCTCCTCGCTAACTGCCATGGTGTGCGCAGCGTGGGGTATGACAGCCATATTCATTAGCGCTGTGCGGCTAACAGAAGCTGGTCTAACAGCGATCAGCCAACTCTTTTCATCTAGGAGTGGCAGGCACTGTTTTATGTGAATCCCATGTCTGGTTGAAGGGGAAAAAAGGGCTCTGTTTCCTGGGTGGATTGAAGCAGTGGTGGGGGTGGGAGGGGGGGTGGAGTATGTGGGGCGGCGGGAGCTTCACCTGTGATTGACGTTAGCCAGTGGCTCCGGGGAGCGGCGGGAAGCCGTGTTGCTTTTTCTCTGCCTAATGATCTTAACAAGACGAACGGCGGGGACGGGTTTGTTTACACCTCACGGGCAGCAATCTACCCATCAATCTCCCCTCTCGCGTCGCCCCACTCCTTCCACATCTATCTCACTACTCTACTCCACTCTCACTCTCGCATCGCTCATCCATCTCTCCTTTAAACAATGTTGAAGTCAATCTATCTATCTATCTATCTATGGTATCTCTTTCTCTCTATCTATGTATCTCTCTCTCTCTCTATCTAGTATCTCTCTGTCTCTCTCTATCTAGTATCTCTCTGTCTTTCTATATATACAGTATATCTAGTATCTCTCTGTCTCTCTATCTAGTATCTCTCTGTCTCTCTCTCTCTCTCTCTCTCTCTATCTAGTATCTCTCTGTCTCTCTCTCTATCTAGTATCTCTCTGTCTCTCTCTCTATCTAGTATCTCTCTGTCTCTCTCTCTCTCTCTCTCTCTCTCTCTAGTATCTCTCTCTGTCTCTCTCTCTCTGTGTGTGTGTGTGTCATGCTGAGCGCCAGTGTGCCAGTGTGGTGTTAGCGTGTGTGCTGCCGTCTGGCTGGCCGTCACTGGGGCAGCTGGGCTGCTGCTGAAATTACACTAATTAGAGTCTCCTCTCTGCAGCGCGCTCGCTCTGGCCCCCGCCAGCACTAAGCCCTGTCAGTCTACACACACACGCACGCATGCACACACACACACAACTGTCTGCTCTCTCTCGCTTTCTTTCTCTCTCTCTCTCTCTCTCTCTCTCTCTCTCTCTCTCTCTCTCTCTCTCCACACTATGCTTTCTCTCACAGACTCTAAAATACTGCCTTTCTCCTATTGTTATTTTATTGTTGTCAGTATGTTTGTTTTCTTCAATAATCTCAGCATTTGTATTTACTTGCACTTGTATATGTTTGTGCAATTACCTCTTCACTTATCACTTTTTTTACTTCACCATCACTCTCTCATCTCTCTCTATAGGTCTTCATCTCTCTGATGGTCCCTCTCTATCACCTGCCCACTCTTACACTTCCAGTTCTCCACCCGGTAATGAATTTAATCACTCCATCAATAAACCACAAACTGCTGGGGGAAGTTACTAGAGATCATGAGATTGATTTCATGTCGGAGAGGACTGACTGAGTGTGGGTGAGCGCATGTGTGTGTGTGTGCATGCGTGCGTGTGTGCGTGCGTGTGTGCGTGCGTGCGTGCGTGCGTGCGTGTTGGGAAAAGGCTATCACCAGTGTATGCATATAATGAAAGGCAAACACACGTAAGCCAGTGAAAGCCAGAGGAATGCATTTTGGGTTGCAATAATGCTTGTGAAATGCTTGTTTAGTAAGAACACAGTAATTTCAGCATATACACCTGAAGAACTTAAAGCCACAGTATGCAAATGTAATTTTTGAAAGTGGACTCAAAGTACATAATAGAATGTGTGCACACATCCCCAAAGCCCTCCGTGAGCCAGTCTCATTATAACAAGCTCAGCCAGAGATACTCCCCACTGGAGACTCCATATGAGCATTTCTCTATCATGGTAGCTCAAAGTCAGGGATTGGGCCTTGGGTATGTCAGTCAAATTACTCATTACTGGATGGCACAGACAGAGGGAGGGATGAAAGGTACAAAGGAAGAAGAAAATAGGTATGTTTTCCCTGATGAACTATTTGCTGTAGTAGCAATGGATATCTGAGCTGAGGCTCTCAGCAGCACTTTCCAACCATTAACTACCGGAGCATTTAAAGTGACCTGCTAACTGTCTCCATCTCCGAGGATGTACAAGGCCGAGTTCATGTTCATGTCAAAGCCCTGATATATTTGAACTCCACTAATCTACTCAGCCCCAGCAGACTGGACCCATTCATTACCGAATCTTCGGGTTCAGGAACTGGGCTAATTATGGATCCAGGTGGTGTGTCTGAAGTACTGGAGAGGATTTTTTTTTCTTTTTACTTTTTGAAAATGTTTCCTTTGCCTTGTTTTGCCCTTAACTCAACCTTGGAAGATATTTGTCTTTGAATGAGATACTTTGATCAGCCAGTCAATCGCAATGCCTCAAAGTCCCATCTCTGAAGGCTTCAGTTGAGTAGATCATCAAGGAGGTAGTTCATACACACATTCTCTCTCTCTCTCCCTCGCTCATAACTATTCTAAACTCATTGTCTCACCGTTTCTCCATTTACTTTGGAGTACTTTTTTTTTTTTTTTTACTTTTTACAGAGAATGGCCTTCCTTCATTTAAAAGTAAATGTATTTTCTCACATCAACTTTCTCTTTGTAAAACATTTGTCGTGTACTTTGGTTCACCTGTGGCTGACAAAAATGTTCCACATTTCCACTTTACTGGGCACTTGGTTGACAGCTGTGAAATGATTGCTTATGGGGCAATCCGAGAAAAAAAAAAGAATAGCTCCCAAAATGTTCTTGTCAAAAGTTTCATACCAAAAGAAAGTCTCCCTACCTTGAAAGGTATGATATTACTTTCCCAATTTCAAATCAAAGAGCGGTTGGATGCTTTCACAAAACTACTTTTTCCATTGAGCATTCAGCCCTCTGCTTGTCTCGCCACACTGGAACAAAGATATT
>NC_085000.1:25674351-25684351 GCF_963854185.1 Sardina pilchardus | reverse complement strand
TTGATACAGTGTACCGTTTGAACATTGCGACTGCAACGTTTCAACATTGTGCTCTAAGTTTGTCACCTCGTCCGTGTTTGAAGTGCTTGATTGAGGCGCTATTTGAGGCTCGCACATCCGCGAGTGAATGAAACACTCGTGTTTAATTGAATTAGATTGTTAAGTGGATAGCTTACGGTTGTTTCATTAGTGGAACGTTTGATTTGTTTATTTGTTTGGATTGCGTGGATCACGCTGCATTTGAAAGCCTAGTAAACGCTGTCGTTCAAGCTTAACTATGGCCACTATGGGTGCTCATATGTCTGTTGAAATGGAGGAGCATATGAAGGTGCTTAAGAAAGCCAGAAAAGGCAAATTAGCAACGTGTACACGAAAAATGAATGAAATTAAAAGGGCAATGCAAGAAAACAATATGGAAGCTGTGAAACAACATTTTATCATTTTCCAATCACTTTCTGAAGAATTTAAGAATGCCCATGATGCTGTGCAAGATGTATTATCAGAACAGGAAAGGCAAATGGACAAAACTGGATGGTATGAACCTAGGATAAAACCATTTGAAGATTTCCTGGAAGAGGTACAAGTTTGGGAGCACTCGATGGCGCAGCAAGATGAATTAGAGGAACAGGAATACTCTGATGAAGAACATGAGTCTGCTGAACCTGAGGCTGCATCAGAGCAGCAAGAGGGTGCATCAGATCTACCAGAGTCAACTGATGTACAAGATTTAATCCGTCCAAAAGATAGCATTTCTAATGTTAGCAAAGCTAAATCATCTTCAGTGACATCAGCACACAGGAAGGCTCTTGCTGAACAAGCTGCACTGTTGTCACGCAGGAAAGCATTAGAAGCTAAGCATTCACTTGAGCAACAGAGATTGATCTTGGAGTCAAGGATTGAAAACGCAGGACTCGAAGCAGACATTGCTGCATCAGATGCCAAGATAAAGGTCCTGGAAAGCTTTGATTTGCAGTCAGGAAAGTCTGAAGATGGCATGAATTCCTACTTAGACGGACATAGACCATTTTCACATGAATCAAGGCAACAGCAATCACCCGTGGAGTATGCGAGAATATCAGTAGTGCCTAAAACACCACTGCAAACAATTCTACAACAGCCTAGACCTGCTAGAGTGTCAACAATCCCTGAACAAAAGCGGGCAATGCCTATACGCCCAGTCTCAACACCAAAGCAGTCTGTCACGATTGCAAAGACACCAATCCCTTTAAAGCTCAAGCAGGAGAAGATCCATCAAAAGCGCATTGATACTGAACCAAGTCCAGACTATGACGGTTTATCTGCTGTCATGCAAAGACAAAATGACATTGTAGATTTACTTGTACTTCAACATAAACAAACACTATTACCTGTCAGAGAAATACCAACCTTTCATGGCGACCCATTAACTTTCACAACATTCATGCGTGCTTTTCAATATAGCATTGAAGACAAAACAGCAAACAGTCAAGATCGCCTGTATTATCTTGAGCAGTATACTACAGGACAACCCAGAGAACTCGTCCGAAGCTGCTTCCATATGGATCCGTCAAGAGGATATATTGAGGCCAAAAGACTCCTACAGGAGAACTTTGGAGATGAATTGAAAGTCACAATGGCATATATGGATAAAGCCTTGAAATGGATGAATATCAAGTCCGACGATGGAAAGGAACTACAGAGTTATGCGCTGTATCTTAGAGGTTGCTGCAATACCATGCAAGACCTGAAGATCATGGAAGACTTGGATTTACCCTCCAACATGAAACTGATTATCACAAAGTTGCCCTACAAACTGAGAGAAAGATGGAGAACCGTTGCACGTGACATCTTAGAACGAACAGGTCACAGAGCCCGTTTCCATAACCTTGTAGCCTTTATGGAGAGGCAGGCCAAGATTTTACTGGACCCACTGTTCGGTGATATTCAAGACCTCAACAAGACCAAGGCTGCAGCCATTTCCAAACAACCAAGCTCACTTAGGAGAAAGGACAGTAGCTTTGCTACAACTGTAGCAGTGCTAACTGATGACACCGACATCAGAACATTTGCAAAAGAACATTCATTCAAACATCAAAGTCTATCGGACTCCTGTGCCGCCTGTGCGTTCTGTGAAGGCAAACATCACTTGAAGGATTGCCAGAAGTTGAAGACACAGCCACATGCAGCCACAGTAGAGTTTCTTAAAACCAAAGGCTTCTGTTTTGGATGTCTCTTGAGAGGACACATGAGTAAAGACTGCAAGAGGAGGATGACCTGTGAGAAGTGTCAAGGTAAACACCCCACCATCTTGCATTTAGACAAAATGAAGCTGACTGAGCCAGTAAAGCAGAAGGAGACCTCAATCAACAGCGGTCATGTCACCCTTAAAGCTGGTGGCGTAACCGGGGCCGGTAAAGACTGTGCTCTGTCAATCGTGCCAGTTCAAGTCAAAGCCACAAAGGGAAGCAAGGCCGTGCTGACCTACGCCTTTCTGGATCCAGGAAGTTCAGGGACGTTCTGCACAGAGAAATTGAGAAGACAGTTGAACGCAAAAGGTCGTAAAACTGAGATTCTCTTGCGGACGATGGGGCAGATCAAGACTGTCTCAAGTTACGAGCTATCTGGACTGGAAGTAGGCAACCTGGATGGGAGCACCTTTATGACACTCCCTAAGGTCTACACACATGATGCCATCCCAGTGACCAAAGAGAATGTTGCAACTCAGAAGGACATCTCAAACTGGCCATATTTGAAAGAAGTCAAGCTTAATGAGATTGATGCGGACATTGATCTTCTTATAGGAGTCAATGCCCCAAGAGCCCTGGAACCATGGCAAATTATAAATGCAGAAGACAGTGGCCCTTATGCAGTGAAGACGATGTTTGGATGGGTGATCAATGGACCACTCAACGCTTGTGCTGCTGAGGAGTCTTCAGGATTGCCGACATTGGCCACAAACTACATCTCAGTGACCGAGTTGAAAGATCTACTAGTACAGCAGTACAATCATGACTTTCCTGAGAGGAAATATGACGAAAAGAAAGAGATGTCTGCTGAGGATCACAAGTTCATGCAGAGCGCGAACAATTCAGTAATGCTCAAGAATGGACATTACTATATGTCACTTCCACTGCGTGACAGAGACATGATGATGCCGAACAACCGTGACGTTGCCAAGCAACGAGCCCTGAACCTGATAAGAAAGTTCAAATCAGATCCTACTTATGCTTTGGAATACAGGAACTTTATGACTGACGTCATCCAGAAAGGTTATGCTGAAATGGTGCCACAGGACAGGCTTCAGAGGCAAGAAGGGAAAGTATGGTATATCCCACATCATGCAGTATATCACAAGAGGAAGAAAACTCTTCGAGTGGTATTCGATTGTTCATCAACATTCCAACAAACATCCCTCAATGACAAACTTCTTCAAGGACCTGACCTGACAAACCCTCTCCTCGCTGTACTGCTAAGGTTCCGCCAAGAACCCATTGCGATGATGGCAGACATAGAGGGGATGTTTCATCAAGTCCGTGTCCATGAGGATGACCGAGACCTGTTAAGGTTCTTGTGGTGGCCAGACGGCGACACGTCAAAGAGACTTGAGGAGTATCGGATGACTGTCCACCTATTCGGAGCGATATCCTCTCCAACATGTGCCAACTTCGCAGTGCGCAAGACCGCAGATGACCATGGTCATGGCTATGCTGAAGAGGTGAGCAAGACCATCAAAAGCAACTTTTACGTCGATGACTGTCTTAAGTCTGTGGCAACAGAAGACCAGGCCATTACCCTCTGCAAGGACCTCCGAGACATCTGCTCTCAGGGTGGATTCAAGCTCACAAAGTGGATTTGCAACAGCCGCTCTGTGCTTGCTTCTATTCCTGATGAGTACAAGGCGAAGCAGATCAAAGAATTGGACCTGGACAGAGAGAAGCTGCCACTAGAGAGAGCTCTTGGAGTTCAATGGAACATCGAACAAGACACTTTCATTTTCCGTGTGGCTCTCCAGGACAGACCCCTGACCCGTCGGGGTATCCTATCAGTCGTCAGCTCTATTTATGATCCCTTAGGATTCCTGGCACCATTCATCCTAAAAGCAAAGCAGATTCTTCAAGACCTCTGTAAACTGAAGTGCGGATGGGATGATGGCATATCAGACACTTACATCGCACCTTGGAAGAAATGGCTTGCTGAACTGGACCAACTTTCCAGCATCAAGATCAAGAGATGCATAAAGCCTAAGAACTTTGGCCAAGTTGAACAGGCACAGATGCATCACTTCTGCGATGCAAGCGAAAGTGGCTATGGCAGTGTAAGCTACCTACGACTGACCAACAGAGCGGGTGAAATCCATGTGACTCTTGTTCTGGGGAAATCCAGAGTGACACCGCTAAAACAAATGACCATCCCTAGACTAGAGCTAGCCTCAGCAACGCTTGCGGCCAAGATGGACCGACTGTTGAGGTCTGAACTAGAGTTGGAGTTAGAGCCCTCAACCTTTTGGACAGACAGCGAATCCGTGTTAAAATACATACGAAATGAGACTAGAAGATTCAAAACCTTCGTGGCCAATAGGATTTCAGATATCCGTGAGCTTTCAGACAAAGACCAGTGGCGGCACATCGGTTCTAAGGAAAATCCGGCTGATGACGTTTCACGTGGCCTGAACATTGAAGCTTTCCTGAAGTCCAAGACGTGGTTCCAAGGACCAGAGTTTCTTGCGAAACCAGACACTGAATGGCCAAATGTGCTAAAAGACTTTCCACCCATCGAATCAAATGATCCTGAGGTGAAAAGAGAGACAATGGTGAACAGTCTGATTGTAGAAGCAAAGAGCCCACTAAGCAAACTAATTGAGTACTACTCACACTGGAACAGACTGAAAAGAGCTGTAGCTTGGATGCTGAAGTTTCGGGCACTTCTGCAAGACCAGAAACTACGCAGAGTCACTAGGAACACTCAGACTGACCTAAAGTTCAAAGCAAAAGCTGGACTTACAGTGGAAGACCTGCAGGAGGCGGAACTTTGTATTATCCACTTCGAACAAAGAAAAGCTTTCCAGCAGGAGATTAACGCACTCAGGCAAGGACAGCCATGTGCTAAAACAAGCACGCTCCGCAAGCTGGACCCAATCCTGGACCAGGATATCTTGAGGGTAGGAGGAAGGCTTAACAAAATGGCCTTACCAAGCGAAATGAAGAACCCAATAATTCTGCCTAAGAACTCTCACATCTCTAGACTGATCCTACAGCAAATCCATCTGCAAGTAGGTCACTCAGGACGTAGTCACATGCTAGCCAAGCTGCGAGAAAGATTCTGGCTACCGTGTGCTAACACCATGGCTAGGAAAACCATCAAGAGATGCATCTTCTGCCGAAGATATCAGGCCAAAGTGGAACAGCAGAAGATGGCAGATTTGCCACAGGACCGCATAACCCCAGATGAACCTCCATTCACCCATGTGGGGGTAGATTACTTCGGGCCTATCGAGGTAAAGAGGGGCCGGTCGCAGGTGAAACGCTACGGAGTGATCTTCACTTGTCTTGTGTGCCGTGCAGTGCACCTTGAAGTGGCGAGCTACCTGAACACTGACTCATGCATCAATGCTTTGCGCAGATTCATTTGCCGCAGAGGACCCGTGTCAAGCATCAGATCGGATTGCGGCACTAACTTCATTGGTGCAAACAGAGAGTTACAAGAGGCCTTGAAGGAAGTTGATAACTCTAAAATCCAACATGTACTACTCAAGGAAGGAGTGAAGTGGTCTTTCAATCCCCCCTCAGGAGCACATCACGGAGGAGTGTGGGAAAGATTGATCCGCCTCGTCAAAAAGATTCTTTATTCTGTCTTGAAAGAACAGCGCTTAGATGACGAGTCTCTCCAAACAGCACTGTGTGAAGTCGAGGCGATCATGAATGACCGACCCATCACCACAGTGTCTAATGACCCAAACGACCTGGAACCGCTTACTCCGAACCATCTTCTCCAACTGAAGTCAAAACCAGTCATGCCACCTGGACTCTTCCTGGAAAGAGACTTGTACTCCCAGCGAAGATGGAGACAAGTGCAATACATATCGGACCTCTTTTGGCGAAGATGGATAAAGGAATACTTGCCTCTCATGCAGGAGAGGATAAAATGGAACAGACCTAGAAGAAACTTAACAACTGGAGACCTGGTTGTGATTGTGGATGAAACTGCTCCCAGAAACTCCTGGCAGCTGGGCAGAGTGGTCAAACCTCTCCCTGGATCAAAAGGGCTAGTACGAAGTGTTTTAGTGAAGACCAAATCGAACGTCCTTGAAAGGCCAGTGAGCAAACTATGCCTAGTTATGGAGGCAGAAGATGGAAGCAGATCAGAAATAACATGAAAGTCTACTGAGACTCACAAGGAACTTTGCTTGCACTTAGACTAATGTATCTGAACATTAGATTTAGAAGTTTAATTGGCTCCTTTTTTAGTAATTGTTTACCTTGATTGGCTCACAATTAGGGGCCGGTATGTTAGGGCCAATTTAATCTTTATTTTTACTTTACTGAAATTTACCTCCCCCTGCTGGCACTTTTATTTTGCCCCACGACGCCACCAGGAACTCCTTATAGGTAGACAGGAAGTGAGGCCTGGCAGGTGACCGCATTAGAACAAACGCTAGCTACAGTCGGGAGCGATATAGTTTTTTGACCACACACACAGACTCGTATAACTTTTGAACATTAGAACACGAACAGAACACGAAAGATATTAGGAATTAGAAGCTTTTCGTTTACATCTACATTGATACACGCATACATCGTTTGTGGATATTTCAGTTGAACTTAGAAGGATAGAGATCCTATTTTTGTTGGAATTAGGTTTTTGTTTGTGAACGTGCGTCCGAAATCCCCCCGCCTTGGCTCGCGCGGCGGCTTGATGGTAAGAAAGACAAGTTGCTGAAACACATTCAAAAGAGTTTCAAAGTAATTCAAACTTAACATAAAAGCATCCATCAACATACACATAAGCATGACATAGTCACGCAACTGTTTCTCCATTCTAATCTTCCAAATCATCAGTATTAATGAACCAAAATGATGCCTAAGAGTGTTTTTGGAGAAGAAAACATCTGGCTAGCAACCTACAGTACTGTACAGCTGCATGCTATCACTGTGGCCTCAACATGTGGATCACCTGAGGTAGAGCCGTGAGGTGCTGTCCAGTCTGAGGTGGTCAGCTGAACGCCACAGCCCTACTCCCGGTCACCTCTACTGATACATCGCGGCCGCGGTCGGAGGCCACTTAAACAAGCACACACTCCACACGCACTCGAGTCCTGCTGTGCTCGCAGGGGCGGTTGGACCACTGGGATTAGGCGAGCCCCATGCTGGACATTTATAGAGAAAAACATGACAGGAAGAAAGAAATAAAGAAAGAAGAAATAAAGAGGAAAAAATTCTTCTACTTCCTCTGTTTCCCTCACACTGTTTTTGTTCCTCTCACACAATGTCCGAGATTTAAAAAAAAAAAAAAAAAAAATTAAAGAAAAGAGGAGAAGGAGGAGGGGAAGAGAGGAGTCCTTGTCAAATCCAGGAAGCTGGCTCTCTCTTCGGAAGTTTAAATCTCGGATCAGTGCCGATCGGTTCCGCCCGGCTGACCTGTACAGACTCAAGCACCTTACCACTGGGGTTTGAGTGTGTGTGTGTGTGTGGGGAGGGTGTACGTGGGTGTGTGTGTGTGTGTGTGTGTGTGTGTGTGTGTGTGTGTGTGTGTGTGTGTGTGTGTGTGTGTGTGTGTGTGTGTGTGTGTGTGTGTGTGTGTGTGTGTGTGTGTGTGTGTGTGTGTGTGTGTGTGTGTGTGTGTGTGTGTGTGTGTGTGTGTGTGTGTGTGTGTGTGTGTGTGTGTGTGTGTGTGTGTGTGAGTGTGGGGGGGGCATGGAGGGCTGAGAGGATGGAGAAATTGAGAAATACGCCGAGGAGGAGGACAGGAAATTGCCCACAGATTGCTGTAAAGGTGGGTAGAGTCCTTGAGGCTGCATTTCATCCATGCAGCACCCACTCATTGATTGCATTGTTACAGCATGGGGTTGAGAGGATTGACCAGGGATGATACCGCCTGCCATTTCACCCCTTCCACATAAGCCCCCAGAACTTGGACAAATCGTCTGGATTCAAGCACGCTCATTATAAGTTAACTTTCACAACCTCACCTTCTTTGCATCTGGGGTTCCGTAAAGAGAGTTGGGTGTTCATTGTGCAGTAATGACTGGATATAGTTGTATGTGTTATGTCACTTCTTATATAAAAGATGGATTTCCACTTTATTTTTCTAAACTGAACTGTGGCAACAGCCACAATGCGCGTTCAATCACACACATTAAAAAAAAAACCACCATCATTATGTAGCGTAAAGATCTGTCTTGCATTACGTGTTCATCTGTAATTCTGCGCTAACTGTTATTCCCTTTGGTGAATGTTTTTATTGGCATGGCATCTTTAGAGGAGTTTAAGCTATGACTCAACACCAGAGAATGTCAACTGTCTCCCACACGGCCTATTGAGCCCAGATACAAAAAAAAAAAAAAACTGCCATCCCTAAAACACTTAAGAACTGAGAGCTAGCAACGACAAGCACAAAGCCTTAATGTTACTGCCACACAACAACGCACACAATCTCACAGCACACACAGATTAACACACACACAGACACACGTGCCAATACATACAGTATGTGTCTATACACCAACTGTATACTGGACACACACACACACACACACACACACACACGGACACACACAGACAAGCACACACACACAAATAAACTCTAACTCCCATCCACTCATACCCTTTTCACTAGTCCTCACGCTTACATGTAACAGAAACACAAAAGCACAGATAAACTTAATGTCTCAATAAGGCAGCAATCGTCATCTCTGCACTACAATCAGACTGAGAACAACCAAGAGCTACCACAAAAGGAGAAGTGGAGGAAGAAATAAGGATGTGTGGACAATTCCCTAAAAAAATGATGACGTTTTTCCTGGCCATTTACCTCATACAACCTTCCCTTTTTTCACACCTGCTTTGAAAACATGACGGAATCTAATCAGGCTGAGATGATATTCTTCACTTTCTCAGTTCCTGAAAAGACACTTCACATGTGTAGTTAGAGAGAAAGACAAGGAACTACTAGCGTGTGAACAGATTCTGGCATCAAGACCTGGTGAGGTTCAGAGGTGTGTGTCAGATGAAGGCTCATTTAGTTTAGTTGCAGTCAGTTGCAGTGTGTGTGTGTGTGTGTGTGTAGGAGTGTGTGTGTGTGTGTGTGTGTGTGTGTGTGTAGGTGTGTGTGTGTGTGTGTGTGTGTGTGTGTGTGTTTGTAAGTGGACACATGTGTGGTGGAGGGTGTAAATTATGGACGAGGTAAGAAACATCAAAACAGAAGCCCCAGGCAGCCTTCTCTTCCTTCACCCCCGACTGCCCTCTTATCTCTGACTCATTGCTCCCCAGTGCTCCTCACACACAAATGCATACACACACACACAGACACACACACAGACACACACACACACACACACACACACACACACACACACACACACGCACAAACAGACACACTTAAATATGTGGCTTAAATATTTTACATGGCTGTTTGAGGGCTGTCTGCAGGCTGATGAGTAATGTTTGTGGGAGTGTGTGTGTGTGTGTGTGTATGTGTGTGTGTGTGTGTGTGTGTGTGTGTGTGTGTGTGTGTGTGTACGTGTGTGTGTGTGTGTGTGTGTGTGTGTGTGTGTTTGTGTGTGTGTATGTGTATGTGTGTGTGTGCGTACGTGTGTGTTTGTCTATGTGTCTCTGTGTTTGTATTGGGGGGCAAAGTCTTTATCATGACTCAACATGTTTCAAAATATACATGAACAATCCAAACATCTCTATCATTCCACCATCCCATATTCCATCATTCATTCATTCAAATGTACAAGCCCAAACACACACACACACACACACACACACACACACACACACACACACACACACACACACACACA
>NC_085000.1:25659351-25664351 GCF_963854185.1 Sardina pilchardus | reverse complement strand
AAGAGGGGGACAGAAAGAAAGAAAGAAAGAAAGGAAGGAAGAGAGAGGGAGGGAGGGAAGAGAGAGAGAGAGAGGGGGGAACGGGAGACTGGCAGCGCAGTGAAAAGTAGGGCATGTCACCGTGCTGTACCTCCTGTGTAGCTGCAGGTCCTCGGGAGGCAGCTCGGTAAGAGGGAGGGTGGATGGGGTGGGCGGGGGTGGGTGGGGGGGGTTGAGCAGGTGGCTTCTCGTCCTCTTTCCTCTCCTCTCTTCTCTTCTCCTCTCCTGTCCTCTCCTCTCTTCACTCCTCTTCACTCTTCTTCTCTCTTGTCCCGGTCGTCTCGGTCCCGTCCGTCAAAAAAAGTAGGGAACGCCACACACCAGAGAGACACGCAGCAGTACAGAGACACACACACACGCGTCTGGGAGGGGGTGGCATAGGAGTGTTCACACACTCATCACTCTTCTGTCCAACTTTGTCCTCTTTTATCTCCCTCTGTGTCTCTCGTTCTCTCTCTCTATTTTTTGTTTACACCGTCAGCCGCAACTGGACACTACATTGCATATGCCCTGGCGCAAAACACCGCAGGACACTCACACACGCTCACACGCATACACAAATACACGCGCGCACGAGGAGAGAGAGAGAAAGACACATGCACTAATGTGAACCCGCTGTAAAGTGAGCAGGAGAGAGGCGAAGGCTGGAGTTTAAAAACAAACGGAGGGTAGAAAAAAAAAGTGAGTCGAAAAGTCCCACTCTGAACAGTTTCAAATCCCTGGGCTACTTTTCTTCCTCCCTCTCTCTCTCTCTCCCTCTCTCTCTCTCTCTCTCTCTCTCTCTCTCTCTCTCTCACTCACTCAAACACTCTCGCTTTCACCTCAATCTCTCTCTCTCTTTATCTCTCTCGCTCTTTCTCTCTCTTGCTCTCTCTCTCTCTCTCTCTCTTGCGGTTGGTCAGAGAGTTCTGGTGAACCAGCGGCGGTGGCTGAATCAGGACAGCTCAAACCATCTGTTGAAACACGCCTGCCTCTTTGCTTTACTTACTCACTCACTCACTCACGGAGCGCCTGAGCGAGGTAGGGAGGGAGGGAGAGAGGGAGGGAAGGAGGGAGGGAGGGAGGGAAGGAGAGAGGGAGGGAGGGAGAGGAGAGGAGGGGGGGAGAAGAAGGAGGAGGGGGGGAGTCAGCAGAGAGGACTGAACAGCTTGCCAGTGCCCAATCAGAGCAGAGAACCCACTCAACAGGCGGAGCCAGAGTGAGAGTGAGGGAGAGAGAGAGAGAGGACAGAGAGAGAGGGGGGCTGAAAGTGGACTAGAGAAAAGAGAAAGAGGGGTGAAAAGAAAAGGGAAAGAGGGGAGTGAAAGAGAGAAAAGGGAAAAGAAATGTGAAGGGAGCAGATGGGAGTTGGGGTGGGGGGTGGGGGGGTGGCAGAATTAATCGAGATTTGGAGAAAGAATGAGAGGGATGAGGAGGAGGTGGAGAGGGAGTAACAGAGAGAAAGAGAGAGAGAGAGAGAAAGAGAAAGAGAGAGAGACGGCTTGGCTCAGATGCCATTTATTCATGGGTATTCATGTGGCTGGTACCCTCTGGGCCTAATAGCCTGTACTGGCCAGAGGGAGAAGAGAGAGAGGGAGGGGGACAGGCAGAGAAAGAGAATGAGAAAGAGTGAGAAAAAAGAGAGAGAGAGAGGGGTGGGGGTGAGGGAGGAAGAGAGAGATAAAGCCATGTTTCATATTGACTTAAGCTCACATACGTACACATGAGCAGGGGCAGACACACACACACACACACACACACACACAAATACAATGACATTTGTTATAATAACGTGTTAAGTTTCGCAAAGTCTTAAAGTGAAATGTCAAAAGACAGACGGCTGAAAGAAGTGAATAAACAAGCTTCAGTAAAATGAAGACTGAATGTTTATTCACTTGCTTAGTCACTGTCTCCTTTCTATTCTTCTCTCTTACATTAACCAAGTCCAAAGGCCCACAATACACCCTATGACACAATGGTGCATACTTGGTGCAGGTTCAAAGATTACACAAAATTATTCAGTCAGCAAACATTTGATTGATTCTTGGAAGTAAGACAGAAAAACCCCACGCCATAACAAACTATTGTCTCTGCATACTATTATGGAATAGTGTTCTCTCTTTCTGTGCTATTTTCAGCAGGTGGTTAGTTACAGTAACCATTAAGGGTAGTTGTCGTTCTCTCAGAGGTTTAGTGTTGTCTCTGAGCCTTTTGTCCCTTTTCTCTTCCCATAGAGTTCCTGTCTGTGCACTCCCATCTGGTCTCAGTCTGATTCTTTAATGTCCCAACTCCAAGACCCAGACCCTGTCATGCTCAGTCACACACAGGGATTCACACTCGAAAGCCTGGATAGAAGACACAACACACACACACACACACACACACACACACACACACACACACACACACACACACACACACACACACACACACACACACAGTCTCAGTCCCATGCACAAACTATCTCTAACACGCACAGACAGATAGACAGAGACAGACAGACAGACACACATACACACACCGGCTGTAAAATGGAACAACTTTTACCCAGCTGTGGCTGCAGACAAGACCAGACTCTGGGGCTTCATCCCAATTAAATACATACTGTCTCACAGTGTGTGAATGTGTGTGTTAGTCTGGGTGAGTGTGTGAGTGTGTGTGTGTGTGTGTGTGTGTGTGTGTGTGTGTGTGTGTGTGTGTGTGTGTGTGTGTGTGTGTGTGTGTGTGTGTGTGTGTGCGCGCCTTAGTGTGGCTGAGTGTGCGTGTGTATAAGATATATTCGGAGACCTTAGAGATTACACACCCTCCGTAACACTTCCCTTAGACTCTTTCTCACACACACACACACACACACATACACACATACACACGATCACACAGTCAGACACAGAGTCCCTAAGGTTATGCATTTGCAAGCTGAACTAAGCTTTGAATAGAAAACAGGGATTTAGGTTGTCTAGGAAGGGAGTGGGGAGTGAGACAGAGACAGAGGGGGGCAAGACGCTGTGTAGAGCTCGAGCTGTGAGACAGTCGGACAGACCGACAGACAGACAGACGCCAGGAGGCCTCCTGTGAGAGGCGAGGTGTGGACGACGGAGACGGAGATCAGAGGATACGCCGTCCTTGAGCACGTCAGCCTCCCCGACGGCGTCAAAAGCAGCAGAGGGCCGCGGGACGGGCGGAGGTGAGGGCTGGGCGGCGCGCGCGTTTGATCAGGGGCCCGTTCACCTTGAGGATTTGGGGGCTTCACACGAGCGCAGTTCAAAAGGCGGGTTTGTGTCGCAGCGCTACACTTGAGGGAGGACTAATGCACTGAGCCTGCTGCCTGGTGGGGGTCCACGGTGCACACAGAGAGAGAGGGGGAGATGGGGGGGAGAAAGAGAAGGGAAAAAAATCGAAAAGTTTTTCCGCTTTAGAGCAGTCAGGCATGGCATCTTGCAGAACAGAGGCTCAATTCCCTCCCTGTCACTCCCACTCCCACTCTCTCTCTCTCTCTTTCAAATACCCACTTTCTGACTCGCTCTCTCTCTCACACACACACCTACTCTCTCTCTCTTTCGGATACCCACTATCTCTCTCATTTAAACTTCTCTTCTTCACTGTCGCTCACGTTCTCTCTCACTTTTCCTTCCTCTGTCTCAGAAATGCCTTTTCTCTGGCTTTTCCTCTCTTGCTCTCTCTCTCCTTTTTTCCTCTCTCCCTCTCCTATTTCTCACTCTGTGCTATCTTCTCTTTCACTCTTATTCTTTCTCTACTTCTCTCTCTACGTCATCCTCTCTTTCCCTCTCCCTCTCTCTCTCTCATTCCTCTCTGTTGCCGAGTGTCTCTGATTGACAGCGGGCGCCAGGCGATGCTTCCTCAGACACGACTCACTGCCGCCATTCGCCTACCCGCCCGCTTGCCCGCTCGCCTGCCTGCCTGCCTGGACGGTCTGACAGGGGCTCTAATCCAGCCCTGCACCTTTCGTTTCGGTTCAGTCCGGTTCGGCTTGACCGGCGCCGGCCCAGCAAGGGGCCCGGTCAGGCGTGTCCATCAGGGGGAGCTCCAGCGGCAGGGTGAGCGAGGCGAGGCGAGGCCCGGACCGGCCAGAGGGACCGGAGGCCCCCGGTGCTGTGATCCACATCGGCCTGCCACTGCCCTCATCATCTCAGCCCCATTACAGGCACCGGTGGAGAGGGCCCAGGGAGCTGGACCTGGGTGGACGTCAAGCCCGAGGCCTCCTCCACCACCATCACATGATCCACACGTAGTACAACAACAAAAAAAAAAAACAACTGGAGAGGAAGTCGGAGGGTTGGAGTAGGGAGGTAGGGAGAGCAGTATTTAAAACACACTGGAGCGGAACAGGAGCAGAGAGGCACCCGCGGGGTGAACACTTACCCACACAAACGCTGGATTCTGGATGCTGAGCGCTGCATCGGTCTGTCATGCGTCAGCTTGGAGCAGTCGAAGTCAAAAAGACATATAAGCCAGTAGAGTAGAAACAAAACCTACGGGTCCCCTTTGTTTCCCCGCGTACTGTACCCGTGCCCCTGTGGCACTATGTGGGCACTGCCGTTGCCGTCGCTGCCCCCTTACTTAGTCAGGCCGGGCCGGGCAGCGCACATCAGAGCGGCGGCAGAGGACTGGCAGCTTCCCATTGTCTCCGGCTGAAAAACAACCACAACCACAACAGGCTGGATGTATCAATCAACGGCCCGCGTGTCCGGGCGGGGGCGGGGGGGGGGGGGGGGGTGGCGGCGGGGGTGTCTGATGGATGCCTCTGTTCCCCAGAACGGGCACTCCAGCCATTCATCAGCACCTCCGGCCCCCAGACGAGAGCGGGGAGCCACGGGGCAGGGGCTTCATTTCATCAGCGCTCCCCTCCTCCGCAATCCAGCAGCACGACACGACACGACACGACACACACAGCACAGCCAGCCACGGGCACGGAGCCAGCCACGGTGGGAATGGTGGTGGTGGTGGTGGTGGTGGTGATACCA
>NC_085000.1:25646851-25656851 GCF_963854185.1 Sardina pilchardus | reverse complement strand
GTGTGTGTGTGTGTGTGTGTGTGTGTGTGTGTCTGTGTGTGTGTGCGTGTGAGTGAGTGTGCGTGCGCTTACCTCAGTGAATTTCTATCATTACCTCTTTTATCCTAGTTACAAATAGTTTCCATGTCAGTGCAAAAACCCTGAAAGTTTCCTCAATTAGCCTTAATCCGCCAATTTCTCCTTATAAACAATCCATCGGTCAGGATGTCAAGACCGCAGACGGGCGAGACGGTTCAACTGACAATCTGTTCCCGAGCTAATCCAGCTGCTCTCTGTTGAGCACACCCTGGAGAGCACATCTCCTAAACCACACACTCCACGGATCACAGTTCAACAGACAAAGAGTGTGCGCGGCCAAGGCGTGCAGTCACGTCATTTCACATTTCACGGTTAAGCCTGCAACCACTGGATACTTTTGTAGCAAGAGACTGATGAGCGGTGTCAATGAGATAGAGGCAGGAATAGTGTCACACACACACTCTCTCTATCCTTCTCTCTCTCTCTCTCACTCTCTCTCTCTCTCATACACACACACACAGAAAGAGAGAGCTTGTGTTTTTGACGGGACAGCAGAGATCAGCTGGACTGGTGGCATCCCCCACCACTCATCCTGCTTTACAGGGCCTTTCTCACATCCATCACAAGTTGTGCTGAAAACTCAACGACTCAATAAAGGAGTGATAAAGAAACAGCAAAGTGCAATAAAAAACAAAGACAACAGCCATAACGTGGGAACAAATTTAGCTGAAGGCACCGTAAACAACCCAATACATTTCTGAGCCCCTTCCGTAGAGAGGTACTAGAAGTGGGCCATCCTATCTGTGTAGCTGTAGCACATAGAAACATTTGTGTTGTTTGTGGTGGTAATGTGGTTAAAGGGGCCAGATAAGATGCTCAAAGGCTTACAGTAAACAAGATTTGACCAAATAGGATAGGCCCACAGGACTATGATATACTTCACGGATTAGTCACCAGCCTCTGTCGCAGGAATACTGAAATATGTTAAATAAATATATCTTGGTGATCTCTCTCTCTCTCTCTCTCTCTCTCTCTCTCTCTCTCTCTCTCTCTCTCTCTCTCTCTCACTTCCTGGCAATAACTGCTCTAGTCAAGTCTAGAGTGTTAATTGATTTCTATTTGTATGATCTTATGCAAGACGTCTAGTCTGATGAGGATATACTGTATGATGTTGCAGACAAGCTCTTTGTACTGTCATTTATATAATGAGTGCTTTTGTAGGTTGACATTTTTGTATGTGTTTGCTGTCTGTTATATCTCTGTGTATCTTGTGCAAATTGATTGACTGTAGTTTTGTACCTTTACATACTGACTGTACATACTTTACATACTGACTGTAGTTTTGTACAGTAGTTAGCACCTTTACATACTGTAATCTCTTTCTCTGTGCTTCTTCCACACACCTTTCACTTCTCTCTCTTTCTGTGTATGTGTGTGTGAGAGAGAGAGAGAGAGAGTGTGAGAGAGAGAGAGAGAGAGAGAGAAGGAGAGAGAGAGTGTATGTGTGTGTGTGTGTGTGTGTGTGTGTGTGTGTGTGTGTGCGTGCGTGCGTGCGTGCGTGCGTGCGTGGGTGCGTGCGTGCGTGCGTGCGTGCGTGTGTGCGTGCGTGTGTGTGTGTGTGTGTGTTTCATGCAGAGAGACTTGCTGTGGTAGGGCTTTTCTTCTCCGCCTGAGCAAACTCATTTACACTGACAGAGAGAGGCTAATGGCCTCACTAGGGAAGATATCTGCAAGACAGCGAGAGAGAGAGACAGAGAGAGAGAGAGAGAGAGACAGGGAGAGAGAGAGAGAGAGAGAGAGAGGGAGAGATAGTGAGAGAGAGAGAGAATGGGTAGACTGATGAGAGAGAGAGAGAGCAGAAAGAGGATGAAAGGATGAGGGTAGACAGAAGAAACAAAAAGACAAAAGAGAGATGGGAGACTTAGAGGAGAAAATGGATTAAGAGGCGAGACAGAGGAGAAAATGGGAAAGAGATAAGAAAGTTAGTGTGTGTGTGTCTGTGTGTGTGTGTGTGTGTGTGTGTGTGCGTGTGTGTGTGTGTGCGTGTGTGTGTGTGTGTGTGTGTGTGCATGTGTGTGTGCATGTGTGCATGTGTGCATGTGTGTTTGCGTGTGTGTGTGTGTGCGTGCGCGCGCGCGCGCGTGTGTGTGTGTGTGTGTGTGTGTGTGTGTGAAGAGGAGAGCAGAGAAAGCTGGAATAGGGGAGAACATGACTTAGAGATAGATAGTTTGAGAGAGAGAGAGAGAGAGAGAGAGGAGGAGGCTTGGAGGTCTGGAGAAGTCACCGTAGATGAGGGAGAACGTGTGCGTGGGGAGCTGGGGGGGGCGGAGGGATGTGGATAGCCAGAGGCCTCTTCCCTGCTAGACAGTTCTGTTGGACCAGACCAGCTGATGCATATGCTCAACATCCATGACACATTTCATTTGCACAGGAAATGAAATCTTCACCTTCCACCCACACCGCTGTTGACCCCGTTGACTGATTCATCATGTGAGATTAGCCTTTCAGCCTCTGTGTGCTTCCATCCAGACACAGGAGGTCAGACATCACACCACCCACACCACCACCACCACCCGCTCTCACACTCCTACTCACCCAGCCGGGGCCCCAGACTCTCACCAGGATCCCTGGGATCTGAGATTGCCATTACCTGCAGCCTCCACACCAGACCCCACTCTTCTGACAAATGCCTTCCTGACCACTGCGGCCGCAAATCACTGCAGCAGACACGAGACATGCCGGAGGAGCCTCGGCGTTCGCTTCCTCCGTCACGCCACGCCAGTAGAGGCAACCGGTTGTTTTGGAGCCGGCAACTATGGGAACTAGGGGAAAACACAGCCACGAGCACCTGGGTGTGTTTACAAATGGTGAGCTTTTCATTTTCACTGTAGCAGCAGGGTTTTTTACTTTGTGTTTTGCTTACTGAAATGTATGCTCCTAGTTTTGGGGGATTGCGCTGTATATGGCTCTGTCATCCCGCCGATCCAATTTGTTTTGATATATGCTCATAAACATGTACAAATTAGTTTCTGTGTGTGTGTTTGCTTTTTAGTTTTGCTTTGGTGTAGCTGCATCAGGTTTGTGTGTGTGTGTGTGTGTGTGTGTGTGTGTGTGTGTGTGTGTGTGTGTGTGTGTGTGTGTGTGTGTGTGTATGTGTGTGGTTCCATCATCTCGTTGCATAAGGAGCTAATAGGATCCTTAGGGGGGCTGGCAGGGTATAACTGAATATGATAACAATAGAGGTCTTATAGAGTCTGCCTCCTCTGATTAGTCTCTGTGGTGTGTGTTTGTGTGTGTGTGTGTGTGTGTGTGTGTGTGTGTGTGTGTGTGTGTGTGTGTGCGCAAGCGTCTATGTGGGTGTGTGTCCATGTGTGTTTGTGTCTATTTATGTGTGTGAGCATGAGTGTTTGTGTCTGTGTGCTTTTTTGTACGTCTGCACTCACCCGTGTGAAATCATGTGTATGTTTTGTGTGTGTGTCTCTGCGCGTGTATGTGTGTGTGCAATGATGCGTGTGCTTACACGTCAAACGGATGAGCAAATATTCAACATCCTTAAACGGCAGCAAAGCAAAGCGAAGCGCAGCGTTTACCTTCCCAACCACTTGGGCCTGTCTGCAGCAGCGTACAAAAGCCACTCTCGCGTTTCACAGAAGGGCTCCGTGCACAAGAGAGCCTCGGTGGAGGAGAGAGCCTCCATAAAAACGGCCTGGAACATTTAATCCTGAGGACGCACGCAGGAAATCGAGGACACTTTCCAAAAGCACAGCCCTTTTGACATCATGTGAAAAATGTCCCATTACCAAACTCATAGACCCTGTATAGTGCATTTGTCTAAAGGTCCCCCCCCCGCCCTGCCTCCTCTCTCTCTCTCACCCTCCCACCCCCCCTCTCTCTCTCTTCTACCCTCTCTCTCTCACCCTCCCACCCCCCCTCTCTCTCTTCTACCCTCTCTCTCTCTATCCCACCCTCTCTCTCTCTCTCTCTCTCTCTTCTACCCTCTCTCTCACCCTCCCACCCCCCCCTCTCTCTCTCTATCCCACTCTCTCTCTCTCTCTATCCCACCCTCTCTCCTCTCCCTTTTCCTCTCAGGCCGCTGTGAAAGGGCCCAGAACGGACGTTTGTGTTACGTCCCGCTGTTCCATTGTGTTGGGATGAGACCCAAATCACCAATGAATGTCTTGGGCACACAGGCGGGCCCGGCGGATAAAGCGCGCCCCCTTTCACGGGGCCATGTAGGAGCGGGGGGCACTGTGCAAATTAGACTGACCCCCATCCGTGACCCCGAAACCCCAAAAGCTGCGAGCAACCCCCCCAATTCCCCTCCCCTTCACACACACACGCACACACACACACATTCTCACACGGGCACTCTCACACACACTCTCTCTCTCTCACACAGACACTGTCTGTCATACACTCTCACATACACTCTTTCTCTTTCACTCAAACATGATCTTTTTCTCATCTACCGCACTTTCTCTCTCACTCTGTGGTTCAGTTTAGATGTTCACTTTTTCACACTTTCTGCCTCACTCTTCACGGAGCCGCCCGTCTTTCATTCTCCCTCTCCCTCTCTCTCTCTCTCTCAGAGCCCCTCTCTTTCCCACTCTTTTCTTCTGCACCTCCTTTCACTTCTCTTCTCTCTCTTTCTCTCTGTTGCTCTTCAGTGGCTGCCCTTTCATGGGTTGTGTTGTTTTGTGCACATGTCATGTTCCTGAAAGAGGAAGTCACTATCAATCAGACCACCCCGCCACAGAACCGCCTACCGCATCGCCATGACAACCCCCGCCGTCCCCCGAAATGGAGGGGCAACGAAAAGAGAGATAAATAGTCAATCACAAAAAACAGAGGGACACAATGCAGCAAAACAGAGAGAGGGAGAGAGAGAGAGAGAGAGAGAGAGGTGGGGAGGAGAAAGAGGAGATGCAGGGATATACGTAGAATGGTAGAGGAGGAGAAGGAGTAGCACTTTCCAATAAAGATGTGGAGTTTCAATGGACTCGCAATGAATGACATCCTGCAATAACAACATTTCCAGTGTAGAGTGACACTGGAAATTGGCATCAAAATCAGCTTTATTGGCCAGGTTTGCATAAACCAACAAGGAATTTGAAGAAGAAATTTAATATGCATGATATGTTTTAAGTTTATGTAAGTTTATGTAAAATGCATATAAGTAATAACTCATATGACTTCGGTAATTCTCATCTAGTTTGTAGTAACTACAGCACTTATAAAAAAAATATGTAACAATATCATACTACTTCCTTATCAGCTAATTAAGAAAAAAAGTCCATAATACATTGACTGTCAACTTTTTTCTTGGTCGATACTGTATCTCTCCCTCATCTTTTGATTGGAAGGTCCCCATTGGCTGCTAATTAATACTGGCCCCATGGCATTCATTTCTCAGAGTTGATGTTGAGGCTGCTCTGACAGCCAGGCTTCTTCAGCTGGGAATGCAGGGCACAGATAAAAGCCAACGCTCTGGCAGCCCCGAGGACATACGGTTCGAGCGATTCAAGGTGTTTTAATTAATAAATACAAATTGACTTCATTGCCTTGAGCTAAAATATGAAGGAGGTCAATTAAGAGTTGAACATGCTCTTTAGCTAACTCAGACACTCAGGTGTATACATGTCAGTGTATGCGTGTGTGTGTGTGTGTGTGTGTGTGTGTGTGTGTACGCATGTGAATGTGTGTGTGTGTGTGTGTGTGTGTGTGTTTGTGTGTGTGAGAGCGAGTGTGTACGTATCTCAAACTAAGAAGGTTAAAACAAACAAAAAGTTGAGTGAAAGGCAAACTTTAAGAAGATTAAGTATTCTACAAATTCATGATGCAGTGATCGGGTTATTTCCCTCCTCTGAGGGTTTAGTTTGATGTATGAGCAAAAATGGCAGAGCTGTTGGAATACAAATCAGCGATGGGGGGATACAACGGAGCCTCTGCAGCAGATGGTGTGACGAGAATGTAGCCGTACGAGAATTTACACACATCTGACATACACTACACAGGCATGCAGAGGCAAGGTCAGCCACCATTAGAAAAACACACTATTTACATACTGCTGGGGACAGAAAGACCCACGGACAGACTACAGACAGAAAGACAGACAGATAGACAGAGAGGGAAAGAGAGAGAGAGGGGGAGAGAGAGAGGGAGAAAGAAAGAGAGAGGGAGAAAGAGAGAGGAACACATTAAGTATCCACTTTACAAACAATTTCAATTGCAGCCTGCACACACACACACACACACACACACACACACACACATTTACCCCCCCCCCCACACACACAAAACAAATGGCCCCCTACCACCTACACACACACACACCGACAAACACACACACACCTCGACGCCAGCACACACTATTTTGCTCGCATATTGTGCTGTAAGTTTGCCCTCTGCTCTGCACACAGAACAGATAATATCCTTTACGTTTTGGTTTCCCCTTGGGCAGCTCCTGCATTATGCATGCCTGCAGATTCAGAATATGAATTGTGAATGTATAGCACAAAACGGTGCATTCCTGAACAGGCTCGCCTGCATGGCACAAAGATTCTTCAGCTTTCAATAGGCCCCGAGCCCTCCCTGTTCTTCCCATCGACCAGCACAACAAAAGCTGGAGTGTACCCACTCATACATTTTGATGGTTTGGTTTGAAACTGGAGTCATTTGTGCGTCGTCTTATCAAATGGACATCTTTAATGAGGATAATTGCAGATGTACAGTAGTAAGCGCGGTCCATTAAAAAACAGGAACTCACAATGGATGAATGTGAAAACACACACACACACATACGCACGCACAGACACACACACACACACACACACACACTGAGACCCAAGAGCATGCACACAAACACACACACACACAGGCACATGCATGCATACAAATTCACACACACACACACACACACACACACACACACACACACACACACACACACACACACACACACACACACACACACACACACACACACACACACACACACGGATACTTGGTGAGAAAGACAGACAAACAGAGAGAAAAAAAGACAAAATAAATAGACACCAACACCTCCTTGGTGTTTTCTTGGAGAATCAAACAGCAGCGCAGCCTTGTGCCAGGGGAGCGAGCTCCTTGAAGTCAGCTTCACAGCGCGCGGTGGAAATGAAGGCTCAATCAGCAACGCCACCTGCCACTGCAGACGGCGCCCGCCGCCACCTGGCAATCGCCCCCACCCCGCCCCCACCCCTGACGCCATCCAGCTCCGACTCCGAGGCCTCTTTCTGAATCTGGGCAGTGCCCGCTCCAGCCTCTCGCCTGCCAAGAGAGACTGGGCATGGGTCTCCCCTCCTCAGCTCCTCGATTACAGTGGCGTGCCATGCCAGGCGTGTTGTACTTATGCGGCATATATGCTATGCTCACTCCAAAGCCTCAGGTTGAGAACTGGAACTAGAGTATTTTTTTGCGCCCCATACACAAGGCTTACTCGGTATGTGCAAACACACTAACCTGAGTTCAGGCTATTTTAGGGACAGGCCTCTGTGTAAAGAGGCTACTCAGGGAAACTCCCCCAAAGCACAAAAATAGACACAGACAGACAGACAGACACACACACACACACACACACACACACGGGTGCGCACCCATAGACACACAAAGACACACATACAAACACAGGCACACACTTAGCACTTTACTCAGACTACATGAGTTCCTCTTGCCAAATTAAAGTGCTGTTTTATGTCCAGTCCACATTAAACATGTACATCTCCAGAGCTGGCCACTGAGTTCCCTCTGGGCACCGCAACAGCATTTGGGCACTAAAAACATCAGGCATTACTATCACTCCACTGATACGGTCGAATTGTGAATTGTGTTCTTCTGTCAATTTGTATTTCATTAAAAATAATTGTCAGTGCAGTGGACAGCCTGTGTGCAGCACCTGGGACTGCCCATAGTTCATCAGCCACTGGCCTGGCCAGGGACAGCAGCAGGGGAGGGTAATGAGTAACATCCCCCACAGGCATGGCTGGAACCTGGGCATGGGAGCCGAACTGAGGGCCCGCGGAGAAACCCAAACAAACCTGGAGAGAGAGAGAGAGAGAGAGAGAGAGAGAGAGAGCAGACTTCCCACAGAGGCCAGAGACACCCTAACCTTGAGTCTCCGCCTGGCTTATCCACACTTCAGTGTGCACAGGACTCTTTATATTTACATGTACATGGGATTCATTTGTGTCCCAAGCAACTTACAGAATGAGGGGGAACATTCAAGCTCCAACACAGAGGCAACTTTAGGTAGGAATCACTACAGCCAAACATCAGTCAATACTATCACAAGAGGATAAGAGTGCAGCCATTATAAGCACTTGTCAAAGTGTGGACGTGGACTACAGGAACACACTAGCTGTGTGGCATTGTGTATGCAGGTCCTGGCAGAGAGATACTTATTTTTTTCCCCTGTATCCTGAAGAGACACTCTCGCTTTTATTGAGTTTCTATTACTTCAGTGACGCTCTGGATTTTTTTTCTCTGCAGGGCCCAACGGGATCCCTGTATTATTTAAGAGTGCAATTCCCCCCGTGGTTCCATGCAAAACTGTTTTCTAAAAAAAAGAAAAGAAAAACAGAAAAGAGAAAAAGAGAGATAAAAAAGTTGGGAGCAAAATGCTTCCCTTTACTTTGAAACAAATAAGGACTTGTAAATGCCCACAGGCTGCCCCTGCCATGCAATTGTCTGGGAGGATATGGCATTATATCTGCCTGTGAAGTGCCGGCGCGCCCGTTCTTGGAGTGTCGGAACAAAAAATCCTGCAACCTGTGTTTATGTCCTCATCGCCGACATTGCTGTAATGGATCCTGTCACAGGAGCATCAGCAAACAAACCGACAACCAGCCTCCACCCTCCCCTCTTCTCCTCTTCCTTCTCCTCTCCTCTCCCCTCTCCTCCCCTCTCCTCTCCTCTCCCCACTCTCTCCTCTCCTCTCCTCTCCTCCGGTCCTCTCCTCTCTTGTCCCCTTCCCCCCCTCTTCTCACTCCTCTCCTCTCCTCTCCTCCTTTCCACCTGAGCTCTGTGTATGAACAGCACTCATGTATTTTCACATCAGGAAATTGGCTGTGCTTTTTCCCACCTTAGGCTTTCCCACTTGTCAATTCATTAGCATCCGTAGAGAGCTTTCTCTGGATAATCCTGCGGCAGGGAACGAGGAAGAGGAAGATGAGGAGGAAGAGGAGGAGGAATCAAGGAACCAAGGAGAGGTACGGAAAAAAAGGGGGCAGAATGGGGTGGGAACGGAGGGTGTAAACAGGACTGAAAAGAACCTGTTCTATGGCGGGAATGAGAGAATCCAGCAAAAAAAAAAAGAAGCAGGTCAGGGAGAAAGAGATGATTTTGCGAATGGAGAGATTAGCGGGGCCTTACCTAACCCTCGCGCTCAGCCACCGTGTGCCAGCGCTCGCTCTCTCGGCCTGTCAATCAACCTGTCAGCATCACTGTGCGCCTCACAAGCCTTAAAAGCCCCTAATGACGCCCCGGTGCTTAAGCGCGGAACCCGAGTCTCTCCAAAAAAAGCACCCATACATACACGCTCCCTTCCCAATACCAATCACAAAGTACTTAAGCCACGGAGACACAAGCCCAAAGGCCCATTGGCAGCGCCTGTTTGGTATCTTCGCAGAATGCACCTCTCGGAGGCACAAACACGCTTTATATTTTTCGCGGGAGGGGATGGGATTTGTGTTTGCTTAGTGCGCTCGGGCTGTTTAGTCGGAGTGGCCTGGAGGTACAAGCGGCGCACTGTTTGCTGATGTGTTTTCGCTCTCGTTTGGCTCGCCATTAATTATTCATGAATGTGTGTTAATGTGTCTCCGAGAGGTGCTGACAATCTCTAAATTAGCGCTGATGGTCGTACATCTCCAGCCTGGGAGCCCTCCAGCATCGCCGGAGTGTCGCAGATCTATTTGAACGCTACAAATCCACTCAGACGTTTCGGATG
>NC_085000.1:25546779-25636779 GCF_963854185.1 Sardina pilchardus | reverse complement strand
AATCCGCCACAGCCACAGTCATAGCCTGGCACACACTGGAATGTCAAGTATAGGTCCGACCGCGTAATTTGAATCCGTCTGATCCTTTGATCATAACCTTTGGGTGATTGTGTGGTCAGCGGGAACACTGTCCCCTCCTTCTTTTACACAGCGGGCATTATGGGATTAAGAGAGAGGCATGCGTCGGTACCTCAAAAGAGGGTAAAACTGCATGGCGAAATGTAGACCGAGACAGCTGCACACCAACAAACATCACGCATCGAGTCTCAACTGTTTTGTGTGAAGGTCATATAACCAGTGTTCCCTCGGTGAGACGCAAGGTCAAATGGAGTGGACATAACTGTACGATAATCAAAGCTTTGCTGCTCTCACGAGAAGAAAGACAATAGCGGTTGTACTTGACATGGACACTTTTCCAGCTGACTTACCACCACGTGTCGGTGACAGTCAAAAAACACGTCCACATCGACGCCACGACAGAGCCAGATCTGGGCCACATCCGTTTAAACGTGTTCACGACCTGACAGGGATATGAGCTCTATTATGTGTTCATGACAGCAACACGCAACAATCAGTGTGTGCAAGTGACCCTAAAAAACCCAAACAAACCTTCCATTCAACCATTTATCTGTCACCGGGACGGTTGCCTTCCAGCAGTGAATATATATGAGAATGCATTCGCCGTATGTACAGTACGCATATAAGAGGATATTGCCATCTCTGGTGAATATCCCATAGAGTCACGGAGCTCAGTCAAGGGCCCCCTAAAGGATTTTTAAGCTTTATGTCTTAGTTTACAGAGCAGCTGTCTCAAACATAAATCTGCCAAAGGAGAAATTACCTCAGTGCCTATAGGGAGGAAGGGAAAGATGGAGAGAGAGAGAGGGAGAGAGATAGATAGATAGAAAGAGAGAAGGACAGTGGGAGAGAAGTGCGGGGGGGATGGAGCGGAAGTCGACTGTTAAATCGCGCTCTTCGAGATGATCCGTAGAAACAGATGTCCCTTTCCCCTCCGAGGAGCACCTTTAGTCGTCGTTATTTATTTATTTACCAGCGCGATACTAATGGAATAGCCCTGTTGTGGCAAAATAGGCCATGTTAAGTTGTTCCTCTCCTTGACACGACCCCCCCCACTCTGAATATAGATCCATTAGAAGAGCAGGGAGGAGAGCAGGAGGAAGAGGAACATGGATGCAATGAGAAGAGAGGGAGTGAGAGCGAGTGAAAGAGAAGTGCGAGGGAGGTGGTGGGGGAGGTAGGGGAGATGGGGGGGTGAGAAGGAGAAAAGAAAAGAAAAAAAGGGATAGTCTCCTGGGACATTTCCTGCCACTCACTCCTCTCCTCCTTTTCTCTCCCTTAGTGCTCAGGGCCAAGAGGAACTGGGAGCGCTGAATGTGAAACGGCCGGCTGAAAGGGGGGCTGGGGGAAGAGTATGAGTGCGGCTCTATTCTGCTGGGCGCCCAGGCCACTCGCGTTCCCTGGCTCGCGCTGCGCTCCGACGGGGAGGCTTGTCAGCCTTTGGCCCCCCTGGCCCCGGCTGGCGGCGTCGCAGAGACCTGACTTCCATGCTCATTTGTCCGGGAATTGTAGCTCCTGATGGTTGTGGTGTGTGTGGTGTGTGTGTGTGTGTGTGTGTGTGTGTGGTGTGGTCTGTGTGTGTGTGTGGGTGTTTTGGTGGGGGGGGGGGGGGCGGCCCCAGGTCGTGCGGTGGGCATGCTTTCCCACAGGGCTGAAAGGAGGCGGCTGACAGATCGGACCGCTCGGCATTCAAAGGAGACAAACAGCGACCCCTGACCCCTGATCCCCCGTTCCTGCCCATCCAAAAAGCTCTATACAGCACCACCACCACCAGCTCCAAGTCCACCTCCCACCCACCACCCACCACCCAGCCACCCACCCAACCAGCCAGCCCCGACCCCACGGCCCCCACCACCGGCCGGGTCTTCACACATCCGCCCTCCCCCTTCACCACCAACCGCATCTGATTCTTCTTTCTCCTCTAGACAGCTAATTAATTGAATCGTTTTGTCTGTTTGTTTTTGTCTTGCCATTTAGTGTGGCATTTGCTGTCTGTCCCTCTGTGTGTGTGTGTGTGTGTGTGTGTGTGTGTGTGTGTGTTTGTGTGTGTTTGTGTATGTGTGTGTGTGTGTGTGTGTGTGTGTGTGTGTGTGTGTGTGTGTGTGTGTGTGTGTGTGCGTGTGTACATAGCCTGAGCAGTCTTTGAGGCCAATTTGCTCTCCTCCTCTCTCTCCTTCCCAAAACCCCTCATGACACATACAAACATGACCCTCCCACCCATGCACACACACGCACACACACGCACACACACACACACACTGGAACTTCTCCAGCCGCCAAAGCTTGTGAGACCAGCGCATTTACATAGAGTTCCAGAACACACACACACACACACACACACACACACACACACACACACACACACACGCATACCCATTGGGAGGCAGCAAGGGTGTGATACACAAACAAGCGAAAAGAGCAAAATTCCATCACATCATTATTCCACTCCATTCCCACCAATCACACAATGACACTAACACATGATGACTTACAAGCGTTCATGCAGGCATAGAGGAGTCAGAGGAAGTTACTACACACAGCACACACACACACACATGCAGACACACGGACACACGCATACACTCATGCACATACAGTACACAGACACAAGCAGGCACACAGACACACACACGCATAAACAAAAGCAGGCACACAGACACATACACTCGCATACTATCTCTCTCTCTCTCTCTCTCTCTCTCTCTCTCACACACACACACACACCAAACATCCCATAATCACAATGGATCAATTTCCATGTGCATTTCAGTCATCTCCTTCATCCTCTCCATCCGCGCCTCACTCAGGCTCCTTAATGCACCGTGATTCCCACTCCTTATGTGGAGACGTTCCCTCTTGGGCTCAGGCCCGCCGTGGCTGTGATCCCGACGCATCACGTCCAGGAGAGATTCCGGCATTTACCGGAACGCTGAAACATCACGCTCATCGGCGCGCTGCTCTCATCGGAATAATCGAGTGTGCCCGTCACCTCTGACCCCGCAAGGGGGTGATGCGTCAACAGGATCCATTAGCTCACATGTGATACACAAAGAGCTGTCTACTGTTTTTATGAGTGTGTGCATGTGTGTGTGTGTGGGTACGTGTGTGTGTGTGTGTGTGTGTGGGAGAGTGAGGAAGTGAGTGTCTGCTTATAATTTGGAGATGGAGAGACTTTCCATTTGGCTATTGTAGTGGGTCGCAGCTGAAAGACATTCAGCTGGATTATCTCAGTTTGTGCAGCTGAAAAGCCTCTGTGTGTGTTATGAATCAGGTGTGTGATTTGCAAAGGACAAAAAAAAAATGGAAAATGACGTAAATTCATAAATTATGTCTTTTTAAATAGCCTAAATAATTTGACCGTTTCATGGCTTCTGCTAAGAAACAAATAGTTCACCACACACATCGAACTTGCATCAATCATTCATCAACCCGTCGTCATTGTCAGCGGCCAATTATACAGCAATGGTCTGTGTTAGGCTACAGAAATAAACCTCTGACCCCCAGGCGGAAGAATCACAGCCCTGTTTCTCGTGTTAATGCCGCCATGGTATTTTTCCTATGACACCGAGCTAGTACCTAGGTAGCCTACTTATTTGCAGTGGAAAAGGAACCTAAACTGAGTAGAGTAGTAGAGTTGAGCAGATAGCAGAATAGAATAGAATATATACTTTTTTGATCCTGTGAGGGAAATTAATTTCTCTGCATTTAACCAAATTTAACCGAATTAGTGAACACACACAGCACACAGTGAACACACAGTGAGGTGAATCACACACTAGCCCAGAGCAGTGAGCTGCCTGCCCAACCAGCGGCACTCGGGGAGCAGTGATGGGTTAGGTGCCTTGCTCAAGGGCTCTTCAGCCGTGGACTGGTCGGGGATCGAACCGGCAACCCTCCGGTCACAAGCCCGAAGCCCTAACCAGTAGGCCACGGCTGTGGAAAAGCAACTTAACCTCATCTCTCTTCCTCCCTCCTGCCGCTCACCTCACAGCCAGCAGGGATCAAGCACCCGATCGATGGAGCAGCTCGCTCGCCCGCTAATCAAACCTCCGCACTGGGCCGACTGACCTTTCTCCGGGATGGGAGAAGTGGACGCAGAGCACGGCGGCCTTGGTCTGCTATTTCTTTATTTTTTGTGATATTCCCTCTTAATGGAAAAGTCCAGCGTTCCCCCGCAGGCCCTACACATGGCGCCGATTTTAGTGAGATGGAGTGTGGAGGGGAGAGGAAGGCTGCTTTGCTTATGGAGGAGAGGTGATAACAGAGTGTGTGTGTGTGTGTGTGTGTGCGTTTGTGCATGCGGGTTTGAGAGTGTGTACGCAGAAGACAGAGAGATGGAGAGAGGGGTAAAGTTTGGTTGCTTGTGTGAGTAAGAGTGTGTGTGTGTGTTTCAGCGTGTGCGTGCATGTGTGTGAGTGTTTATAATGGCTATGATTAGAAATGCATTAGTGAGGATGCCAGGTCACTTTAACCCCCCTCTTTTTTTCCAAGATGTAAATCTGGTACCAGGGCCATCTGAAAATGACACACTGTTAAAATAATTACCAGTAAATGTCAGCCACAAAGGAGGAACAGAGAGGTGGCTAGAGAGTCAAGGAGAGGGGGAATAAAAGAGAGAGAGAGAGAGAGAGAGAGAGAGAGAGAGAGAGAGAAAAGGAGGAATAAAACCATCCGAGAGGACATTTCAATTCCCCTCCAACGCTTACAGTTTTTTCCAATTGCTTACACACAATTTTTCAAACCGAGTTCTTTTTAACAAAATTTAAGCACAGGTATCCAAACGCCACACTCATTTTGCATAATTCCTAGATTCTTTGCAAAATGAAGCACTTCAGTCAAAACAAACACACTTCAGTCAAAACATACACACTTCAGTCAAAACATACACACTTCAGTCAAAACATATACACATATTTGTAAAAATGCTATTAGTTGTCATTTAACAAACACAGTCCTCAATGATCAGACACTATTGCAGCCAGTTTCACACTGCAGTGATAAATGCAAAACACATTTGTAAAAAGAAAAATTAGGAAATAGCATGTGCTAGATTTTTGTCCAGACATTGTTATGTAAGGGATCATTTAGATGTC
This sequence comes from Sardina pilchardus, assembly GCF_963854185.1. Classification (NCBI taxonomy): domain Eukaryota; kingdom Metazoa; phylum Chordata; class Actinopteri; order Clupeiformes; family Clupeidae; genus Sardina; species Sardina pilchardus. The sequence goes on along the minus strand of NC_085000.1, from coordinate 25,631,608 downwards.
CAAAAAATAGTGACAAACCCACAACATTCTTCATGATTAGTTCGACATAGGGAAAGTGTACATAAATAGGTCTATAAACTTGCACTTGCACTGTAGCCTACAACACTGAAGACTGCTGTAGACTGAATATGTCAAGTATTTCTTTCAATACTTACAGTATTTCTAATCAGTTACAGTAATCAACCAACAATGAAATCAATTGAACAAATAAAATCTGTAGACAAACAAAAAACTACTGCATAAAGTACATACACTTCGACTCTGAAGAGCAACTACTGTAAAAGCAACAAGACTGTATAGCACACCTGAGTGCTGCGTTTTCAATTTTGCACATGTGTGCTTACACACCTGGTGGATGTGATTATCCAATTCGTTCATTAGTGTAGTCATTGGCAATCTGGGGCTTTGTAATGACAAGGAAGTAACCTCACAATCCTTATCTGTGTCTAAGGTGTGGAAATGTGTGTAGAGTTGTACAAATCACTGTGTGTAATGTTTTGCAAAAAGGGTGAAGTAGACATTGTGTGTAATGTTGTGCAAATCGGTGGAGGTGTTTTGCTCCTTGGAGTAAAATTCTGCAAATTGTGTGAAAAAAAATATTTTAGTGTGTAAACAATCGTAAAAAACTGTAAAGAGGTGACTGCTTTCACCCCCAATTTGGTGTCAGGTGTCTCTCCTGAATGCATACAGAGTACAGCGCGGCGATAAACACGGTCTAGAGTGACTTTATTACCATGCCAACAATGTCTGATGTCTGGGGAGAACAGACTGAAATTCCACCCCATTATCTGTTCTGTGGCCAAACATAGGGGGACTGTGTGTGTGTGTGTGTGTGTGTGTGTGTGTGTGTGTGTGTGTGTGTGTATTTGTGTGTGTGTATTTGTGTGTGTGTGTGTGTGTGTGTGTGTGTGTGTGTGTGTGTGTGTGTGTGTGTGTGTGTGTGTGTATTTGTGTGTGTGTGTGTGTGTGTGTGTGCGTGTGCGTGCGTGTGCGTGTGTATTTATTTGTGTGTGTGTGTGTGTATTTGTGTGTGTGTGTGTGTGTGTGTGTGTGTGTGTGTGTGTGTGTGTGTGTGTGCATTTGCGTGTGCATGTATGTGTACGCACACCATCCATCCGTCAGTGAGAACCGCGGCCCACCGATAAACACTCTGCTCCCTCACCATCAGCGGCCGACGAGACGAGTGTTTTATGGTCCAGACCCGGCAGGCCTTCATGGCGCTCCGTCTCTATTCTCTCACCGCGGCGCGGCGGAGCGCCTTAAGTGTTGTATCAAAAGGTCGTGTTTATTGATGGGTGTCCTGCGCTCTTGTTTCCGTAGCTCTGTTTTCTCTTTCTTTTCTTCCCCCCTTTCTTTCCTGGCAGGGCTCAGTGAGGACCTGTTCTCTGTGCTTCAGCACCAGCCTGAGGAGCGAGCGAGGGAGCGAGCGAGGGAAGGAGGGAGCGAGGGAGGGAGGGAGGGAGCGAGGGAGGAGGAGGGGAAGGGCCAGGGCTGCACAGATACAGCCTGACTCGGGCCTGCTGTAACCAAGCCAAGGCACGGTCCAGTCGGAGCCAAATTAGGGCTGAATCCAAACCAGAGTTACGTGACATCTGAGAGAGGTAGTGAAGAGAAAGAGGCTGAGGCGTGTGTGTGTGTGTGTGTGTGTGTGTGTGTGTGTGTGTGTGTGTGTGTGTATGCATGCGTGCGTGTCTGTCTTCTGTCTGTCTGTTTGTCTGTCAGCTTGTGCGTGGGTTTGGGTGTCTATGTCCTTGTGTGTTTACATTTGCAATAAAAGTGAGCCTGTAGCGAAGAGGAGTCGGGTGTAAATGGAAAGGCAAGGACTTGACTTTTCTGAAAGAGTCTGATAAAAGAATTTTCCAGTTATGGAAAGAGAAAGAAGGAAATTATGTCTCACTGACAACCTTCTGGTGAACATCTAGGACATTCAGCAAAGGAGGACTGACACATGGGTGTAACCAGTACATAAGGTGAACACATGCCACAGCAGGACAAAGTGGAGGTTGCACAAGCCAGTCCACCGTGGTGTTTAGTGTAGTGTAGTGTAGTGTGTTCAACTGGCTTTGAACGTGACTTCCCACCACTGTACTGAAGCTTGCCTACTGTTCCAAACTGGTGCTTTTCCATAATATTGTGTATTACTCAGATTTATAGGTAAATGGGTACGTATGAAAGAAACAAAGGAAAAACCGAAGTCATTGGAAGTGGAGAACATTTTGAAGGCATCTTAATGACAGGACACATGAACTACAATACCCAGCAGACATCTGGAGAGGTACACATGGGAGCGCTGGCTGGCAGTCTTGGACTCACTTCACACCAGTGCTGGAAAAATGGCACCAAACAACAACTACCCTCTCTCTCTTTCTTTCTCTCCCTTTCTCCTTCTCTTTCCCTTCCCCTCTCCCTCACTCTGTCCCCCTCTCTCTCTCTCGCTCTCTCTCTCTCCATTCACAGTTTTCTGGTCCTCTTGTTCTGAGTCTCTTATGAAATGGTTTTTATAAGAGGACCACATTAATGAGGTGACTTCATAAACATTGGGCATATTCATTAAGGAGTCAGGCTTTCCAGCGTGAGGACAGGGCGAAATAAAGCACTTATTGATGTCTAAGTGAGGCCAGCTTTCCTGCAGACCCAGAGCACTGCCTATAAAACCACACAGAAGTTAGGGGGAGACAGGGGGAGACAGAGAGAGGGGGAGAGAAAGAGAGAGAGAGAGAGAGAGAGAGAGAGAGAGAGAGAGAGAGGGAGAGAGAGAGGGAGAGATGGATGTGAATAAGAGAGAAAGATTCACAGAATAGGGGGGAACATTGTTAAGAACTCTGTGTGTGTGTGTGTGTGTGTGTGTGTGTGTGTGTGTGTGTGTGTGTGTGAGAGAGAGAGAGAAAGAGAGTGTGTGTGTGTGTGTGTGTGTGTGTGTGTATGCGTGTGCGTGTGCGTGTGCGTGTGCGTGTGCGTGTGCGTGTGCGTGTGCATGTGTGTGTGCAAGTTGGTGTGTGTGTGTGTGTGTGTGTGTGTGTGCATGTGTATTTCTCTCAGAGGAGCTTCACCACCTGTGGATCTTCACATGTGCATGACGGACCTCAGTAAAAACCAGTATGGCCTTCCGTACTCACGTCTACTGCATACCCACATTTTCACACACACACACACACACACACACACACACACAGCATAGATTCGAAATCACATGCAAAGAAAATACCCACAAAGACACAAGAGAGGCCTAGCCACACACAAACACAAACACACACACACTCACAGCCTTGAGACACCAGCAGAGCCCCAGCTGAGAGTGGCTGAGAAGCCTGAGAACGCCCTCACCTCTCCCAGCCTCATTGTGCTTCAAACCACAATGACTCCACACCAAACGGATTCAAAGTGTGGCGAAAAATATTCATCATGGGAAATTTCAGTCCCGTGTACACTTTCCATGTGTGTGTGCGTGCCTGTGTATTGTGTGTGTGTGTGTCTGTCTGTCTGTCTGTGTGTGTGCGTGTGCGAACAGGCGGCCACGTCCTGCCTTTGCGTGCAAGCAGACATATTAGCAAAAGCTGCAAACAGGTTGTAAAAGTGAAGGGGGGAACACCCTGCAGTGGTTGCTGGAGACGTGGGAAACCACGGTGACCCAATGGCTCCCCGCTTACTGGAAGCTATGGCAAAGAGCTGCCCAACAAGTCCTAACGCTGCCACACACATCTCAGGAGACACACACACACACACACACACACACACACACACACACACACACACACACACACACTGGAAGCAATGGCAAAGAGCTGCCCAACAAGTCCTAACGCTGCCACACACATCTCTCAGGAGACACACACACACACACACACACACGAATGCACTCTCTTTCACTTACACAAACACTCGGTCCCAGTAAAGTGGTTTTCTTCAGAAATGTAAATATACTATCACAAACATAAACACCAAATGCAGATACCTATACAAAGCCACCCTCATACTCACACACACACACACACACACACACACACACACACACACACACACACACACACACACATACACACACACCACCACCACCACCAGAGCTGTGGATTGACCATCAACACTATTGTGTAAAAATAAAAGTATAATTAGTTCACATGATGTGCAAGTATATTTAAATAAATGACACTTAACCACTGACAGATAGCATGGCTCATCTTTTCTGTTGCCGCGCTAAAACACCTCAGCCACACACACCCCCCCCACACACACACAAAGACACACACCCCTTCTCCTTGCCGTGTCATGGAACACACTCGGGCAATCAACTGATATCTCACACTACAGACTCTTAACACATTTCCTCACGAAACGGTAAAGCAATGTAGGTATGAACCTCTCTGTCACTTGCACAAACATTCACACACAAACAAACTAGGATTTAATATGGACACATTATGAGACAAAATAATAAATAACAAGCTTCATCAGATATTTCTAATTAGACAGATGAAATGATGTATTACACCTAAACCCATGTGCACTGGGACATCCGTCTACATTGTACCCTAGGCCCAAAAATGTCTCTCCTTTCAAATACTTCTTTATAAAAGGGAACAGTGAATCTCACCAAGACATCCTTTTGAACAACACCACAGTGTGGGAGAGGGGAGAGGGAGATGGGGGAGCCGTCCGAGACGTCTCTTTAAACCCTGTCTGGGACATCCGGCTGGGGATTTGGTGAAGTGGAATGACGCACAACATGTTGCTCAAGAGTTTGTGAGACAAGAGGGTGGGGGGCGGTGAGGTGCCTGCTGCCTTGTGCTCCCTGTTGTGTTTGTGAGTGAGTGTGTGTGTGTGTTTGTGTGTGTGTGGGTGGGTATGTGTGTCTGTGTGTGTGTGTGTGTGTGTGTGTGTGTGTGTGTGTGTGTGTGTGTGAGTGTAGATGTGTGTGTGTGTGTGTGTGTGTGTGTGTGTGTGTGTATGTGTTTGTGTGTGTGTGTGTGTGTGTGTGTGTGTGTGTGTGTGTGTGTGTGTGTGGGATGAGATGACCAGGGTGAGTGACAGTGCGAGACACTCCCTGGCTGGCATACCACGGAGCAGAGGGCACACAAAGGGCACGCAGTCCTGCCGCCGCTGCAGATTCTCGAGGAGCCTCGGAATGCCTCCCTGCCCACCTCTTATCACGCGGACAGGCCTGGGAGGTGTCTCTTAATCCACAAATACCAACACTTTCCCTCTCTCTCTCTTTATTGTGCTCTTCCACCCATTTACCCTCCATCTTTACAAGATCTCCTTTCAATCCCTCCTTTGTCTACCTAAATCTGTCATGTTCTCGTCTCTCTCGCTCTCTCTCTCTCTTTCTCTCACTCACTCTCACACATACCCTTCCTTCCACTCCCTCTCTATGTGAGTGGCACTAAGACCGTGCAAACATCCACATTCTGGCGAGATGGCCGGCCCTCTGGACCACACCTGAGCGAAGCATGTGAAGATAAATAGCCCGGCGCACAAAGGGAATTCTTTTCCTGCGCTGCGGTTTCACCAAATCTTACCTGCCCCTCCTTTCAACCCTCTCTTCCTGTCGCCCAGGGCTCTACCAAAGTCAACAGGAGAATTATGTCAGGGGGAAAGTGTGCCAAAATTCCACCCACAAGACCAAACAACGGGCCTGGACCTGGGCCTATAGCCCTGCCCCGATACAGACGCGGGCGGCAGGAGACTCTCAGGCACGCCTGAGGCACGGAGGCCAAAATAAAGCACACATACATTACACGTACGTGTGTACACACACCCACACACACACACACACACACACACACTTACATTTCACACACACAAACGTATGTGCACACACAGAAGCACAGCACCATACACAGACACAAACAACCACAGGCATATACACCACGCACGAAAACTCAAACACTAACTGCACTAGAGCATCTGAACAGAAACACACACACACACACACACACCATTGTGAATAAATCTCTGTAAATGAAACCATTCCCATTGTTGGGTGATGCTCCCAGTTGGTGAGTCAGAGATATGAAGCCGCACCAAAGAGTCAGAACGCTGGAGCAGCTGTGCTCACTGACGCACACAGGAGCTCTCCATCAGCGCTGTGTGCTGTGCCGCGCTGTCTGCATGTGTGCGTCAGGCAGCCAGGAAGCATGGTGCAGTACGAAGGCAATTAAAACAGCAATCCTCCATGCACACTGTAAAGTCAAACTGCATTGAATTGGGATTGATGGGGAGAAAGCTGCATAATGGAAAGACAAGAAAAGAAAAAAAAGGAAAATCGCGGTGATTTTCACATTCAGTCGGGTTAGCAGAAGGGAATCTGCTGATGTCTTCAATCAAGTGCGTTTACGTTGCGTTCAGGCTGCAACGTCATGTGAGCGACGCATCCGAAGACACAGGTGGCTAATTAAGCACTAAGCGGGAGTGAGTAGTAGGAACAACAGCCCACGCTTTAGCAAGACGCTGAAACAAACACTGGAGAAGCGACCTGCATGTACACGAAGTTCTGTGCAATTGAGGGATCTAAACGTTGGAGAGACGGCCGGTAAGAGACTTATAACACCTTCGGGAGATGGATGTTTGTACTGAACGCGTTCCTCTAACTATATTTGGATACTAACGTCCGTGGAGTTGCGGTTTCATCTGCTGCCCGCGCTTCAAGTTAATGCAGACTGTGATTTCATGCTTAGCGATTTCGAAGGTGTTTGCTAAATTTGTTAGTTGTGTGGCAAGGTTCTAAATGGGCTTGTGCAATTTAACTTACTGTTGGCACTTCATTACTTTAACCTGGGAGTATATAATGGTGGTGGGTTTGAGAATTGCTGCTAGTCTTTTTATATTGATGGTGACATGATGTAGAGTTTCTATGTTTTAATGAGCTACATATAGGTATATTTTTCTATTCTGATATTTTCTATTGAATTAGTTATTTGCGCTTTAGAATTCTTTGCCTATTTAAATGTCTATTTTGAATGTGTATTCTTATCTTATGTTTGTTTGGTCTCTATTTTGTTTGTCCTTTTAAAGGTTTTTCACCTGGTGAAAATGGCTTAACAAATTGAATGGCTGCTACAGTGACTATACATATGTCTGCCTCTGAATTCAAAGAAAATAAAGTGGAAAAAAAAATAAGGAGGAAACCAAAGCACCGTTGTCTTGTAAAGTCATTGAGTGGAATCCAGCGCTTAAAAGTCTCCATAGATGCCCTTCCGTTTCAAGTTGAGGGAATTTGCGCAGAACACTAGGCACAACTTGGCAGTGAAAAACCGCCGGGTCACAAACTGGAAGAAAGATGTCTGATCCTGCTGTGAAGACCGTTGAACACATTAGGATGGAGAGAACCGCGGCTAAAAGAGCCTTCTCTCGCCTTGCAAACAGCTTAGTAAGGAATCATGAGGACATGGCTGAAGAAGACCTCAAGGAGGCCCTTAGTAAACTCATGATGGCAGCAGAAAAGGTCCAAGGTGTAAATGAAGATTTGGAAGCCAAACTCCTCGCAGACATTGAGGCCGGGCTGGACACTGGAGAGGAGGCCATGCTGTCGGAACAGCAAAAAGCTGACTTAACGAAAACTTCAAGGGACTATGAGATGAAACTGAAAACAATTAAAAATCTTGTCCAAGACACATTGTGGTCCGCTCATGGAGCCCTTGAAGTGTTGACTGCGATGCGAGTGGCAGAATCGGCCTGCAGTAACACTATCGCAGTTGACATTAGTAACAAACAAGAGGCATATGAGTTCATGCTTACCCACCTACAAGAGCTTGCAAGGTCAGCAAAGGAAGCCTACAACCGCTGGAAGAAATGGATCCCCAGTGACCAAAAGAAAGATCTCCAAGACCGTCTCCAGGAACTTAAGCTAACGGTTCCTAAGCTCATACTTAGAAATGCTGATTTCATTCAGGAGAGGCTGAAGGATGAGGAGAGAAGAAGGCCAGTGCCAGTAGCCCCCCCAAATCTCCCTGTAGCAACTATCAAGCTAAAACCGACGGCCCTACCCAAGTTCTCTGGAAATAGGCGCGATTTCTATAGATGGAGGAAGGATTGGGAAGCACTGCAGAGGCAAGGTGAGCCGACTGGGTCTAAAGAGGTGAAGAAATTCCAGTTGTTGGACAGCCTGGAAGAAAAGGTCACCAGAGACCTTCGACTCACCGCCTACAACACAGCAGAAGACGTTTTCCGTGTCCTTCAGAACCGCTATGGGAACCAGACTGCCATTGCTATCGAAATTGTGGAGGAGCTACAGAGGATGCCAGTTGCAAGGAGTCATCAGCCAAGAAGGATTGTGGAGTTGATCCAAGCGGTAGAGAAGGCTCTGCAAGACTTGAGCGATCTAGGAGACACAGGCGCAATAAAAAACCCGCTGGTCATAAAGTCCATTGAAAGCAAGCTTCCAGACTCCCTGAAAAAGGAGTGGCTCATGTACGTGGCAGATAGTCGGAATGCTGTGACCCATGACAACCGATTTGACACTCTGTTGGCGTTCCTGAAGCAGCAAGAAGGGATCTATGAGCAGCTGGAGCAACTGATGGATGGTGAGCCAAGGAGTGAGGCAAAATCTGAGCCTAAATATGCCAAGACAAGGGCCACCGAGTTGGAAGGTTCCCGTTCAGGATGTGTAGTGTGTGGCGATTGGAGACATGGGACCAAGCTGTATTTCTGCAGGCAGTTTCGAACATTGAAACCAGTGGAAAAAGAAGCTGCAGTAAAGAAGCTAGGAGCATGTGAGCGGTGCCTCGACATCCATGACGACCTGGCATTGTGCAAGTCCACCTTCCTCTGCAAACATCCAGACTGCCAGGATGGACATGGTTCAGAACACCATTATTTCCTGTGCCCCAACACTTACACAACAAGAAGTGCAGGCCAGAAAAGGAGTGGACGTGATCCTAGGGAAGGAAATGAAAAGTACACTGCTAGCCAAGAGGACTTCTTAAGCAAACTCTCTCCCGAGCTCGCAAACCAGTGCAGAGATGTCTTTTCAAACACTGCATCAAAGACTTTTAGTACATCAACGGAGCAATCAAGCCTACTCAGGGGAAGTGGGATACAAGAGTCGCCAGTCATCATGATGCTCCTTGACGTGACTGCAAATGCGGGGCAGAAAATTGGGACTTTGATCGATCTGGCTTCTGACACAAATTATATTACACATAGGGCCGCAAGCAGGCTGAACCTAAAGAGTGAAGAAATCACCCTCATCGTCCATGGTGTTGGGGGGATGAAGGTCCGCGTAGAGACGAAGAGGTACCTTTTAAAGATCAGGGTGAAAACCACCAAAGGCACCCTTCAGTCTCACCAGCTCCTTTGTTACGGATTGGATCGCATTGCAGATGTCCACAAAAGTGTGACAGCAAGGCAACTGCAGAGGTTCTTCCCAGACGTCCCAGCTGTTGAGCTTGAGCGGCCCAAAGAAATCAGCCTACTGATAAGCCACCGAGAGGGTAAGCTGGCACCTCAGCGCATCAGAGCAAGCGGAGATCTTGTGCTGTGGGACGGACCGTTGGGGAAGACCGTCGGAGGCACGCATCCAGACCTTTTTGAGAGCATTGACCTATCCACCCACACATCCAAAGCCCATTTTGCTAGGTCAATGAGAACAGCTGCAGTAAAGGATGAGGAGCCGCAAAGTGGGAGGCAGGAGTCCAGTGAAGATCCAGATGAAAAGCCAAAGGCCAAAGTTGGATCCATGGTCCTCCCAAATCAAATCGGTGACGATGACCACAAAGTCCTTGTCCGTGGCTGCATTGTTGAAGATGACAATCTGCACGTCACAGCGTCAGTTCATCTTCCTAAAGGGAAAGGAAAGATGCGGCTTGGCCAGAGCCTCCTTCAAGAGCAGATTTGGCCTCAGACCCCAAATCCCCCCACCAGTCTTCAAAACATTGCTGACTTGACTATAAAAGGAGGTGGGCCCAAGGACCTTTGTGAGGAGTGGCAAAATGGACCAAAGTCCCTCAAGTCCTCTAAAGAGATTTCTACTGCCGCTAGAGACAGCATCAAGATGCTGAAGAAAACTTGCATAGCTGCACTGACGTGGGCCCAGGCGATAAAGCCATTTCAGCACCGGAATCCAGCCCAAACGGGGCAACAAAGGCCACCTCCAAGTCCGGCAATCCAGAGCCTGGTGGGCATGAAGTGGTTCAATGGCCTAATGAAGCTGGTTAAAACCACTGTATTGGTTTGGGGAGCTGCAAGAAGGTTCATTGGACCAAATCAAGCCTTAAAGAGACCAAAGTGGGAGGAGGGACAAAGAGACCCTGCCTTAATAAGGCAAAGGAGAGGACTCAAGCTGTGGTTCTCCCCCGGGATGTCCGGCGCCTCGTCCTGTTGCCGGTTGAAGAGCAAATGGCCCAGTGAAGTCAGATGGCCTAGACAACTCAGGATTTCAGTTTGACATGAGTAGCGACCTTTCCAGTATGAAGTCAGTAAAGCTCGAGTGGGAGGTGTAAAGTCAAACTGCATTGAATTGGGATTGATGGGGAGAAAGCTGCATAATGGAAAGACAAGAAAAGAAAAAAAGGAAAATCGCGGTGATTTTCACATTCAGTCGGGTTAGCAGAAGGGAATCTGCTGATGTCTTCAATCAAGTGCGTTTACGTTGCGTTCAGGCTGCAACGTCATGTGAGCGACGCATCCGAAGACACAGGTGGCTAATTAAGCACTAAGCGGGAGTGAGTAGTAGGAACAACAGCCCACGCTTTAGCAAGACGCTGAAACAAACACTGGAGAAGCGACCTGCATGTACACGAAGTTCTGTGCAATTGAGGGATCTAAACGTTGGAGAGACGGCCGGTAAGAGACTTATAACACCTTCGGGAGATGGATGTTTGTACTGAACGCGTTCCTCTAACTATATTTGGATACTAACGTCCGTGGAGTTGCGGTTTCATCTGCTGCCCGCGCTTCAAGTTAATGCAGACTGTGATTTCATGCTTAGCGATTTCGAAGGTGTTTGCTAAATTTGTTAGTTGTGTGGCAAGGTTCTAAATGGGCTTGTGCAATTTAACTTACTGTTGGCACTTCATTACTTTAACCTGGGAGTATATAATGGTGGTGGGTTTGAGAATTGCTGCTAGTCTTTTTATATTGATGGTGACATGATGTAGAGTTTCTATGTTTTAATGAGCTACATATAGGTATATTTTTCTATTCTGATATTTTCTATTGAATTAGTTATTTGCGCTTTAGAATTCTTTGCCTATTTAAATGTCTATTTTGAATGTGTATTCTTATCTTATGTTTGTTTGGTCTCTATTTTGTTTGTCCTTTTAAAGGTTTTTCACCTGGTGAAAATGGCTTAACAAATTGAATGGCTGCTACAGTGACTATACATATGTCTGCCTCTGAATTCAAAGAAAATAAAGTGGAAAAAAAAATAAGGAGGAAACCAAAGCACCGTTGTCTTGTAAAGTCATTGAGTGGAATCCAGCGCTTAAAAGTCTCCATAGATGCCCTTCCGTTTCAAGTTGAGGGAATTTGCGCAGAACACTAGGCACAACTTGGCACACACACACACACACACACACACACACACACATACAAAGAGACACACGTCACACACACAGACACACACACACACACAGCACTTGCTGACACATGGTGGGTACACAGAGTAATGAGAGTTGAGTGCAGAGAGGCCAAGAGGAGGGTGAGACATGCTAAACAGAAATGCTCCCCATTAATTAAGAGTGTGTGCGTGTGTGTGTGTGTGTGTGTGTGTGTGTGTGTGTGTGTGAGCGACAAGTAGGAACTGCTTAAATGAGCTGCTGATGAAATCCCTTGCTGCCACATTCCTGGACAGCTATTCGGCTAATGAATGTGTTTGAAGCAGGAGGGCACAGTAGCTCTTTCTTTCCGTTGCACTAAACAAACAAAGACGCCTTCAGGTGGGCGCACAGGCGCTAGACAGGTTGCCTATACAGACTCATAACCTACAGCACAATTGAGATGCCACACGTCTCCATTCACCGGGCTAATATTATGTAAGCTTTAAAGAAACAAGCGTACGGTATAGCTTAAACTCAAACCAACTTCACACTAGTACTGCTTACCTCTTGGTGTAGTGAGAGACTTGTATTCCAGAGCTGTAATCGATTCCAGGATTGTTCATAAATGTTCAAAGACAAAGAGACCCAAAGAGAATTTGTTTTTCACACTTAGTTCTGAAACAAAAGAAAAACAACAAAACCTGTGGGATTTATGTTGCTGATTTAAACGTATCTGGAGCATTTTCTTTTAAACCACTTTCTTTCTTTTCAATTATTTCTAGTTGCATTTCTAATGCAAAATAAAACTAAGCACAGCTAGAGTTGCTTAACAAACTCTACCAGGAATAAGGATGAATCCATTTAACATGTCTTGCACATGAAATCTGCAACAGGACAAAACAGATCAAAGCAGCTTAAGAACTTACCTGAGGCTGAGACTGCAAAGTTGCCCTGAGCCTTTAAGCTTTTATTTGAGGCTCTTCAAAGCCAACCATGAAAACAGCACAATATTATTCCCTTTGACAGGTAATCGATGAAAGTCAAATGCTGTCTGTCTTGGGATGTTGAGATGCCAAGCCACTTTTTGATGATAATAGGCTGAAATTACTGAAGTTAATTCATTTACCATCATAAGGGTGTTTTTTAAGTGCATCCCGAACAATGACATATCGACACCTTGGTCAAATGTTGGAGCTGTTCCCACACAAAGGCCTCTCCAGTAGGCTACTCTTTAGCTTTCACTTGGCCTGCACACCCTAATCCCATCTCTATGCATCCTCCAGGATAAAAATGTAGCGCCACTTTAAATGTTGTATGATCCGATTTCAAACTAGTCTTGGAGATAATCCATAACATTGAACATATTCTCTATCATTTGAGCATTTTTAAGTTTCTTTTTCATGTTTTTTTTTCTCATGAAAGAAAATCCTTTCATGGCCTTGAAACTGCTTGAACATATCTCTGCTCCCTTCCTTATGCCTCACCTCCGATGCAGGGAGCCATTGCACTCCAGTATGACTGTCTGAAAATCTTGGTTTTAAACAACACCACACAATGTCAAGTTCTGATATTGGAGTAATTCAGCCTACAGGTTGCCTACAAGTTGATGCTTCAGAATGGTATTATTATTCCCTCTGTATCACTTTGTAGAATAGAAACTTAATGGTAGGCCTAAGATAAAGTACTGTAGGCCAGGTTAGATAACGCTAATAATGTAAAGCTAATGTAAGACAGTTAGCTCTAACATATTAGCTTGCCTGTCTTAAAGGTGCCCTGCTGCCAGTGCCATCATAGACAGTAAGCCTGCCACACATAATTCATTACTTTGTGGTAATATCTGAAGTTTTACCTTGGACTCTGGAACATGTTTTTGTGGGGGAAATGCCTTGGTACCTTGTTTCAAGCCATTCTAGAAGCAAGACTCGATTCATTCAACAAGCTAGCTAAGCTGCTCGAGTCTGACTGGTAGCCAGGCAGTTTTGTCCATAGCATGACAGCTTGGCAACAGCTGTTATCAACTCATTTTATGGCATGAACTTAGCTTGGCTAGGGAGTGCATTAACATATAATAGCACTTCCTTGAGTTGACAATATTGTTTTACTTACGGGCTGGGCACTGGTCGTAGACTGCCGCTTCAACTGAACTCGCCAAAGTTAATGAAGTCACTTTCTTTAAAATGTGATGAACAGAGAACTAGTTTTGAACTATAGTGTTGTGGCATTGTTCCAAAAAATAAACTGAAGGCAATTTTTGGGAAACATGTGCATTGTTCAATTTCTATTTGTATATCACACAAGCCATCCTTGCAAATGTCACTGAGCCACATAGATATATGACTGAGCCAGACGAATTCCGTAGGCGGGTCTCAACTGGGCGAGCTTATTAATGAGCTCTGCCAATTCTACGTCAGACTGACCAGCTTTCCTAATTGGCCTGATTTCTCCACTTATTTCTTTTCAGTGGCTAGAGCTGACAAAGTACAGTATGTAGCAGTTCATTTTCACATTCACAACATAACTCAAACACATATGGACCTTACAAATATATATATTTAAAAATACACGTAGTGTGGTGCACGGCACCTTTAAACCATTACACATTGTGTCTTCCACTGTTTTAATACATGACCAATTTTGATATTGGTAACTAGATTTGCTATAGGTTTATGACTATCAGGTCACTATTGCAGGCCTTTAAATTACAATGTGTGAATACAGATTGTGATGTGAGATACTTGATGTGTTCCAAACTTAGCTCCCCACAAAGCACCCACACTTTATTAGGCTACCCATCCATGCACCAATTACAGAGTGAGGTGTGCTTGTTTCTGTGCATTTGCTTTGCCTTAATGAGAACAGAACTGAATTAATGTCATACAATGAAACAAATGAGGATTTCCGTGCGCGCACACACACACACACACACACACACACACACACACACACACACACACACACACACACACACACACACACACACACACACACACACACACAGTTACTGGATCTGTGAGAGAGGTTGCCGCCTCATAAATAGAGGGGAGGTCATGATTTAAGGAGACATTTAAATGCTAAGGAGATCCCCATGCTCCAGCCTATGGCCTAGAGCTGAGTGGAACACAATATTTACCATCATCTATTTTTACTGACAAGCTCCAATGACTCACCATATTTGAGCACTTACAGTAACTCTTAAAGTAGATGTTGTGCTGAGCTGTAAAATGAAGTGTGATGCTATCAGCTTACACAGCAAAAAAACACCCACGAACACTATTTGTCAGGGCTTGTGTCCAGTTCTTCCGGGAGGAGGGGGCGGGGGGGATATGTCAATGTAAAATAATGTGCCTCCTGCTTGTGACAACAGTGGTGTTTTAGAGCAAGAGCATACATCAGCAAAGTGGCTCCCCCCTTATTTCTACACGTTCTATATTGTGGAGGCTGAATCAAAGTCACAAAATGCTGGCCTCCGCAAAGAGACAATATATCTGTCAGTGTGCAAAATAGGTTCAAAATAGGGAGGTGTCTATGGGATTTTTTTGAACCAGCAGAGAGGAGAAATTCAGAAACTTATAACTTTAAGTGACTGAGAGAGAGAAAGAGAGAAAGACTGCAAGGAGGAGCGAGACCTAGGTAATTCAAAGGCACCCAACTCATTCTTATTCAGCCCATCGCTTCACTCTTTTTTTATCGCTGCATTCATACTCGATCACAACCAGCGAAAGGAAAGAATTCCGCTCTTCTCTTGAATTATGAGCAGGACCCTTCAGCCTACCCCCAAACCTCTTGTGCCCCCCACACAACCTCCACACACCCTCCCCAGCCACTCAATCATTTGGCCTGTACAGTGTCCCAGGGAGGGCCCCTTATGCATGAGTCCCAGTCTGATGCCTCCATGCCCCCCACATCCATCATCAAAAACCAGCCTGAACAATGCAAGCCAGGGAGGCCGGACAGACGCTCCTTCACGATGGGAAAAACAAATGGGGCCTGAATGGTAATTGTTCTCTTCTCTCTCTCTCTCTCTCTCTCTCTCTCTCTCTCTCTCTCTCTCTCTCTCTCTCTCTCTCTCTCTCTCTCTCTCGACTAAAAACAGAGGAGCTGTGTGCATGTCAATTTTGTGAATAATTAATGACAAAACTGTTTACCACCAGAGGGCTGTTACCAATTGAACCGCGCCGTCTTGTGTACACAGAACAACACACACACACACAACTCTGTCCACCATTTGGATGCCCAGACACACATTTGTTCACATGTGCGCCCGAGTTATGTTTGAGGAGGGCTGAGGGCTAAGGGCTGAGCGCACCCACCCCACCACCCTCCTCTACACCCTCCCGGCACAGAGAACCTTTGAATGAGAAACATTTCACACTCCCAGATACTTTAGGACTTCTTCCTTACTCAACTGGATTACAGTAAAGTCCTCTTGGTGTAAGAGAAATAAAGCAGTCAATTTCTTATCTTTGTATACCATGTGAACAGTAACTACTGTAGCTGGCAAGAACATTGTCAGTCAAAGGTGATTGGTTATGAGCATGCATGAGAACGCATACCGTGATGCAAAGAATACACAGTAAGGCAAGAGACCAAGACTAAATGCGCACCCTGCATCGGAAACACAATGAATTCTTCAGACTCGAGGTTTCACCTCAGCAATTTCAACAAACTTATTTGTTTCGTGTGCAATCTTTTGTCATTGATGAATAGACTCTCTTCGGGTTTTGCACGCACCATATTTTGTTCCATAATTTGTGAACACTCAGTGGTTCTGACTGGTTGCACAAGACCCCCCCCCCCCCCCGTGTCACCGAAGGTTTCGGTCCCAGAGCTCTAATTCAAAACAAATGCTGTCAACAAAAGTTCATTCAAGTTGGAGTCCATCCCTTGGAGCGCGTTCACTGGCTGACTGACACCAAGCCACAAAGGTCAAAGGAAATAAATCATAGACACAACGAGGCAAAAAAATTGCTGCCTCTGCATGCAGGATTGGCCTCGATTTCCATCCGGGGGAAATGTTTAGTTCTCAGTTTGGTTATGTGCAACCACAGATGACACTTATGAACCCTATTTACATGCATTTTATACACCACAGCATAATCAACACTAGTCTTTGTTTTCAGGCCTTCCTCTCAACTTCCCCCTCTTCACCTCTACTCTGGCTGCAAGTTCATGAGTCCAGTCCTGACTCCTGACCAGAACAATAGCAGATGGATATTTTCTCAAGGAGGTTATTTTGAGTTGTGTTGTTTAAAATCCTTTTAACGTTAAAACGTTTTAATGTTTAAATCACTTTCATGAGTTAGTGTAACTCAAATGCATGGCATATATTTTGATGATGACATGTTATTTCCTTTGTAGAAGGGGTGTCACTTGCGCTCAAGCCTTGTCGGTGCTCACAGTCCAGGACCACAGGATCAGAAACGCTGGCTGGGCTACTTCTAATAGACTAACCCAGAGATGACCGGAGCACTCAGATTACTAAATAACTAAAATGTTATTTCCTTTAGTGTGATGAAAAGACCTGTAAGCTCTTTGTCTTCCCTTGGGTGGTACAGAGGGCATGTTGGTCATGCCAGCTGTGGACACTGCCAAGCTAATTGCCTCTCTAGGAGTTGGTCCATTGCTTTGTGACTCTCTCTGACAATGGCTGTCCCTCACAGTAATGATGATATGACCACTGTGACTCCTGACTGTGCGCCACACAGCATGGTGTCGGCCATGGGCTATATAATAACCAGACAAACACTGGACTTCAACTCCAAAAACTGCCTCGGCTTCTATCAGGGCTGGAACAGCTTATTAGAAACATATGGGATAGATAGACAAATGGAGATGCATGGGGTCAGATAAATGAAGAGACAGATAGAGAGAGAGAGAGAAAGAGAGATGGCAAGACAAACAGAGGGGGAGAGGAAGAAAGACAGACCAAGAGAGAGAAAAGTTTGGAAAGTTCAATTGTCAGACAGTTGAACTAAAAAGCAGGTTAGCTCCTCTCTGTTGCTTGTACTCGTATACTCGCTGGTCAAGAGCATCACTTCAGATGACACGCTTGGGGACAAAAACCAAGAAGGGACAAATATTGTTACCTTCTGTAGTGCGAAATACCAAAGCAGCATGTGCCTTACAAAGCCAAGACACAGGAACGGAGAACATTACCCTTCCAGCCTATTACCTTTGGACAGTGAACAAGCACTACATGTATTGCTTGGAACCTTGAAGTCTTTCATCCAAGGTAGTGCGACTTACAAGAGCCTATGGCTCAGTCTAATAACTTTTCCTCTCCTCCTCTTCTCCTTCTTCTCACAGAAGAGAGAAACTTGTAGTTTAATATGTATTTTGGGTGCACTGTGGATTTAAAAGCCATTAAGTAAGGAGACATCTTCCATATGGAGGCTCCGGACACTATAAAAGGTTTATGAGGAAGAAAAAGCTGCAGTCTTACAGCTGGCAAGCCCATGTGTTCATAGTGCAGCTCTGTTCCTCTCCCTGTCCCTGAACTGGTTGGCTCTGAATGTTCTCTGAGTGTTTTCTATGAAATGACAGAACTGTTTATGCTCTGTTCTCAACACATTTTTTCCAGCATTGTACTGAATGATTTATAATTTGTTCTGTGTCCTGTGTATAACTAATACTTTAAAAAGACACGGACGCTATTTCTGCACTAAAGCGTTATAGGCTTACTTAATAATTTTCAGATAATTTCACATTGCATTGCAATGTGTGAAATGCCAGCTATAACCTAAAATCCATTTATTCATCAGTTACCTTCTCCCTGGCAATGATCACAGAAGTAGCCATTGCTGATAATGCTTGTATAATAACAGTAATTCAGCTTACAGCTTAGATGGCAATTTTCCATCCCTCACATTTCAGACCTTGACTATATATGTGTGCCATTAGCCAGCGATGTGACCCCCGCCACAAATAAGCGGGGTAATTCAGGTTGCTCAGACACATCTTCAGCCCTCATAAAACCCTCATTCATTTCCAAAGTGTTATCCTCGACTCCAGGTCAGGGATGGACAGATTCCAATTTCTCAAAAACTGAAGCATTCAGCTCCTGCCTGGCTTAATCTAAAGCGTCCAAAAAAAGTTTATGGAGTATATGGAGGTGTTTAAAAATAGGGTGCCGGCCAAGGACTCCTCGCTCTGTGGCAGACTGTGGCCACCAGTCCAAGCAGTGATGTCTGCCCCTGCTTTGCAGAGTTGTAGCCTGGGTATTCCCATGCTGCCTTGTGGGCGATTTGATTCACGCTGCTAAGGCAGCCTGGAAACTACCGTCCTAATTTTTGTCTCAAATAGGGGACCAATCACAGAACGGGGAGGGTGGGGGGGGAAGCAAGAGGGAAGCAAGACGATAATGAGCTACAGTATGCACAGACACATTTGATAGACATCCGTGGCGCCCAATGAACTGATCTGGGCATTTTTTTTTCAAATACGAGAAAATGAACGTTTGGTAATAATAATAATAATAACAAATATAGCCGCAAGCGGCGATGGCGGGCCCGAGCACCTGCGGTGCGGACCCGTGACATTTCGGAATCTAATAAAGCAACACGTACTTGTTCGTGGGCATGTACATGAGCAACATTCATGCCCACCAAATTTGGTTAATTTTCATCAATGTATGTGTCAACAACAACAGACAACAGGCTAGGTGGCGCTATAGAGTCCCTAAGCCACACCCTAGGCCAGAGCTCTGTCTCTGACTAGCGGCAGCAACAACACACAAGCCTACTTAATTGTCGTGAATGTATGTGTCAACCATAATAGACAAAGTCCTAGGTGGCGCTATAGAGTCCCTAAGCCACACCCTAGGCCAGAGCTCTATCCCTGACTAGCGGTAGCAATAACACACATGCCCACCAAATGTGGTTCATTTTCGTGGATGTATCAACCACAACAGACAATGCGCTAGGTGGCGCTAAGGAGTCCCTAAGCCACACCCTAGGCCAGAGCTGTTTTTCACTAGCGGCAGTAATAACACACAAGCTCATCAAATTTGATTCATTTTCATGAATGTATATGTCAACCCCAACAGGTAACACACTAGGTGGCGCTATAGAGTCCCTAAGCCACACCCTCAGCCAGAGCTCTGTCTCTGAATAGCGATGGCAATGACACATGTGCCCACCAGATTTGGTTCATTTTCGTGAATGTATGTGTCAACCACAACAGACAACGCACTAGGTGGCGCTATAGAGTCCCTAAGCCACACCCTAGGCAAGAGCTCTGTCTCTGACTAGCAATAGCAATAACACACAAGCCCACCAAATTTGGTCCATTTTCGCGGATATTTGTGTCAACCACAACAGACAACGCGCTGCTAGGTGGCGCTATAGAGTCCCGAAGCCACACCTTAGACCAAAGCTCTGTCTCTGACTAGCCATAGCAATAACACACAAGTCCACCAAATTTGGTTCATTTTCGTGAATGTTTGTGTCAACCACAACAGATAACGTGCTGCTAGGTGGCGCTATAGAGTCCCAAAGCCACACCTTAGGCCAGAGCTCTGTCTCTGACTAGCAGAAGCAATTCCACATGTAGCTGCCAAATTACATCCAATTCATAACCTTTTTTCTGCCTATAACACCAACTTCCTGTTTCTTAATAAAACGCCATAATTCAAACCTTCGCCATTTCAATATACTTCAAAAATTCAAAAATCTGGTCGCAATTCCTCTCGGGCAACCCCTCAAGATCATTTTAATGCTTATATGACATGATTTCGATAAACCGTCTAGGAGAAGTGTTTCAAAATATGTGATGTGCAAAAATCATAATCATAATCATAACTCAATTTTTTTTGAGATTCACTATAGTTTAAATGCAAAACTTGTTCAGATTCATACAACACACATGTCCACCAAATTTGGTTCATTTCCATGAATGTATGTGTCAACCACAACAGACAGCGCGCTAGGTGGCACTATAGAGTCCCTGAGCCACACCCTAGGCCAGATGTCTGTCTCTCAGTAGAGGCATCAATTCCACAGGTGGCTGCAAAATTTCAAGAGTTTTAGAGCATGCCAAATTGGTGAAAAAGGGCAAAACATGTCCGGTAAGAGGAAAATACCGTAATAATAATCTGAGCAAAAACAATAGGGCCTTGCACCTACGGTGCAGCCACTTTCAGTGGCCGCACCTCGGTGCTTGGGCCCTAATAAATGTTTTTTATAATGCACTTTACATCAGTGTTCTCAAAGTGACCACTCATTGTGTCAGGCTATGAGAGTGGTGTGTCAAAGATCAAAAATGAAGGCTTTCTAATCTCACTTGATTTGAGGTAATCTGATAGGAGAGAGAATAAACATAGACAAGCGAAAATTTAACTCGCTGACAAGAGTTGAGGAGAGAAGTCAAAATATATGCAAATACAGTATAATTGGATACATGAATTGCCAATGACAGTTGTAATATTAGTTGTCAAGAGAAGCAGGAAATATTTTTAGTCTAAATGTGTATGCGTGAATGTGTGTGTGTGTGTGTGTGTGTGTGTGTGTGTGTGTGTGTGTGTGTGTGTGTGTGTTCGCACGCGCGTGTGTGTGGGTGTCATATATTTCTAATTTTCATTCATTATTTATACATTTAGATGACATTAAATGACAATGAACAATTTGCATTCACATTTATACTTGCATTGATGTCTTCAACATCTGTTGCATTTTAATATATACATTTATTTCAATACATTAGCATTAACATGTTCTCTCCTACTCTTTGCCAGACTCTGGTCAGTCTATCCCAGATGGCCCAGGTCGACTGAGGGGACCTGGGGAAGTTGTGCAAGTTAATCCCCTGTCCCATGACCCCCCCCTCCCATCCTCCGTCTTGTCTTCACATCCGTTCCCCCTCCCAAAAATATCAAAATCCAATTACACACCCATCAAGAGGTCTATTAGCAGGATTAATATGCATTGGGAGAGTATTAAGACCCCCTGTGGCAAAAGCCTGCAGCTGGACCAGGGAGAAACGTGCGGTTATTACCAAACTCACGCTCCATTTGATAGTACATGAACAAGCTGAATTCAAGACCAGGCTCATTTAAAATCATTAAAGCCATATTACAACCACTGAGGCTTAAGTTCACACTGCAGTAAGTAAAGACCCCCACCCCACCCGTCTCCCATAAGCTTCTGTGGGTGTGGGATCTATGGATCCAGTCAAGGTAATACGTTTTGAAAAAGGGTTCTCCCATAGAAACCTATTACAAGAATGTCGGTTTGATTTTCTAAGAGGTAGCTCTTTAAAAATGAATGACAAATTGAACTTTCTTGCAGATGTATGTACATTTTTCAGATAAACTTTTCCTCATCAATATTCCTTGCAAAGTTGAAAAGCTTCCAGCCGCATTTTCAAGGGGATACTTAAAAAAAAAAAAAGTCAAACATACATGAAACTTCCGAGCTGTTAAATATGCAAAGCAAAGCTTTTCTGACCCGAGTGTCACTTGACAGGCATACAGTATATGGAACTTGATGGAAAATGATTAGTGTTTTAATATTAAACCCAGACCTGCGAGAGGCAGGCTAACAGTAACAGGCAGAGTATGCGGATAAGATCTGAAAAGCCTGTCGCTGCATATCAGCGTCGACTGCACTACATTTGCATAATTATACAACTAAATAATTACTTGGGAAGAAAAGACGACGAGGAAGAGAGGAAAAAAAAACTTGGCCTCGTAAACGTATTAGAATTTTTGAGGCAGACTGCATTTTTGTTTTCCATAATCTAATCTCTTCTCCGAGGGCGATGCTTGGAGAACGGAACGTGTGTGTGTGTGTGTGTGTGTGTGTGTGTGTGTGTGTGCGTGTCTGTGTGTGTGTGTGTGTGTGTGTGTGTGTGTGTGTGTGCGTGTCTGTGTGTGTGTGTGTGTGTGTGTGTGTGTGTGTGTGTGTGGTTTGTCTAAAAGAGTCTTTTGTCTGGTGCTGGAGATGCTAATCATACTAATATAAGGAAGGTTAAGCAAAGACAGGGAAAGTAGAGTCTGTGACTGGTTTGTTTTTTTCTGTGAACACTAGTTTACAAGTTACTATCTTTGAACAGTGTTTAACAAGCTCCTATCTCACATTAGCACATGGTACAACAAGTGAGGAAGGTTGAGTTTTTCCATAGAAAGGCCAGAGCCCTCATGACAGGTTTGGAGGAGGATGCTTATGCTTATATAGCTGGGGGCACTCCTGGTCTGTAAAAATAATTGGGGGCATGATTCATCTCCCCAGACCAGGAAGTAGATATACCTCACAGGAGCACACAAACACATATCGTAATTTCATGCCTATTACCCAAGGTTAATGCACAGGGCCGGGCTATGCATGGGAATGCATCTCTGTTCTTCATTCATCTTTCTGATTAAAGCACAATTTAATTAGATTCATTGGCCACTGCGGTTATTTCATGGATGCAGCCAATATATAGTTTTCTTTTTTAATTTGCATGAAACACTGTATTGCACTTTATACACAATGAGGCTAATACACAGGAAATGACTTCTGACACACATCAAAAATCTATACAGTACAGTATGTAAGACATTCACACTAGACACGCACACACAGTCACACAGTCACACACACACACACACACACACACACACACAAATACACACATCTCTGCCATAAGTCATCCCCTCCAACAAAAACACATACACATACTGTACACACACACACACACACACTGTTCACACAAGCAAAACACATGCAAACGTAAACACAAAAACACCCCACCACACTCACATGCACAAGCACATTTAAGCCTGTGTGCAGTAAGCCCATTGAGGCCCCAAATGCCCACCTCCCACCCCCATCCCCTGCTCATGTTTGCCCTTGTTCAGTCGTGCCACAGGTAAGAGGCGCCTGCCAGAGGGGACCGGGCCAGCTGTCTGCCCCAGAGAGAAACAGCCATTAGTAGAAGAAGCCCAGTAATCCTCTCTCTTCAGGCCATTTACATGAGCTGATTGTTTGGCTGCCATAAGTGGATGGTGGTCATTATCGAAGATCACGGAAATGCGTAATCTAATGTGCGATTTTCATATTTATTTCAACTTAAGCCCTCCTAAGGCAGCGACTTTGCGGTGGGATAACAATGGCTTCAGTTATCCACTGTTTGAATGTGTGCGTGTGAATGTAATCGTGGGACAAACAGGCTGTGTGTGTTTATGTGTGTGAGAGGTTGTGTGTATAAGAAAGAGACGGTGTGTGTATGTGCGTGAGAAAGGGACAGAATATGGGAATGTGTGTGTGGGGGCATAATTGTAAAAAAATCTCAAGGACAGGGGATTTTGCATGATTGGGTTCACTTAAGCTTTAATTCCAGGGGCTTTTCATGGTTTTTTATTACTTTTTCTTTTACAAACGGCACAATCTTAATGGCAACATAAATTATAAATTTACCTCTAAGCCTTTCGTCCGTTAGCTCAGCCTATCTCTCTACACCAGGCCCCCTTTCACCATGACAATGTAGCCCACTTTGCCAACTATTGGAAAAGCACAATTAAAGAAGGCCAACAATTTGCAATGCGGAGGTGCTGTAAATGTTTAGGGGTTTCTACCCGTAATGTTTGTAATTGCATCAGTCTAGACAGCACACTCGGGTCACTGTAATTAGTGATAGACTCTAGACTGAGTCTTTCAGATTCCTGAAGACAAATGGCTCTTTGTGAGGAAGGATACTTTATCTTAAGACGGGGGAGAGAAAAAAAAGTTATGAAGAAGGAGACAGCAATAGATTAAGATAGAGATCAAGCAAGGAAAGATGATCAGGGAGAAAATCTCAGTGTGCGTGTGTATGTGCACACACACACACACACACACACACACACACACACACACACACACACACACACACACACACACAGGCATACATACCTCCCCTGTTGTGCCTGAACTAATCACGGCTATAAAACTGAGTTACGGCTTTGCACAGAAATTAATGGCCCACTTAAGTATGAAATATAAGGATGTGATTCATAATTGGATGGAGAAAACAACACAACACAAAACGACACGTCAAAGGCCGACGCTGTGGGGGGAAAAACACCCATCAAAGCAGTGGCTGAAGACTCTCACTCTCTCTGGCTGAAGACTCTCAGTTTAAAGTTATAATTCTCAATGCTAGGAAATGAGAGGCATTATTGGTTTTTGCATGAAACCCCCTGACTCATACCCTAATCCCCGTATTGAAATTGCACTGAATCCCTGGGTTGGCTCAATCAATGGTACCACACTATTCCACTTTATAATCTGTCATGATGCAACACCATTCAGACTAAATAAATATAAAAAATAAACCCTGCAACCGAATGTTGCTTACCAAAGACAACCACGCGAAATATATGAAAACCAAAGCCCTAATTTGAGGGGAATTTTGACTGTTGAACCATAACTGCGTCAGTGTTACAATGGCAGACTGCGGTGGCTTTGTGTTTCATTACAAGTAAGGCTCTGGGAGCAGATCAGTGGCTCGTGAAGCCTTCGTGGGGCTTTGACTGTCTGGCCAAGACTGTCAGCCGACTGACCTTGACTGCAGGTCTACCCCGGCCACGAAGCTCCTCTCCATTATGCTGCTGCTCACCCGTTTCCACATTTCAAACAAAAATTGACAGAAAGACAGACAGACAGACAGACAGACAGGTCGTGTCTGCACAAATGGGTCTGCTTTGTTCTCGTCCATTGGAGAACTGCTTGGGAGGGAAAAAAATAATCTTGAGTGCTAGATCAGCAAAATACAGCATACATTTTTCTACTCACAAGCTAGACCTGTTGGGTTTTGTGGGGGGGGAAAAGTAAGTTTGGTAGTACAAGCACTTCCACAAGTTCCTTAATACAAGTTCAGTGATTGTGCCATGGCATATGATACAATAATAAATCACGCATAAGTCAGCCGTTGGTCCCTTCGTGCCAACAATGATCTGCGTCTGCACAAGTTATGCTTCTGTAAGATAGGCTATTCATCTCCATTTGTGTGCATGTAATGCAGATTTTGCCCATTTGGACTAAATGGAAATATAAGAACACTTAAGCAACTCTTAAACAATTACCAATGGCCCGGACTGGCATAGTTGCCTAATGAGCTGTTCACAAGCTGTCGAGAGTAACTTTCACCCTCGTCTTGCCCTTTGAACCAGCATAGTTCACACGGGCTCTGAGGAGTTAGTTACCTCACTGGCAGGAGATTGGCTTCACGCAATGCTGAGCTTCCTAAATGAAAGCAAAGCCTCCTCATCAGACACCAGTCAAAGCGCTGGGTGGTCAGGCACACACTGCAATCAAAGGAGCTGCCAATTAAATTGGGATGATCAATGATGACCTTCTATTCAATCACGGAGGATAGTCCAGTCAAGCGGAAAAGGAAAAAAAAAAACGTAAAAAAAAAAAAAGGGGCTAACGCAGGATTTGCCATTCAGCGTACTTAAGCAGTAAGCTAAATCTGAAGTACTTTTCCAGCATCCGTATTTTGGCCAAATGTCAGCTCCATTATTGGACAGGTGGTCAGAAGGTGGGAGAAAATGCCAACCTGCCAATGTGCAGGAATGGGAGCTCCTAACCTTTCCACACAATGAAAGCCCCCGAGACAGAGAGAGAGAGAGAGAGAGAGAGAGAGAGAGAGAGAGAGAGAGAGAGAGAGAGAGAGAGAGAGAGAGAGAGAGAGAATCACAATGATTCAAAAGGCATGTATTCATAATTAACCAAGTTCCCCCTCCTGTTATTTGACCTTGGGTTTTGGGCTGGTTTTAAAAAAAGGAGAAATACATTTTTGATCCCGGCTAATCCTCTCTGAGGTCAGAATTAATATTTCAGGTTTTCTTGCTCTCGCCCCCGCAGCCCACAGCCCACATTTAAATTCATTCCTCTGACTTAAGCTCTTATCCACTGTGACTTACAAACTGAGGGCATGCACGACACTCACGAAGGCAGGTTTGTGACAACGCTGGTCAAGCATCAGGCCAGGGCAGTACTCTTTCCTGCAATATGGAAGCTTTCCCCAGGTATGGAAACAGACAAAGTCAAAAATCAAAGTCAACTTTCTTGTCAATTCTGCCGAATGTGTGACACATATAGAGAATTGAAATTGTGTTTCCCTCAAACCCACAGTATAGGGTAAAAAGAACAACAATAACAAGATGTCAGAAATTCAAAATTACAGTAGGCCTACATTTAAAAATTGTAGTGCCGGTGGAAAACAAGTGAACGGTCAATTCCAGGGGCTGGTCAGCATAGTTATCGCTGTCCTGGAGAGGATGCACAGTCACGGCTCACAGCGTCAGTGTTATAACTGGGGAGGAGGTGGACAGTAGAGACGAGCAGGCCAGGGGTGGAGTGTGTGATGACAACCACCACGGAGAGATTTATCAGGCAAAAGACTTGAATCTGAGGGAGTCTGGGACAGAGGGAGACAGGAACAGTGAAGGCATTTTTTTGTGGTAAAAGCAGACTCTGGTCGATGACACGGTTCAGGGTCCCTGAGAGACGTTTGCACAGTGAATGCTGAAAAAGAGCAAAAAAAGGAGGGAAAAAAAGGCTCCCTTTACAGCGAGGTACCAAACGGTTCACCAGAGATTGGATCGCTACAGACACACAGCCCATGGGCCCTCGGTGGACAGGACTGGAGTCCCACTTTGAACTCAGGCAGTGGGGGGCATTCAGTGGGGGGTACGAAGTGTGTGTGTGTGTGTGTGTGTGTGTGTGTGTGTGTGTGTGTGTGTGTGTGTGAGTGTGTGTGTGGAAGGGAGGCAGGAGGATGTGGGACTTCAAACGGTCCAGGACCACAGCCCACTGACACGGGAGAGGCCCCCAGAGCTGCGCGGGAATGCGCTCCACACAAATCCCCATGTTGTGTTTCCTTTTCGCGTTTCCTCCCCGGCAAGACTGGATTTTCCATTTGGAGACGGCACACAGAAAAAGATGGTGATAGATTAGAGGGGAGGTGAGGGAGGGAACTAAGGGAGAGACAGATGGACAGAGAAAGACAGAAAGAGAGAGAGAGACAGACAGACAGACAGAGAGAGGGAGAGAGAGAGAGAGGGAGGGGGGATAGTGAAAAAGAGGGAGTTGGGATGAGAACAACTGGACTCACGGCTGTTGGCTGCGTGCTGGAGTGCGGTGTTGTGCAAGAGGCTGTTTGAACACTAGATACACCGTAGGGAATGAGTCTGGAAAGGCGACGGTTCACACGCGAGCTCTCTCTACTTATGTGGGAGTATGGAACATGTTCAACCGCTCCATTACTCGAGAACATGCATACACACATACACACACACACACACACACACACACACACACACACACACACACACACACACACACACACACACACACACACACACACACACACACACACACACACACACACACACACACACACACACACACACACACACACACACACACACACACCACGTTTCCTGTCCACGAAACCTCATAGACCTTTGTCTGCTTTTCTCACACCCCGTCACAATATTGTATGTCTTAACACCGAAGCCTGGTTGAACTCGGAAAACTGTAAAATGGAGAGGCTTTGAATTTCTCACTTCCTCTTCTGAAAGCTCATCGTGCTTGTCTCCCGGTTCCTACAAAATGCAATAATGCCCTCTCCATAAACCCAGAGTATTCTCCCAGGCATTGCAAGGAGGCGGCCAAAAGCAACAGCCAGCTTTGTTGTGTTTGGCAGCCACCGTGGACACCAAAGAGACAGATGACCGGTGGTGGTGGGGGCCTGGTGGTGGTGGTGTTGGAGGAGTCCCCGTACGCTGAGGTTGAATGGATGAATAAAACAGACCGAGTTCTAATGCGCTCTCGTCTTTGCACCCAAAAAATGCCGAGTCATCACAAGGTCCTTGAGTGCACTATAAGGAGATGTGGTTCAGGTTGAGCTCAAAGTGCAGACACTCCTGAGATCCTGAGAGGAAAGAGAGAGAGGAAAGAGAGGGGGGGGGGGACAACGGCATTGTGGGAATGTTTGTGTAAAGCTTAGGCGAAGTGTGGTCATGGGAGAGTGTGGCCGCCTAACGTTGTCTAGAGTCGGAAAAACAAACAGACAGATCAATTCGTCAAAAACGTCACTTGGAGAAAGATACCCAGCAGTGTTGCAAGGTTTCCAACACCCTCCACACACACACACACACACACACACACACACACCATTTTTCCGTCTTTCACACACACATTCACACACTTCACACACACCTCACAAAGACAGGCGTGAAGACACAAACGCTGTGGCACACACACGCACACAATAACAAAATTGGCATACACTTTCAGGAATCTGGTGTTGACACACATGCATACAGATAACTTGGTATGTAAGGGAGACATACCCAAACCCTTTACACAGGACAGCTGTTTGGCAGGGCTGCTCTGATGCCTCTCTCTCTCTCTCTCTCTCTCTCTCTCCCCCTCCCTCTCTATCTCTCTCTCCCTGTGGTGTGTATATTATTCTATGATGGACGTGTTTGCTCATATGGACCTGGCTCTCAGTACCTCCTCTTCCATGTTATGTGAGGCACCAGGAATGTTATCCCTAAGGAGGGAGTCCCCACCCTGGCTAGCCCAGAGCAATCCCCTGCTGAGCCCAACACCACTGAGCTGACGCCCTCACAGCTAAGATGGAAGCCTCTCAGTCTCTTAGCAGATTCTCAGCATAGTTAGAGAATCTACAACTTTATGGATAGCAACGTGCTAATTAGCGGTCATGTAATCTAATCTGACCTCATCTGAATAACATTTAGGCCCACACAAAAACACAAGATACCATAAGACATGGATAAACACATGCAATGCAACTACTATGGAACTTTCTCAATGAAATGAATGAGATAAATACACATGCATAAACATCAAATAAAAATAACACCTAAACAGGATCTTCTCTGAAACAAAAAAATATATATCATTTTATGGATAGAATGGTAGAGGTCTAACAGTCACCGTCTAAGGTAAATTCCAGTAAAAAAAAGAAAGTAAAACAAAACTTTGAATCCTGCTTGTCTTGTAAATACATTATTGAGTTTTTCCTGTCAGTGCTTAACAGAGGCAAAGCTTTTCTTTCTGGGCACACTTTCTGAAGGAGATCACTGTTTGGCTGACAGCCACACAGTCTCTCTTAATTATCCTGAAGCTAATTAGGTTTTTTTTTTTTTTGTATCTTTCCTTTTCGCTTTTTGTTCGCGGGCCACACAGCACACACTTTCTCTGTCTGTCGTTTGGCTGATAGGCCTACCGAACAGTATGAAACAGCCAAGCAACGAGCAGAACACATAAACACATGTACACAAACACACACAGTACATACACCAACAGAGAGAGAGAGAGAGAGAGAGAAAGAGAGGGAGAAAGAGAGAGCATGTATGCTCTAGCCTGGATGCATGAACGAAGCACCCATCAAGGAGCATTCAATTCTGTGCTCAGTCATTGGGAATCACATGCCCAGAGACCTACAGTATGCACTCAAAGATGCACCCTATGTTAACCAGTGCAGCTCAACCTGCTGTGTTTGACCCAGACAGAATGGAAACTATGGGAGAAATCTACCTTAAATTAAAGCTGTGAACACATTATTTCTGGATACATGCACTATCGCCATTAGTCAGTGATTCATGTAAAGACAAATTAGTCTGTCCAGAACAGCAATTAAAGGACATTAGTCTTGCTAACTTGAGGTAATTGGGTTCTAAGATCAACTGGGATCATCTTATTGTTTACACTTCAGTGAACAACAACAAAAAAGAGTTCTTTTCTCATTACAGTGCATAAGGCATGACCTGCAAACACTCTGCTGGTTCATCATCTGTCATTTTACAAGTGCTCCAAATTATGTTACAAACATAATGAAAACTGTGTATATTATATTATAAACACTTATTAATAAATACTTATTACATTGTCATGTAGCATTTATTACCATTTTAAATAAACGGCAACCCAACGTAGGCTACTGGGTTATTGGAGGCAAGCGACCTCATAATTGTGTAATGTGTCAAAACAGTTAGTCAAACTCACCTATGCTATAATTATCAAGCCATAACAACTCTGCATTCTCATTTATTTTCATCAGATGGTGTTTTTGCTCAGGTGGACAGAGAGTGTTACTTTCTTGAATGTCCGTAATGATTTTTCACAGCCGTCCAGCACGGGGCTGCCAAGTGAAGTGTGACGGATGGTGGGGCTATTTTTGAGATGTAAACATGACTTCACTCGGCTGGAATCGTCTGCTCTGGGAGTGAACGAGTGCCGAAAAAGTGTTCTCTCTCTTGCTCCAACACAGATGACCATTCTGCGTAGGATGAAAGAACACAGAAGGAGAGAGAGAGAGAGAGACAGTAAAAGACGAGGAGAGAAGAGACAGGGGAAAAAAATCATCACTCGTCCCGGGGTGTTGGTGAGAGATCATTTTCCATAAACCTGTCATGACTGCACACAGTAAATGGGAGTAAAGAGCCTTCTGGTGTTGTCAGACAGACCTAGGAGTCTGCCGAGTCCCGACAGCCTTTCATATCTCCTATCGATGCACAGACAAACGAGAGCAGGGACACGTTAATGAGGGACATCTCTGCATATCTTCTCCATTCTGTCTTAACAACAAACCCTTCAGTGAGACCTGCCAAAACACTGAGCATTGTGATGCGTGTTTCCTATTTAAACTAAATTCTTCACCACCTGCCCTGGACGACCACGGCATTGCTGTGACACTGACGAGTGTTCTGTGCACCATGGTAGCACGTCGTCACCATAATGAGGTGCCATCTTGTTGACAAAACTAAAGAGGTGCTCAGATGAGCTGCAGAGGCACTCAAAAGAAAAACACTTCACTTTGCCGTAGAGTATATTTAAAACGACAAATGAGCAGTATGAAAAAAATAGAGTGCACTTCTATTTCTGAATGGACTCTTAATAAGCTTGGAAAAACAATGTCACCCAATTCAAGTTCATGCTAGGTCTGAAACCAATTTAAAAGCTGCCAACACAATCTTTGTGGTAATGTCAACTTTTGATACAGAAATTGGAAATTGTCCTTTTGCTCAGGCCTTTGTTAAACAAGTAATGTCTCCACCTCCATTACACCAGTTCAAACAGTCAAGAAGGAATCTTAACATGAACTGGAGGGAGTTTTCTTGTACTTTCAAGATGCTTAATGCTATGTGCTATTAAAGATACCAATTGTCGGTCTCTCTAGAGCAGCTCAGGGTTGAGTGCTTAAGGGCAAGGTGGCTGCTGGCAATTGAACCCACAACTTTTATGGCTACTGCATGCTAGCCAAGTTCCTTAGCCTCTACGCCACAACCCCCACTTTTTTACATGGTGATGTAGGCTACAGTGTGGTATGCTTTGACAGTATGGTGATGTACAGGACAAGTACATTAATGGAGTTCTTTCTATATTCATTCATTCATTCATTAATGACCAGGGTCAAATACTATAGTGTCAGCTGTAGCAGGTTGGTGCCAGATGGACGATGAAGTCCGTTGAGGTCAGACAGTCCTTCATTTTTTCTCATCAAAAGTGTTCCTTCACGTGGCCCAAACTTCATCTTCTCCTCCTTGTTTTTTAAACACAAAGAAGTTCTAAAGAAGCACGTCCCTTCTCAGAGGGCAGCGCAGAGAGCCAATCATCCCACATCAAAGCTGTGGTCACCATCAATATTCCTCTCCATATCTGCCTGCGAGAGAGAGGAGAGAGAGGGAGAAAGTGTAATAATAGATAGATGTGAGTAATTCACCGCTGAGGAGGCAATTAGAGTGCTCAACTGTCTACCTCTATCACTCTCACTCTCACTCTCTCACTCTCTCTCTCTCTCTCTCTCTCTCTCCCTCTCTCTCCTTCTCCTTCTCCACCCACTCCACTCTTTCCTTCTATCTCATGTTTTCTTACTCTCTATCTCTCTCTTTTGCGTTCGCTTCCACTCACTTCACGTCTCTCGCACTATACTCTTTAGCTCCACACCCTCTGCTAATAGTGGCCCTCGAGGCTTCATCATCAAGTATGGATAGGAGATACGTGTAGCTTATGTATGAGTGTGTGTGTGTGTCTGTGTGTGTGTGTGTGTGTGTGTGTGTGTGTGTGTGATCATCTCAAAAAGCTCCTCCTCCTCCAGTAGATTTGCCACCGCTGGCGAGCCCAAGCACAGCGTCTGCCTTTATGAGCTGCACCCCACTTATGAGGGGGCTTACCAGCAGCTGGCCACAGACCTGGCTGCAGCGCCCAGCTAGCGCAGCCGCTAACCCTCAGCCCCCACTGTCAAAATAAGGCGGAGAGTGGTCGCTGGTGGCCATGCTGAGCACTGGGTGGAGGTGAGGTGGAGGTGGTGTGTTGGGAGGAGGGGGAGGGAGGGGGGGTGGAGGGGTATTTTTCCACCACTTTCGTCAAATTAAATTTCAGAAAGTAAACACATCAGGAGCTGGCGAGAAGTCGCGCCGTGCATGGCGCCCGTGTTTGGGTTGGCCGTGACGGGCGTCTTCGAGCGGCGCAGCGGGCCTGAGAGTCGCCACTGTTTGGACGTGTCAATAGCAATTAGTGTGTTTATCTCTCACCGAGAGGCAGATAAACATATGGGCACTGCCGAAAAGTCTTTCAGAAAGCCTGTGTTTGTGTGTGTGTGTATGTGTGTGATACCTGCTGCGGGACACTGGTGTAATACTGTGGCAATAAGCCCTTGCAACAGTCCTTTTTTTTATCTCTGGAGCTGAATTCAGCAACATGTCTGTTGTTCACTGACTGTTGTGCCTCTCTCTCTCTCTCTCTCTCTCTCTCACACACACACACACACACACACACACACACACACACATACATACACACACCTGTTTTTCACTGACAGAAGCGTGCGAATGTGATAGCACTGACTTGGATAATAGTGGGAGAGCAGCTAGTTCTGGCAGTGCTGCCACTTAATGATACCCCTGCGTAAGATAATATGAAATAAAAGTTATGTATCCATGTGTGTGTGTGTGTATGTGTGTTCATGTTCGTGTTTGTACACGTATGTGTGTGTGTGTGTTTGATTCCTCAGTGTGGGTATATGTCTCACTCGGTGCGTCGCCGAAGGCTGTTATGAACACTGGCGTGCGTTTAGGGGCTGAGTCGTGATGGCTCTGGCCGCGGGCGTGGGTCAGGAGAGTGTCTGCGCGTCTGATGTGTTGTCTTAGCAGCCGCGCTCCTCGCGCAGGCCTCATTACTTTTTTATACGGCCGCCATGCCTGACAGCTGGAGGAGCTAATAGACAAAGCCCAGACCTTGCCTTCCTTCCATCTCTCTCTCTCTCTCTCTCTCTCTCTCTCTCTCTCTCTCTCTCTCTCTCTCTCTCTCTCTCAGTGTCTCTCTCTGTCTCTTTTTTCTTTATCGGAACGGCTCAGCTTTCAGCAGCCGGTCTGGTCTCCTCTCCTACTGCAGCGCACTCATTAAAATACTTCACCCTGAGCCATACCACCTACAGCACGTAGACATCTACACCACACACGCACTGACAATATATTCACCGACAACACACTCGCTCTCTCTCTCTCTTACACACCCGCACACACTCACACATGTACAGCACACATACAGTACACACACACACATACGTACACACAGACACACATACACACACGGAATTGCACATATGTAGGAACACATGCATATACGCGCGCGTGCACCCACAGAGATATACACACACCTACACCTACACACACACACACACACACACACACACACACACACACACACACACACACACACACACACACACACACACACACACACACACACACACACACACACACACACACACACACACACACACACACACACACACACACACACACACACACACACACACACACACACACACACACACACACACACACACACACACACACACACACACACACACAGATATACACACACACACACACACACACATAATATTCAGATGTACCACCGGTGTCTTTCTGGAGAACGATGGAGAGCGCACTAGAAGATGGATTTCTTTGATTATCCTCCCCCTATATAGGCTGAGGTGTGAAAATGGACATTGGCTAAGACTCATGAATCCCTAATGTTACAGTAAGAGTGGAGAGAATGTAAATGAAGGCTGCAGTCCTTGCCGCGTCCTCCACCGAACGCTGCACTTGTTTCAGCACTCCAGCAGCCCAAACGCCAACCGACAGGGATCGACCTGCAAGTCTCCCAGGACTACCAGAGATCCAGAGAGATAGAGGAGGGAGAAACATGGCCGAATCGTGTATAGTGATAACGATACCTTTATACCTCCTGCAAAATAGTTCAAGTAAGGCATTCAATGTGCTGCATCTGCTACATGAGGGCCATATTAGATATAACTTTATGTATACACACACACACACACACTAACACAAGTTCTCACTAAGGATATGGTGTGAGATGTATGTCTCTGTAACATTTAATCTGAATAAACTCAGCTGCTTCACAGCAACATCACCCAGTACTGTAAGACTGTTGTTCCCTTTCAGTCAATTCACTCGGGACAACACAGATTGTATGGGATATCACGTCCTTGCGTGACAAACAATCTGTCTTGTGCCTCGCTCCTCTCCCTCAGGGAACAGTAGTGGTTATATGCATAGCCTTATGTTTTTGAAGCTTAACAAATCTACCTAACTGTTTAAAACTCTAACCACTGACATCCAGTGTTTCCTAGTTCACTCTAATCAAACTGATTAAAGCCTTCTAAATTGTGTTCCATGCATCACATTCCATGAAGGAATGGAAAAACAATCCATAAACACTCTCAATAAACACCACATAAACAAATCTTCACTGGGTAACATGGGAAGTTTTCTGGTAGGCCTACTGTAAAGGGGTGGAAAAGGACTCCTCTAAGGTGACTCACCCACCAGATGTCAATAAACATATGCATACTGAGAGCCATACTCTTCCTTTCATCTTGCCCAAATAAACCAAGCCTAATCTATAGCCTCCGTCCCATTGGATCAATGTTAATGTAGCATGGATGCTAACGTCAGGCTCTATGCCAAGGAGACTTGACCCTAAACTCTGGGATCGGGCCATCTGCTGTGGGGACAGGCGCTCCGCTTCACTGGAGACCCTTGTGGCAGACGGTACCAGCCACGGGAACAGAGGAGAGACAAGAAGCACACCACACACACACACACACACACACACACACACACACACACACACACCTAGACATACAGAGACAACATCGACAAACACACTTATTCACACACACACACACACACATTACTAATACACGGACACACAAACTCAGACACATCAAACACACACACTTACACTTACACATACACATCATAGAGTAATATGCATACAGTACACACACACACACACACACACACACACACCTCCTCTCCATCTTTATGAGCCTTAGATAGACGGTCACAGAGGTCAAAAGAGAGAGAAGAGAAGAGAAGAAAGCATGAACAGAAGGGCTTGCTCTGTCAGCAAACATGTGCTGCTGTTTGATTAAGGACAAGCCTGTCATGTCCTCCCATCTGGCCCACCAAATCTGTCCTCGCAAATACGTACAGGAACACACAAACACACACACACACACACACACACACACACACACACACACACACACACACACACACACACACACACACGCACACACCCACACACACACCTACACACACACACACACACACACACACACACACAGACACACACACACACCTACACACACACAGACACACACGCTGTACGTGTTTAGCTATTCACTTCAGCACGGGCAGCTTTACGTTAGCATAAAAATTACACGGACTAAAATGGAGCATCGTAATTCCCTTCTCTCCTCCACACATTCATTCACATGTACATGAACACACACACACACACACACCATCACATAAAGACCAATTTAGCACCACGACGGCAGAGACACATTAATATCACAATAACGTGACACATTAACACACATCCCAGAACTAATAGGCTTATTATACGGCTACGCTCATCGACTTCAAGGCACTGCTGTAGATCGTCGCGGCGGCGGCCCCATTACCCAATCACATTTATCTCCCCAAAACAATGCGGGGCTTTTACCCCATTTAAGATGCGGGTTTTTGGCCTGCAGTTCGAGCGTCGTTAGTCGCCGGCTGCATGTGCGAACACGCCCCAGCTCACCCGGCTGCTTTACATAATCCCTTAATGAATAAACATTTCTTGGGCAACCACTCCGAACATGTCTTATTCAGGTGCTGATAAATATTCATTTGTACCTACAGCAGCCTCTTTCTCTTTCGTTCTTTTCTCGTTACCTCATTCTTTCTTTCTCTCTCTCTCTCTTTCTCTTTCTCTCTATCTCTTTCTCTCTCTCTCTCTTTCTCTGTCTGCCATTTTCTCTGCAGAGGGTCCATGGTGAAGCTGAGACTGATGAATGTGGGATGTGTTTGTGCCATTAGTGGGATGTAAACAGTCCCCGTTGTCTGGGGGCCGTTACGTAAATGACTGGAGATCATGTAAATCTGTCCCAATGCAGACTGACTGGAGGGAGAGAAGCGATCTCTTTGAAGACTGTGACCAAAGGGTCGATAGATGTGGTGCTTGGGAGGGTATGTTTTATAACCGAGAACATAATTTAAAGAGCAAGTTGTGTTAAATTGATTTACTCAGTGAGGTAAGGTGAGTCCATTTTTTTTTTCAGGAATGGAAAGTTTGTATTTGTCTGCTTGTGTATGTCTAATGCTGTGTTTATTGTGGGTGTGTGCGTGTTTGTGAATGAGAACAACAGAGACGAAAGAGTTGGCTGACCTGTTTTGCTATTTGCATAAGTTGTATAAAGTTATAGGTTGTATAAAGCCTATTGTACTTGATACAACAGATCTCAGCATGTCCTTGAGATGAAGCTCCAAGCAAGTGTGAGTGAATAATAAGATAACAAGACTCTGAAAAACATGTTCGGTAGAAGTAAAGACAGACACTGTACTGTATATGCAGTTGGAAAAAAACACCTCCATTGATACCTGCATTTCACAGACACACACACATACATACATATACATTCATACATACAAACAAACAAACAAACAAACAAACAAACAAATAAGCAGTCGCTACAGTAGATATCTGCTGCATTGCAGAGTGGCTTCCTGGACTGCATGAGGGCAGTGGAGCAGAGGGAGTACTAGACCAAGGACAGGTGTGGCGGTAATTAACGCTTCACTAATTAATGGGCAAGCCTGTCTCAGAGAGAGTGGGCAGACTTGAGGATTGTGTGTGTGTGTGTGTGTGTGTGTGTGTGTGTGTTCCGTAATGGAAGGATGCCCCCCCCCCCCCCCCCCCACTTACATACACACACACACACACACACACACACACACACACACACACACGAGTGTGTCAGGCAAGCAACAAGGTGATATGGGTTGTTGGTGTGTGCTGCCTATAACTTATATAACTTGCCTATGAGAACATCGCTAACATGTCCGTGTCACACTGTACCTTGATTGTTTCCCGTTTTTGTAAGTCGCTTTGGATAAAAGCGTCGGCTAAATGACTAAATGAATGAATGTATGTCAAGCCAACCCATTCCCACATTCAGGCCATGGTAGGGTAGCATAGTTACATAACGTGGCTAGCCTAGCTTAGCATTACTTTGCTAAGCCCTATTACTGCTACCCCACGTCCGGTGCTTTAATTTGATGTCATTCAAGCTGTATTTATATGTTTCAGTATTTGAAGGAGAGCAACAAAGTATTATAGTGATTTGAAAGCCTTTTGTATTCTATTTTTTTGCTTTGTGAAGTAGAAAACACATTAAGAGCTTTTTTTCCCCCTCACTTCTCTCTAAACCGTCTGCATTGTTTGAATTACCTCTGTGGGTTCTGTTGTCCCTTGCCGAGGAGAAACCGGCAGTGCGGCAATGTGAACTTGACATTAAAGGGCGGGTTCACCAGATAATAAGTGAAAGATCTTCATCCGTACGTTGTGCACACTGAACCAAGACTGCCACGGTTAGCGGCACTGTTAGCGGATACAGCATGGAGGCTTCAGACTTCCTTCTTCACCACTGTCCCTGCTGTGTGTGTGTGTGTGTGTGTGTGTGTGTGTGTGTGTGTGTGTGTGTGTGTGTGTGTGTGTGTGTGTGTGTGTGTGTGTGTGTGTGTGTGTGTGTGTGTGTGTGTGTGTGTGTGTGTGTGTGTGTGTGTGTGTTTTGAAGGATGCCCTCAAACCCTGTGCAGCAGAAGTGGAGCGATTAGGAAGCACAGTCCTCAGAGCTGTGGAACTGGCATAGGGGTTGTGGCATGCGACGATGCCTTGTCTTGTGTGATAGAGGGGTTTCTGGTTCACCGAGCAGCAAATGATTCGAGTGAACCAAGGCAAACATAGATCCAAGGCCGGGATATATTTCAGAGGAATTCAGTTCTAAAAAGGTCCGCTGAGAATGTGCCATATTTGTACTGTACAGACCTTGTACATTATTCCCCTGGGGTGGGTATGGGTGAGATTAACATATGGCTTCCCTTACAGACCATATAGAACTCCTGCTGTTTCTTTTCATCTTCCTCAAAGTCAGACCACCACATACTGGAGGACATACTAAATTAGCCAGCAAGCATTACCAGTTCTCTCAGATGTACACAAGGCAAACCCACTAAATTTGCAGTGGTGAGATGGTCTGCCATTACATATTCAGGCCTACCTTGTGTGGAAATCAATCCCTTGAATCATTCATGGTTAGGAAACTATAACCATAGGAAAAAAGTCTGGGTAGGATTGGGCTGAACACGAGTCTGAGGTCAGTTATTATCACTTCTATTATTACTTCAAAGACACCCCTTTGTCATAGCTGTGGTTGGCTGAATAGGCCTATATCTCTATTGTGTTGATGTAAAAGACAAACAAACAAATTCAGTACTTTTAATTGGATCTGGGTTAAATAAACAACCAAGAAACACTATCAGCACATACTAAGGCCTACACTCAGCCACACAAATTACCACAAAACACAGTGGACCTGAAAATGACAGTACCGACATTCATAAGCGTGGTTATACAACTGCTCCACCATGACAGCTATATGTGCACAAACTGGGTTGGCCCCAGGACTCTGTGATCTAACATGGGGTTCAATGCCAAGTGCCTCTCAGGTAAACAAAGGCACACCACACACGACTGCACCATAATCACCCATCCTATTATTTGAAATAAAATATGTGGTAACTGCAGCTCTGAATGTGGCGATGTCTTGTCCTGGGAGACGGTGTATTTTTTGAGACGGCGTCTCAAATGGCCATTAACCTGTCAAAGAACAGCAGCATCAGCTCTATGGGTAATTGTACGATTCAACGCCCCTGTCATGCACACACACAGGCACACATACGCACGCACACACACACACACACACACACACACACACACACACAGTGGTACTGTTAATGTCTCAGGAGCCTCACAAGCTCAGTGCCAAATGAAGGAACTTTAGTCAGGACAGGACAGCAGAGATGAGAGACAACTTCTGAGGCACAGAGCCAGAAAAAAAAAATTGTGGGGGGGGGGGGGGGGGGGGTTATGGGCTGTTTGTGCAGTTTTGAAGGAGAGGCGGAAAGGAGTGGGTGAAATAGATTGATGCTGTGAAGGGTATATAGGCGATTTAAATGGCTGCATTGTCACCGCTTTGACAGACACATTGCGTTAGAGCTGACTGCCTAGCTCTGTGGTTAACATACTTTCACACAATCTCCCTCCCACCTTCAACAAGCCGCTAACACACACACACACACACACACACACACACACACACACACACACACACACACACACACACACACACACACACACACACACACACACACACACCTACCTCCACTTAACCTCATCAGTCATATCATTTTTCCAGAACGTCTCTGTTTTATCTTGTTATTCTTGTCATAAAAATTCTCCTACCAGGAGCGAACATCCAAGCCAGACCCCGTGTGCCAACATTCCAACTGAGATAAACACTGCAGAAAAACAACTACTCCGTGTGAGTCTTAAAAAAAGAAGTTAATAAACCAGCTAATGTGGTACAGTCAGAGGCAAAGAGCCACTATCACAAAGTGCAGCCTAATTTCTTTTCTTTTTTTTCTGTAATAAAGCCTATTTTCTGCTCGGGAGATAGAGATCATCGTATAATGGAAGTAAAAGGGGCGCTCTGCGTGGTATGAATGGGTTGGCGGGGTCAGTGCGGCTGACGACGGACTGTATAAAAAAAGCCATTTGCGGGGGGGGGGGGGTGGGGGGGGGGATGACGGAGGGCCCTGTTGGAGTTGGGGTGCATCAAGACACGTCGTGCCAAGCCGTAGCGCTTCGTGCTTTTTCCAATTTGCCGATACAACGGCCAGTTCCACTGTTAAGACTTCGCTTAGGCGCACCAGTCAGCCAGCCGGCAGGGTAATCTCTTTCATGTGCCAAGGAGAGACGTGAGGAGCAAAGTTATGAAGCAAAAAAGCAACGACGGCAGCGGCGGCAGCATCTGCTGAGCAGAACAGCAGGGGTGACAGAGGTCGGGGGGAGCAGTGGACTGCATCCCACACGGTTAATAGCTTTCCCCCACGACGGGCCTTCCTTTTTTTTCCCCTCCAGCGCCTTCCTTCTCCCGCTGTCGCTCCCTTTTAATCTTCTCTGTGTCTCCCTTCCGTGTTCTTGAAATGATTTGTATTCATTTCGACTTCTCTTTTTCATCTTTCTTTTCATCCTTTCCTCTTTTTCATTCATCTTTTAGCTCTGTCTCTCTATCACTCACTTACTCTCTTTTTTTTTAGCCACAGCCAAATATTAAGGGAGCCTCACGCAGACAACAACACATGACAAAACCCATGCAGGCTTTAATAATGCACCAACAAGCGCTCATGTCAAACTCAATACGCCACAGCAGTCGTGCGGGAGATTAAGTGAGCGCGGCTTTCTCTCCCGACAGCTCGCGCTGAACCCAAGATGCAAAACAACGACTCAAAAGAACGCCTCACTCCCCCGCACAGCCGCACTTAGCAGTTTACAGATCGCATTAGCTTTGATTACCGAGAGCATGAGGAAGATGAGCGGAGCGGTGCGCACAGTGTCATGAATCACCTCCTGACTCAGGGGACCTCCAGGGGAAACCTCCAAACCTCCATATCGTAATTGACGGAGGGTTTTTTTTTTTTTTGCACTCGAGGGAACAGCGTTTGCGTCTTTTAAAAGAAAAAATCAAATCGTCAGAGCCAGTAAGGCGCTGAGGAGTGCATTTCAGGCCCCATCCCCAAGACTCCTGGAGCGCCGTTTACCCTGAGAAATGTATGAGCTCTTCTAGTCATGCTGACCGGGCACCCCGAGAGGCGCTCTTTTTTCTGAACGCTAATCAATACCAAGGGGCGGCAGCTCATAACAGATGACTCTTTCCAGGAGAAAACTCCCCCCCCCACGCCCCCACGCCCCTACTATACTCCTACTCAACCCATTCCCTGCTCCCTCCCCAAAGGTATTGTAATGGATTTTTCTGCCCAGACTCCAGAAAGAATTTCGCTTCCATGAGAGAGTGAGTTTTGCCTAAAGGCCCTGTTAGCGGAGAGATAAAGATAGGGGCGGATCAGGCAAGACAATAGCACACAGCTTCATGG
Source organism: Sardina pilchardus (assembly GCF_963854185.1). Taxonomy (NCBI): domain Eukaryota; kingdom Metazoa; phylum Chordata; class Actinopteri; order Clupeiformes; family Clupeidae; genus Sardina; species Sardina pilchardus. The sequence continues at coordinate 25,589,563 of NC_085000.1, read as the reverse complement.
CTCTCAAGGGACACCCGCATTGCTCGCTGTGGATAGCAGATATGGCCAAAGTGTGCTGCCAGAGGCCTTGGCCTGCCTTCATATAGCAGGGGTGTCCTCAATAGGCATAGTGTCAGCTGTAATGACCTCCGTTGTTAGCCGTGGTCTGCTTTCCCTATCATTTTTGCTAATCCTTGTAATCTTTTGTGACACTTTGACACAGGTTTCCAATTTTCTGGAACAGTTGCTGATAGAGTCAAGGTCTTGCCAGATTTACAAAGTGGTAGCAATTGTTCATTGGACAGGGTGTCAGAATTAGTGTTTGAAGTTCCTGAGGTCTTGGAGGAAGCTATGCCGTTGAGGTGTGATAAGTGTGGAAGTGGTTTAATGCTAACTGGTCACTGTGCAGGAATTCAGTCTCGAAAAAACTGACTCACTTCGTTTGATGGTGCCACTGGCATGGATCAGTGGCTCTCTGTGGTGGCCTTGTTGTTTTTGTTTACAAAGATGCTAAAAATGACTCTCTGGATCGTGCAACTGTTTGTATGAATAGCAGCCCTGCTTATAGCCAACCCGTCCACTCTGCCATCCCTTTGAACTGGAACCTCAGGGAGAGAAAAGGAGCAGAGGCTGTAGCTCTGCAGACCTTTAAGAACTCCCCTGACAATGTCATCGCTATGGGCCAGGAATGGCGAAAGAATTCATGGAGATTTCAAAGAGGCACCGGGGGAAAAAGGATACCGAAGAAAACAGAAAGGACGACTACTACTGTGCGCACTGAAGCTCAGACACCCCCATTCACTGTTCTGTTTCCACATCAAAGACTCAATGAGGTGAATCAAAGAGCGAATGGCTCTCGTGTGGCTGAACCATCTACCAAAACGACAACTGTAAGCGTTGCTCCTTCAACAGCAAACATTGTGTGTTTTTACAGTAAGAAACAGAGGAGCAGAAGTAGCTGGCCCGACCTCCCTCCGTGGGAGTGGAAAAGAGTCTGGCGGCGTACTCCCCCTGCTAAATATGAACAATCATAAAACCTCAAAAGGAGATTTGAGCACAAAGTGAATCTAATTGGTCCAACCTCAGGTTCGAGGAGCTATGGGCTTCGAAGTAGTTCACTTTTGGCAGGAAGGCAATCGGGCAGGGAGACATAAACGATGATAAATGGCCAATGAACTGCCAGCTCTCCTCTCCTCTGTCATAAGTCCAGCGACGTAAAAAAAAAAATTGAATTCCTTCATTTGCCTACAGGCACTACCACCTCGGACAGACGGAGGGAGCACTCGGGAGAGAATGATGAAGAGAAATGAGAAAAGTACAAAGCAAGAGAAAGTTTAGGCGCGTGTGTGTATTATTTCTTTTGTTTTTCGTCAGATGTGTAGTTTAAAGAACATTGGAGTTCAGCTCTTTGGCCTGGATTCCAATAGGTCTCTGTCGGAAAACGGTGTGTGTTTTTTCATCAAAGCATTCGGCCCCATATGTGAGAGCAGATGACTCCCGCCAGCCCTCTGACATTCATCGTAATTGCTTTCCATCGATTCCCCGAGTGCCAGCCAGTCGCATTTCCGCACGCTGCCATATCCGGCTTTCTCTGCCCTTCCCTGCTCTGCTCTGCCAAAAGAGTAAGCGACTTAAAAATCTAGCTAGGGGAAAGGGGATTTTTTTTTGGGGGGGGGGGCAGATGTAATGTGTGTGTGTGTGTGTGTGTGTGTGTGTGTTTGATTGGCTCCCCACCACCTGCTAATCAGGAGTGAAAGCGCAGTGCTGGCAGCGGGGAGTCTGCTAGGCTACTGGGCATGGGTGGCGCGGCTTTGTTTTCGTTTACTCTCGACGGGGGCACCCTCTCCAGCCTGGCCTGCTAATTGATTAGCGCACTTGATTATTGGTGTCAGAGAGAGCATGTTTAAGTGAATTTGACCCTGTGGTCCTGTTGACTCTGCTTATGTGGTGCCTGCTGAGACAGCTGTGTGAATGTGTGTGTGTGTGTGTGTGTGTGTGTGTGTGTGTGTGTGTGTGTGTGTGTGTGTGCGCGTCCGTCCGTGCGTGGATGAGTTGAGAGACGGTAAGATGAGGGAGGCTATAAAAATGATCAAAATTAAAGCTAAACAGTGTTATGCTGCAGCCTGACTTGCGTATGTGAGTCTGGCACTGTAGCACTGAGATGGCGAGGAGGATCTTGCAGAGCCAGAGAGCCTTTCTGGTGGCAAATAGAGAATAAAGCTTTAGGCACCGACCAAGCGGCTGTACGAATGAATTTCTGAGCATTTGTGAAAGAGAGAGAGAATTGATAATGAAAATAAGGAGGCTGTGCCCTTTTCTCTCTGTCTCAACTTCAACAGCTATTCCAGACACACACCATACACACACACCCACACACACACACACACACACACACACACACACACACACACACACGCCATGCTTTCGGAGTTATATCAGTATTCATGACATCTCCTGCCATTTCCCCTGCTCTCTCCAGATGCACTGTCCAGTCTCCTGCTGCTACTGCTGTGCGGAACAGCCTTGGCGCTCATTATTCGGTGATATTTGCTTTGGAGTTAGGCTGCAGAGCCGTGCCAGGCTTTTGTCCCCGGTCCCACGCCGATCCGGACCACCACTGAGCCACGAGTTCTGCCCCACAGCCTCCCAGACAAAAGAGCAGCCCTGTCATCCGCAGCATCGCATTGCGCGTGTGTAAACGGACAAATATTTAAAAGGCTCGTAACAGATGGCCTCTCTTTCTCTCTCTCCATCTCCATCTCTCTCTCTCTCTCTCTCTCTCTCTCTCTCTCTCTCTTTCAGTCTCGCTCTCTAAGGACAGGGAGGGGTGTTTCATTTCCTTCGTTAGGAATGCAAGAGGTTCAATATAACTTATGACTGTGATGACTGCCAACAACTAAACACAACAAGTTTTGACTTTTCACTGTCTCAGAGCTTTTCTGTGTGGCACACCTTAGAGGATACAGTCCAATTCAGTGGTGGCTTGCGTGGTCGATAGTACACATAGTACCTTGCACAGCATGGGGTGTAAGTCTGACTTCTGATAGTGAATTGAGCAGAGAAGCACAAACACACCATGCCCAACGCTGTGCTATTTAGGCGAAGGGATGGTGAATGCTCTTAGTGTCTTGCCATGTTAGGCAGAGGGTGCTTCTTCTGCTTAGGCAGACTGCAGGGGATGATGCGTTCCCAGTTTATGTGCATTCCCAAACTCTCATTCTTTTAATCAGTCAAATCATCCCCCCATGTTGACATTTCAGAACATTTTAGTGGCTTGGTTTTACAGTTCAAACACTAGTTTCATTTTGCCCACCAAATCATTAGTGGTTAGGTTTGAGTGAATGCATGCACGCACTTATGCATGTGTGTGTGTTATGTGCAATACATCACATGTATCCAGTAAATTAGGGAATTATACTAATTGAGCCAGTGGGGAATTGACTGATTGGGTTTAAGGAAAACACTCCGAGACCTTCTGCATGTTAAAGCTTTACATAACCAACTCAAAATGCGTAACATACTTTCCAGAGATTTCCAAAAGGTCCTGAATATAGATTTGTCTCAGAATGATGCCAAAATGCTTTACCAAAGCTTTATTGTCTTTGGCTTCGACTAAGACTAAAATACTGAATTAGATAAATGTGTTGTTGACATGACTATGGATTGAGATGACAATTTAGAAATCCATCTATCCTAAAGGTTTTTTTTGCACTTCTGTTTTGTTCTCCACTGCATCCATATCAAATCTATAATATGATTTTATTATATCAGAAGCTTTTCCTTCTCTCTGGTTCACGATTAAGCCATGGACAACATATGCCTTCAAAATAGACTCTTGCTCTGGTCACTCTGATAATGAATAGAAGCTGGCCTCTTATCTGGCCCTAGGCTTTGACAGCGCACCAGTGCTGAGTACCATCCAGGGACCCTGTGACCGATCGCTGTGGCTTCCTCCGCCCCAAACCTCCACAGCGCGACAACTATTCTTAGCCTATTGAGTGATGACTGGTGTTCTGTGCTCTAGAACTGGGCTGAAAACTAGGCTAGCTTCAAGACAACGCCGTATGTACACCTCCCCCCCCCCCGTCCTCCTCCTCTCTCTATTCTTCCTCTTTCTCCTCCTGCACCTCCATTGACACAGACAGACGCATGCGCCCCCGGGAGACGCACAGAGAAAGTTCAGTTCCGTGCTCGTCAGAGTGGGGCGCTAAGCCGAGATGACACAAACACCGAGAACTATTACATCAGCTGGGCTTAGCAAGGTACAGGGAGGCAGTGGAGGTCAAACGTGCCTGCGCCAAAGACTAGGATGAAACGAGAAGTTCCATTGCGGCTTTGTTTGTTTGGACAATCAGTGGATGCGAATGCGATGTATTTGATTTGTCAGCTTGATAAGAAGTGTAGCCTACAAGGCCACACATGTGTGTGTGAGAGAGAGAGTTTGTGTGTGTGTTTGTGTGTGTCTGTGTGTGTTTTCTTCTTGCTCTCCACTCTGGAAAAATCAAGGGTTTATTTTCCCAGCATGTTTGTACCGTAAGTAATTTGTTTATGCTAATGTGCAAAATCTATGGCTGGATCAGACTCGGCGAAACCTGTCTCGCCAAAAAAAAGAGAGAGCGGGAGGGAAAAAAAAGAAGAGGGGGGAAAAAAGTGTGTCTGCACTGCTCATGTGTGGACAAACCCCGTTGCTGTGCTCTGCTCTGAGAGCATTTGTCTCCCTTACACGCACCGGCCAAAACGCTCACAGCCACCAGACTTTAATACGTGCCCTGAATTATTCAATGCTCATGCTAAATTATTTATCAGTCTCTGTTATATTTGGATCGTTTGCAAAAAGCCGCCGTCTCTCCAAAAGAGGAGAGGAGAGGGGAGGACAAGCTGGCCCTCCTGGTCTCGGCGATACGAGATACGCTGGTTTTTCGTGACAGCGGACGAGCTGCTGATGGCCTCGTGTCTGAAATGGCGGTGATTTGTTCGGCGGACGGCAAGTGCAACAAAGCACCTGCAGACACAGACATGCACACACAATTACTCAAATCTACACTACTCAGTGAACGACTTGAATTTTTTTTAAGTATATATTTTTGGGCTTTTTTGCCTTTAATCATACAGGATAGTAGAGAGAGATAGGAAGTGAGTGGGAGAGAGAGAGATGGGGTGGGATCAGGAAATGACCGCAGGTCGGAGTCGAACCTGGGGCATGAGCGCTGTTGCTTGTCGCGCCACAGCGCCCCCAACGACTTCCATTTTAAGTATGAGAACAATCTGAAATGTCACACTGAATATGAGATGTATGCCATATATGGTCTCACCAAGCATACAGGGCTCTCTCACGCCTCGTGGATTGACCGTGAGACACAGTCAGATGTCACACGATCTCACACATGCCTTTTCTCACGCTAGCATTTCTTCTGTGCTTCCTCATATGTATGTTTCGATTGGACAAATTGAGTAAGAGTTGAGCTGACAGCGAGATCTGTAGATTTTAAACATGTAATGGCTACACACTCATGTATGAACGACCGAACGGTCCCCAACAACAGCCCGCAACAACTCTCACTCAAAACTTGAGGACCCTATAGAATTGTCTAACATTCACGCACAATACCACAGAAATATCCACTCACATGCAGACATTCACATACATACAAACATGCACACACATACAAACACACGCATACACACATGCACAAGCCTGCCTGCGCACGTGCACACACACACACACACACACACACACACAGTGAGTTTTAAACGATCAGTGCCTTCTGAAACCTGCATGACTGCTTTCTCTGAGTAAGTGCAGTTGCAGTGTCTATGCCCATTAAATCAGCCTGTTACGGTCACACACACACATTCAGAGGTACCCAGTGTGTGTTTATGGACGTTGACACAGTGGCCCTTTGTGGCTGGCAGAGGGCTCCTCGGTCCCCCACACAGCCCTCCATCAGGCCCAATAACTCAGCCTGACGGGTTCACAAGGCACAGGAGCTGGACCTGCTTTGGCTCGGCTGTCCACAGACCTGATAGGTGATGACCGAACAGGGAGAGGGCAGACAGGCCTTGCAGGAGTTCAGAGGCGTATGCCTCTAATCCGGTCTAAACACCTGTCCTCTCTCACTGTCCCTCAGCCTTCTCTCCCCAGAGGTGTCGCCTTGAGAGACAGCAGAAGTCAAGGTCAAGCGCACTCTGAAGTCAAGGTCAACCGCACTCTGGCCTGCCTGCTCTCTCTCTGGTTACACTTCTTGTAAATGGCACAAAGTGGAGAGTGGTGTGTGTCTGTGCTGATTGAGTCCTACAGCATACTCTAACACACCACCCACACACACACACACACACACACACACACACACACACACACACACACACACACACACACACACACACACACACACACACACACACACACACACACACACACGTATGTGTGCACAGATGCATGCATGTATGCAGATCTGCTGAGGAGACAGGCACTGCATACATCCAATGCAACATTTCAGGTAGGTAGTATATTCCAGACAGGCCTGCTTCCTGCACTGGACAGACGTGCATCTTAGTCATTTTTGTGTCAGTGCTGTGTGATGCAACAGTTGCGTTCACACACCACCCCCATCTGAACATCGTCCTCTCCACAAATAGACGACTTCTTTTTGGCGCAGGCAGACCATGAATCATGGTCAACAACTGAAGGCACTGACAATGGACCTGACCGCTTAATTTAACACACATTCTCTCTCTCTCACACACACACACACACACACACACACAATGCATTGCTGCCATTGCGGGCTGGCGTTGGCGTGTTTTGCATCCTAAGTCACCCATGGTAATTATTCACTTATCATTTAAAACAGAGCTGCAGGCACCCGCGCCTCCTTTCACGCGTGCAGTGGATGGGAGAGAACAAATGCATGCCATTAACAAATGTGTGATTCTGCCTGAAAATTCATTTAAAAGCTCATTTGCCCGCCACCTTGTGTGACTCCCAGGGTGCGATAACGACGCGTACGAAGAAAACTGCGACACCCCCCCCCCCCTCCACACGAATCAACAACACATTTTAGTCCCGCTGCCGTTAAGGAGCTGGGAGTGAAATTGCCTCGGAGCTGTGTTGCAGTGACGTGACGTACCGTATATAAGTGCCCTTTACTGGCGTTTGCGTCAGCGTTTCATTTGTTTCAATGGAAGACAATGTCTGGATAATGAATCATGCTATGGAGACGTGAGGGAAGTGAGTGATTCACTCCGTTTCTATCATACAAGACAGATGGAGGCAGAACAGAACAAGCCGATTCCGCTCAGCCGCAGATGGATCATCAGACTCACTTAGCGTTAAACTTCAGTCTAAACTCCAGACCACTTCCTCTACATTACCATCTCAATTCTATCCACTGAGCCCAAATGAAGTCATGATGCTGTTCAAAGAAATCACAACAGCCCAAGAAAAAATCCATAACAGCCCAAGAAAAAATCCATGACAGCCAAAAGGGTCAGACATAGGCCACCCTAATCACAGCGTGTACATTTTCATTCTGCATGTGCATGCCCAAATATCTGGATTATTTGTATAAGGCTACACTCATATCAGTGTGCACATCCTTACGGCAGAATCATTGCCGATCTCAGCCCAGACTCACCACTGACCGTACTCCCCACATCCACTTCCTCTGTGCCCCCACCTCATCTGCAGGCTTTGGGGGAATATTCTCTCACAAATGTGTAGATGTAAATGTTGGGGTAAGTTTCCAACTCTAAGCAGTGCTCCAGAGGGGTCTCACACTCTCTCTCTCTCTCTCTCTCTCTCTCTCTCTCTCTCTCTCTCTCTCTCTCTCTCTCTCAGTCCCCCAGGCCTGAGGCCGTATCGGCAGATCATAAACAGTTACAAGCTCAGGTGGAGGGGCAGCCAGTGCGAAACCACAGGCAATCTGTTCAGGTGAGAACTCCTGCACGCTAGAGCTAGACTGTCGCGCTGTGAGCACAAAAATGTGTGTGTGTGTGTGTGTGTGTCAGACAGAGAGAAAGCAAAATTGCTGTATGTGTGTAGGTCTCTGTGTGTGTGTGTGTGTGTGTGTGTGTGTGTGCGCGTGTCAACATGTGTGTATGTGCATTGGGTAGTTTCATTATAAAGGGCTTATCTGGCAATACATTTAATCTGTAAACCTTATAGAATAGCTATGTGAATTATATTGCCCAAATCTGCAATGGAAATGCAGTGTCACAGCGCCATCTGCTGTCAGTGGATTGTGATCCGTTGTCTAGGTATATCAGTGAATGCCCTTTAAAACAAACTACTTTCTATAGTTATAGAGTCATATTTATTGTTCACAGCAGGATTCTGCTTAGTTTTTGACCTTTGTGTACATTGATGCTTCTCCAAAACTGTGGTCTGGAATCTCTGTCTTCTTCTGTTTGCGCTTACTGTGCATGGTATACTGATTAGTTTACAAGTACACCCAACAAACATGTTTATTCATGCTTGTGTGTTTGACATACATTTCCTAATGTGCTGTGAATCCAGATGGTGCGTGTTTCTGCTCTCGTGTGAGACGACAGTTGATTACTGATTCTTCTGAGAGCATCTCTGCAGCCATCTTTAAACCAGCCTCGTGAAAGAGACAGCTGAGTTCAGCCAGTTTAACTCCTCTGATCAGCTCTACGCCACAGCTGCACTCTCTTCAAGGACATAATCAAGAGCTCTTATGGGTTCTTCAGATGCTTCATACAGAGGCCGTGACCATAAGTCTTTCATGACTCAACTCAAGGTCCACTTCTGAGAATGAGAGCAAAAAGAAGGGATATATATACCCTTCTGCTGAGCTCTCCGAAACGGTCAAAAAATAATTGAACCGAGTATGTTGTTTACCCTGAGTCATATGCCTGGGATTACTTCTGGCTAATAAAAAGATGAGCCATGCCCTGTGAATTGAGCAGTTTAGGAGAGATCCTGTCAGTGCATTCTAGGCCTGGAATGGGAAACCATGACTCATTCGAATTAAAAAGTCTGATCCGTATTAAATATGAGAGTGGTGAAAAGGCAATGGGAATTTGGCTGACCATTGTGACCGAGAGGGTGTGTGTTGGATAGCGCTATTAGGGTGAGATTTTGGGTAGCCGCTGCCTTTCCAAGTCACTTTTGAAACATCCCCAGTGTTTGCACTAAACAAGGCTCTCTGTGGTTGTAAACCGTCCTTTGCCAAACACAGAGCTCTTTGTGTATTAAAAGTTGTTCTACACGTATTCGTTTAATGAGCACTTTCATGCAAAGCAATTTGTTAGTGCATGGAGAGTATCCTTAGGCTCTCCACACAAAAGCTTACTTTGAAACGAACTTCTGAAAGAACCTGAAAAGAGCTTTTTTTTTTTCCACGAGTGCTTCCCTCGCTCCTCCTCCTGGCCGCTCTTTTGATGAGTAAGTCCCCAGCCCCAGATACCCTCGCTCGCCCCAGGTGGTCCAGATGCAGCCTCCATCACTAACCTCCCGCCTTTGGCAGTGTCTCGGCGCTGTCTCCCAGAGACATTACTGGCTCCCCTTCAAAAGGACGCGTCCACCACGTCCATCCTGTCTGCGTCCAGTCCGTCTGGCGGTCCTCTCCCACCTGCTTGAGATCTCATCCACTGGCCTCAGCCTCCAAAGGCATTATTCAACCTTCCAGGCAATGACAACCGTATTACAATTCACATTTCTATTACATTGTAATGGCATATAAGACCTCAATCAGTGAACCCAATAGTCACTTAATAGGTTTGCATATGTTACCTCATGTTGCAGGCATGGAGGAGCTGTGGGAACATCATTGCCTGACAATCAATCGGCACGGATTCGATTTCCCGAAGTCATTGCTGTGAGATATAGTGTCACTTAGATAAAAGTGTCTGCTACATACCAGTCAACATGAACATTTCTACTACAGTATTTAAGATAGGATTTTCCCCTAAATGCAGTTAGGAAACATGCTTCTGTAATACCAAAAATCCTAAACGCCATCCTAAACTAAAATAAGATAGGGTTTCAGAGTTTGGAAGTTTCTGTAATGAGGCCCCCCAGGATTTTTAGGGGTTTATACTGCATGTTAAGTTATCTGTAGCATGTAATAAATAATTTTCCTGTGTTTCGGAAGTGTGTTCATTTCAATTTCCATTATTAGTTTTTAACACTTTTCACCATTGTGCAAATACTTAATCAAACACTGCTAATATTTATACATGTATATATTTCAATTGGCAAGGCTTAAAATATATACTTTTAATGTCTTCCCTGCAAAAAGATAATATGAACTGAACATGATCACTGACTTCCTTGTGATTCCATCAGGAGTGAATAATGTCCAAGTTGACACACCCAGAGCACATCTCTTCCAAATAAATGCTTCTTTCTTTCATGCCATTTAATCTGAAAGGACAGCGTGTCATGAACTAATCTCCAACATCTGGGTTATACTTCTGGACTCTGGACTCTGTATGTGCAATTGATTGGACACAAAAACAATATATCTTAGATGGAAGCAATTTCATTTCGATTATCTGTGGGCACACTCGAATGTGCACGTCCGTATAATCATAAAAGAATTGAACTCAGAGGGATGCGTGAACTGTGTGTGCAACATATTGTTTTAATCATCGCTTTGTCATTCTCAAGGTCACAAACTCATGGCTCCAAGGCAAACAATGACTAACAAATACACAACAAAACAAGCCCCTGCTGGGAGGGGCTGACTAGCCCGTCAATAAACAAATATAAATAACCACACAGGAATAAACCGTAATAAATAAGCACAAGGCGCACATGAAATCAATATGCAATCTGTACTGCGTGTGGAATGACGATTACCCACAGAGAGGAACACTAGAGGATGTGATTTGGTACAGCTTCTATTTTTCAGGTCTCGCTTCACAGCATGACACATCACAAACGCCCCGCTGATCTCTTCTATACAGCAGACACTTCTCGTTTCCAATGATCCAGGTATCGTAAAACGAACACAAAGGACAAAATCACACACAATCCACTGGAACCAGCGCAGAATCTCTGCAGAGCTCGTATACAGTCACTGTCAGTAAAGGTTAACATCAGTCTCTTTCCTAATAATTATGGTATCATTTTCAGATGCGTCTTGGCTGTCTGTTTTGTGAGGTAAAATGGCATCTCTTGGTTTACTTGATCTGCAGGGAGCTGCAGGACCCGACCCAGAAAACACTCTATTTTAGTACCACATATAAAACATTTACACTCAAAACTCACACACGACTATGGTTCACACTGCCATACAGACACAAGTCACAACAGGACACAAACCTCTGGAAATGAATAAAGGAGGACAATAATCTTTTATCAATCTTCAATAAAAAAGCTATACATAGTACAGAGAAACATTCTCTTTCTTTTTCTCGTTAGATCCAACTCACTGCATAGATGGCAGCAATGCTGCGACTGGATTTCAAAGACTATAACTTAAGACTTTCACCTAATCTTCTCTTGTTGAAACTCTTACTGTGCTCTGAATAGTGGATGCCAGTGTATAGCCTACACAGCAAAGAAAGATAGATAGACTGCTAGAATATGAATGCTACAGTAGGACTGTATAGTAGAATACCTTTAAAACATACACTTTCATAGACAAAAAAGATTATTCAAGCCATAGTCTGTCATTTCCCCACTATGTCTCTTTCTGATGAATTTCGCTCATAACAGCACCTGCTTCTGTTTATACAAGTGGTTATACAACATCATCTGTTCCTGTTTTATAAAGACCCTCTTGGAACCATTCCCTTCCGACTTGGACAGTTGACACTTATCTGGACTCCTCCTCACCTCCAGCACCTCTCACCTCATTCACCTGATACTTCAGACACCTCTGTTAGATCAGCCTCGGCGGCTAAACCCCCCTCTTCTGTAGCCTAATGGTCTTTAGCTGAGGGGGAGGCAAAAGCAGAGTGGCGGGACCAGTGAAACAACAGACACTCGCAGACAGCTCAGATAAAATATTGGGCATGCTCATTGCTCTGTCTGGTTAAGACCCATCCACCCATCCAGGTGTTGCAAGCACGTAAGCAGAAGGAGGGATTCGGGACACACTCAGTGGAGAGGGTGGTTGGGGAGCAGAGGTAGAGGGACGGTGGCTAGGCTAATGGTTAGCATGGTGGCACGTCTGCTCGTTGCCTTGGTTGGCGCTGCCTTGGTGCTGTGCTCGTTCCAGGCGCTCATTTGGTGACCTTCTGAGCTTTCTGGGCGGACTTGGTCACCCTGCCCGAGCCCCCGACCTTCTTCTCCACGCTCTTGATGACGCCCACTGCAACAGTCTGACGCATGTCTCTGACAGCGAAGCGCCCTGTGTGCCAACACACACACACACACACAAGCGCGCACACACACACAAGTGCACAATCATACAGAGAAAGATAGACAAGAACATACAACCACACACAAGGATACGTAATTAATTCACACTCATAGGCCTAAAAACATACACACACACATACTGTACATACACACACACACACACATCTGTCTTTCTGCCTTTACGCACACCCCAAACATAAACACATACTGTAATCTAAGGCATATGGACAACATGGACAACACACACACACACACACACACACACACACACACACACACAAACACTCATACATACACACACACACACATAAACACAGAATAGTCACGAGGGGGAAATCAAGGCGCTCGACACGCTGTGAATTACGGCCGGAGCCATAAGTCCGTCATCATGTGGAAGAGGGGCTGGAAATCACGGCCGAGCGCCCTTTACGAGCACATCAATACGGCCTGGAAAGAGAAAGACATGCCATCTTTTCCAGTGTTTGCACACAAAACTGCTGTCACTCAGCCTTTTAATGGCCCTCCGGGATGCTGAGTTACAGCCTCTCTCGGCACTCAGCGTGCGCTTTTTTGCCTGCAAGAGTGTTTCAGCGATCCACGGATGACAGTGCGAGCTTGAAATGTCTGTGTTTGACATGAACCCGATTACTGAGTCTCAGGGCCCGGACTCCGTTATTGTTAAAAAAAAAAAACAGAGAGAAAAAACATTAAAGCCCTGAAATATGTAAACACTGAGAACAAGTACAAGATGTTGGCCGATATATGCCAAGCAAGAGGACAACGGAGAGGGGTTTCTAAACGGCAAACATCAGTGTGTGAAATCTGATTGAGCAACTAAATTGACGACATGTGTGATGCAGCAGCACAGGGAACATCAGATCCAGACAAGGCTAGAACTGAGGAGAGGAGAATGGCCCTCATCACTAACACCAAGCACAGTCTGAACACATGAAGGGAAAAATGGCCCTCGTCACTAACACCAAGCATAGTCTGAACACATAAAGGGATAAATGGCCCTCATCACCAACACCAAGCATAGTCTGAACACATAAAGGGAAAAATGGCCCTCATCACCAACACTAGCACAGTCATATGCATAACATAATAGAGACATACACACATGGCTGGTGATGCAATGCCGATTTATGGCTGGCGACCAGCAAAATTGAATATAATCTATAGAAGTGAATGGGCCAACGGATACGGCAAGTGGAACTACGGGTGTCGCATCACTCTAATCGGGCCCTTTTCTATTTTTCAGGGCGAATATGGCGTCATAATAGAAAACAGCTGCCCGGTCAGTGTATCTTCACTGAATCGATGGGTGATCGCGTCGCCAGCAGTGAGTGCAATAAAGTGATAAACAGAATTCCATGCTTGCGGTTTATAACTTACATATTCACCTACCAAGAGACATGACCATCCATGTTGGACATGAAAACGTTGCCTTGTCTACAGGAGAAAATGAAGAGCTCTTCTGAAATTGGACTGACCTGTGAAAGCGACTGCATGTGTGCTTTGCTCTCCCACTACAGGCCGTAGTGGCCCGGGCCAGGCTTGTTAAGTGTGGGAGTGGGAGTGGGATTAGCAGACAGCGCGAGACGCAGGGGACTGTGATGCGAGACATATGCTTCCATGCACTTATCTAAACTTTACATGGGGCATGAGGGAGCCCATACGATATAATGGGGTTGTGTTGAGTACATGTGGGAATGAGAGGAGAATTAAAGAAAGAATGTTCTCATGTCATTATGTCAGTATAGGCTATAAGTCCCACAGAGATTCACAATGTATGCTTTAATATCAGCTAATTTAGCTAAGAGCTATACTGGAACACAAGGCACCAGACGATGTTTAATAAGTAATTAAAAATCAAAGATATATTATATGCCTGATTTGCATCATCAAATGGCTGCAGCCTTGCTCAGCAGGGTGTAATCAGACATCAGCCAACAATCTTACACTGTTCGGGATCCAAGAAAAGTCTACACTGAAACTGATTTCTGTAGCGTTTGTGGTATCCAGGCCAGAACAGGTTTTTTTGTTATTATTTGATTTTAATTATATGTAAAGCAATGACCATGATATTCATAATGCCTTGCTTTTCTGGTTCTGCTACAGAAAACAAAGTCTGGCTATGCTATCACCATACTAAGCTCAATCTTTTAAGATTGAACATTAGTATGGGGAGTCAGCGCTTTATTTCTACTGCACGAGAGGCGTGCTCTCTCGGAAGAGGGGCGGGACTGTCGAGCTCTATTGGCATCATTCAAATCATGACTCCGTACGCTTGGATAATCCTTCAACCAATCAGACCAATGATCGAGTGCATCTTTTGGATAAGCTAGTTTGTGATTGGAGCCAAAGGTTCTGGCAGGGAACAGAGGAGATAGATGTGCAGGTTTCCAGCCTGAGCTGCCGGCAGGTTTTTTTGACTTGACTAGATTTTGTACCACCTCCATTATACGCCTTGAATGAAGTAGTCTGTTAAATTAACAAATATGAGTCTAAAAGTGCCATAGACCTATGAAGCCTACAAAAAGCAGCCACAAATCTGGCATCTTCGCCCATACAGAGATCCAGGCACTTTCTTTGCAAAGGTGGCAGCTTTAGGTGCTTTTTTGTAGGCGTACTTCAGAGGTCTATTGTGAGGAGGGGCAGAGATCAGCTGAGACTCTCTACACAGAAACTCACCCAGAGGAGGGTACTGGGAGAAGCTCTCCACACACATGGGCTTGCCAGGCAGCATCTCCACGATGGCGGCGTCCCCGGACTTGAGGGTCTTGGGGTTGTCCTCCAGCTTCTTGCCCGAGCGCCGGTCGATCTTCTCCTTGAGCTCGGCAAACTTGCAGGCGATGTGAGCTGTGTGGCAGTCGATGACCGGAGAGTAGCCGGCGCTGATCTGGCCAGGGTGGTTCAGGATGATGACCTGAGGATGGGACAGGGAGGTGGAGGAGGGAGAGAGAGAGATAGAGAAGGGAGAATAATGGATACAAAGTTACAAAGTAAACGACCAAAGGGCTAAATTGCTATACATGAACAAGAGCATGCCAGTGTAGTGACTGTGTGATCTGTTCATCTGTGTGTGTGTGTGTGTGTGTGTGTGTGTGTGTATGTGTGTGTGTGTGTGTGTGTGTGTGTGTGTGTATATGTAAGTATCAGTCTCACCTGGGCAATGAAGACTGCGGCTTCTTGAGGGGGGTCAGCCTTGCTGTCCCCACAGACGTTGCCACGGCGAATATCCTTCACGGACACGTTCTTGACGTTGAAGCCCACGTTGTCGCCGGGCAGCGCTTCGCTCAGAGACTCGTGGTGCATCTCCACAGACTTGACCTCAGTGGTGATGTTCACCGGGGCAAAGGTCACCACCATGCCTGGACGCAGCACTCCGGTCTCCACTCGGCCCACCGGCACAGTGCCAATACCTGGACACACACACACACACAGACACACAGACACACACACACACACAGACACACACACAGACACACAGACACACAGACACACACACACACACACACACACACACACACACACACACACACCCCCCTTGGGTCAACAAACAATAAAATGACTACATACTCTAAGCACTTACAGTTATAATTGTATTTAATATAATGATAATCTTCTGAAATCAAATAACAAGATCACAAAATGGAATGCAGATCATTAATTGAACTATGCTACAGAGGAGTACATACAGTAATATATGATGAATTGGAATGGTGCTCATAGCTGGGCCATACCCCCTATCTTATAGACGTCCTGCAGGGGCAGACGCAGGGGTTTGTCAGTGGGGCGAGACGGGGGCATGATGGTGTCGAGAGCCTCAAGCAGGGTCACCCCACTCGCATGGTGCTCCTTCCGGTCCAGCTTCCAGCCTTTGAACCAGGGCATCTACCCACAGAGGGGGAAAACTCATTCAGAAAGTAAAAGGCCAATCATATTGTGGTTCTACCTGTGTGTGCACTCAACACAGGTGATCTCATCAATTAGCTGCTGTACCTGGCTGAAGAGTTGTGCTAATTCGAATCAGCTGGTTTAAAAGAATGGTTGGCACAGATACTGTATGTGATAGGACTTTTACTCTCTGAAGCTGGACTTTTCCACCTCTTTCTACACAGCACACAGTGTATCCTACTGATGTCCTAATGGATGGTAAACATCCTAATGGTACACAGTGTGGTCAGTACCTCTTATTTCATGCATGGAAACCACACCATATTGTGCAACATTTTATTTATTTTAATCATTTGATGTAAGGCTTGGTGTAGGCTAGTTTGTTTATAGAACTATTAAAAAGATGGGCTTCACATTTCAAAGAACTTTCGATGAAAGGTCTGCATGAAAATAAACCCTGTTTTGAAATCTCTGTGAAGATAATAGACCTTGAAGTGTGCCGAGACAGAAAAGCGAGGAAGAAGAAAGAAAGGGAACGTGGATGGCAGTTCATTTACACACATTACTCACATTGGAGGAAGGTTCCAGCATGTTGTCCCCATGCCAACCAGAGATGGGCACAAAGGGCACTCCGGCGGGGCTGTAGCCGATCTTCTTGATGTAGGCGCTGACCTCTTTGACGATCTCCTCGTAGCGCTTCTCGCTGTAGGGCGGCTCGGTGGAGTCCATCTTGTTGACCGCCACGATCAGCTGCTTGACGCCCAGCGTGTAGGCCAGCAGGGCGTGTTCGCGGGTCTGACCGTTCTTGGAGATGCCCGCTTCAAACTCGCCCACCCCGGCGGCCACGATCAGCACCGCGCAGTCAGCCTGCTCAGGAGGAATACAGAGTGCATTACAGGGGATTTAGTGAGAACTTCTGAGGTAGGCAGTTCATTGAATCAATGTGACAGAATATTGACACTGCATTCAACACACACATAATCCTTATGTCTCATATAGTTGACATAGAAATTAAAACATTTGTGTAAGTGAAAGTTATGGTTTGGAATTCACATATAAAAAGCATGATAAAAGCTGAAAAAATTATTTGCTTTATAAGTCAGAAAAATAGATTATATAAAATAACCCCTAGCCACATGAATAGGATAATCAAAAACAGTGATTCAAATGTCATACAAAGGTAATCCAGGATTCAGCATGGGAGCCTGACCATACCTGCGAGGTTCCAGTGATCATATTCTTGATGAAATCCCTGTGTCCAGGGGCATCGATGATGGTGATGTAGTATTTGTTGGTCTCAAACTTCCAGAGAGAGATATCGATGGTGATGCCCCTCTCCCTCTCGGCCTTCAGTTTGTCCAGGACCCAGGCGTACTTGAAGGATCCCTTTCCCATCTGTAGCAACACACACAGTGGACCAGCTGAACACTAGATTGCATTGTAGCTCCATCTTGTGTCCATACCAAGAAGGACACTCATATTTCCCCTCGATACCAGCTGAATTGTTTACAGTTGTCTGTCTATGCTGCTAGATAAGAGTTTTTTTTCAATTAACTCAAACACTGTAATCAGATAATCATTAGGTGAAAATGGCTGTTGTTGCTCACAAACCACAAAAGATGGGTGGGTCTATATTATATGCCTCTCAAAGCATTGGAAAAGCAATATTTCAATGACAACATGTTATAAATACAAAATGAGATGAGCAATCACTGTCTTTGTGATAGAAACTGATAATGCATCCAATCAGTCATAAATATGTGTCAACAGTCTCTGAATGAGCCAATCACACAAGAAGATAATTAGGGGGCCAGATTGAATAAACCAGGTAAGGAATAAGGTAAAGGAACCCCTTACTCTGTTTGCAACAAATGCCATGGGATCTTTAACGACCACAGTGAGTCAGAACCTCGGTTTAACATTTCATCCAAAGGACAACATCTTCTGTTGCATTGTGTTGCCGTCAGTCCACTGGAGCATTGGGATTGATTTTTTTGGCCTGAGGCAAGATTGCTACCTAATTCCCACCTTGCAATACCACTTCCAGCAGCCACCTTTCCAAGGATGTCTCCCATCCAAGTACTCCTCAAGTCCACGCCTGCTTAGCTCCAGTAATTCAGCATTAGTCAGAACCAGACATGCATTAGTCTGGCTGCTGGCTATCAATCAGTCTATTATCTATCATCATTTACAAAACAAATTTCATCAGCATCCATGTTGCCATTGTATTGAGGATGTCCTTAGTAACTTGGTCACAAACACAAGACAAATGGCCAATCTAACTGTATACAGCAGTTCGATTGGCCATTCGTCTTGTGCTTGTGACCATTGGTTGGCAGATTGGTGGTTAGCTTGCTTCTTCAAGTTAAGTTAATGTTGGGCCGGGGCTTCTTAATATGTTTTTACCTCGGATTTTGGCACAAGGGATTATAACACCTTATCCTGTGTATTAATGTAATGCTAGAATCAATGTCCCCCTCCTCCCCCAGCAATGTCTGATGCGCTCATTTGTGAAGACACAGCACTGATACTGTATGTCCTACAATCTGAGCATGAGCAGACTGGGCCTGATGTCACCTGCAGGGGTCCTCTCACCTCAGCTGCCTCCTTCTCAAATTTCTCGATGGTCCGCTTGTCGATGCCTCCGCACTTGTAGATGAGGTGGCCAGTGGTGGTGGACTTGCCCGAGTCCACATGGCCGATGACCACGATGTTGATGTGGATCTTCTCCTTCCCCATGCTAAATCGTCACAGAGGGCAGGGGCCCTCGCACAGTGCAATGCTGAGAGGAATCAGGGTGTGGCAATAATCAAATTTAGATTCTGATTTGTGGTTTGATTTCTTCTTATATATTATCTTACACTTAAAGAAAGCACCATTGCATATACTGTAGACAAAAGCTATGTTTTAGCTTGAGTTACCCATTTCCAAATATATATTTTGTTATGCTTGAAACAGCCAGCAAAAAAAGGAATCAGAGCTTGTATTTCTGATATGATGCAATGATCAAGTACATTTACACTATTGCACTGATGATCAGACCATGACATCGTAAGAAGCAGCTGAAAGCTACCGCATCAAATAACCACAATCTGAGTGGATTAACACTATTTCATTTTCAAACCCAAATACAAAAGTTTATCATCAGTGCCTCAGAACGGCAAGACACAAACTGCACTGTTGACAATGCTTCAGGTCTCGTTTCACACTAGCAGCAGCAGTAGGGCTAGGGCTGTTTACTCTCAGCTCAATTAGGCCATAGCAGTGTGGGTCAGAGACAGTGCTCCATTCCCAAATCCCCGGGTGTCTCAGCGCTTGTCTGAGATTTGAAACCCCCCTTTGTGAAAACAAGACAAAGTCCTATGAGTCCCATCTCCCCCAAAATAAACACTGATACAAGGTCCTCTGCCTCAGCAAAATCAGTGTATATATTTTCACACACTGTCGAGACTGAGAGTGTACGTTTTAAACATTCCATGATTTAAAGCATTTGCATGATTCAAATTTGTAGCACTCTCCCTTTCACTTCCTGAAGCCTTGTTACTATGCAACCCTGTTAGCATCTAGACAAACCTCTTGTTTGAGATGATGCAAGTCGGATAAAGCAATAATTTAGAGTAGAATCGGGTAAGTTCGGCCCCTTACCTGCAGCTGTTACTTCGAGCAGCAGTCTGCCTTCCCTGGCCCAGGCTCTGTGCACCTACGAGGGGGTGGCAGACTCAAATTTTGTCTGCGCAGTGAATACACCCCAAACTCACACACACACACACACACCCTCCCCTCTCTGAGACAGCAATGCGGTAGAGTGGTGGGTAGAGACTGCAGTGAAACTCGACTGCATCACAGCATCCTGCACTGAGGGGGGAGATTAAGGAGGATCGGGACGGACTGAAAATGAAAGTAAGTACCGCGCCGAGGGGTGAGACACAAACATGATTCAGCAAACGTCTCGCTTCGGGGACTGATGAATTCTGGAGGCCACCTAGATACAGTTATTATGTCAGAGAGGAGTGCGTCTCACATATACAGTAAATAACTCTGGTGCTAGAACACCAACAATCTGCAGATACTGGGTCATAATGTACTATTTTGTTCCAAAGCATGAAGTCACCATTGCCAAGCACCTTTTTTTTGTGGTGAGAAAATGAGGGCAAACATTTGTACTGGCATTGATGGTGAGCTTTTTTATAACATTAGGACTGTAGCATAAACATAGGACTGATACTGTACTTTCCATTTAAATCAGTGCCAAATGCATAGCAAATTATGCTTATTTCCAAATGAGAATTAAGAAATGCTTAACTGCAAATTAAATGCCCTGATGTTCAGGCTTTGGTGACAACCCTGCAGGGGCAGAAGTTGTATTGGTAGCACAAAGACTACCTGACAACTGCCACTGTTCAATCTTATAAGGTGCTTTTTTAATGTGAATAAACCAACAGAGGACTGGCTGTTCTAACAACCTTTGTCAGATTGTCATAATATAATCAAAGGTATTTAACATTATTCCATTGTTCATAACTGAGGCAACACCCAAAGAGCCATTCCAAAGTGAAATTTAATAAAGGCATAAACCTTTAAAAAAAAAAAAAATGGGCAGGCAGAATAAATTAAAAAGGCAAATCATTCTTAAAAACAGTTCAAAGGAGCTGCAATAAAAGAAATAAAAAAAACATCACAATTCTACATTTTTTAACACACCGCTAGGCCCTCTTTCTGGCAGGTGAATATGCAGACATCCTTTATATACATTTAAAAACATATTTCTTGTACTACATTGACTCACAAGCTGCGTTGGCAATCTGTACCTTGCTCTCTGTAGTCAATCAGGCTCACATTTAGCACAAATTCAAGAGTGTTTTGAGAAATCATACTTTCCAATGGTATTAGAAAAACACAAAATGGTTAGAATGTGATGGACAGAGGGACAGTTAGCTGCTTGGGTGTGTTCTCACTCTGCATAGTAACAGATCTCAAAAATCACAGATATTATAACTGAAAAAAAAAGTATCAATGGACACAACCAACACTCACACTTTATTTTGATTATATGTGCGCTTCTTGACTCTCCTCATGTTGGATGCTGCTAGCAGGTGTGACCCAAGCCTAAATAAAAAACATTAAACATGCTTGATTTCATCTCATGATGCCAGAAATGTTTGCGTTCATCCAACTACACGCATTTGGTGCAGGTTGAGGTCCAAAAGTCCCTTTTGTGGAGTCGATCTGTTCTACATTGAGCGAGGAGTTAGCCTACACATTTCATCACACTGTTCCGTTCAAGTTCTTTCAGTTCTTTCGTACAGCATAAAGGCGACAGACACAGCAAAACAGAACAGCTAATCGTCTCCTGACTAGTAGGCATGACTGGAAACTACACGATGCCCTACATGAACCAATAGTTTTTTTTGTTGCTGTTGTTATTCAAGGCAAAAACACAGACTGGAGTGTTTCCAGCCGAGACCAACACAGTGAGGTTCAACACCATGTTGCTTTGTGCCAGTGTGTCCTTCTACAGGTGTCGCCGGTGTGTGCCACCTTTGTGACCTCAAGAACATTTTTTTTTAGAATGCAAGTTCTCCGTGAACCTCGTGACCTCAACGCGTGTTCAGGCCACACACACCCCCTCCACACACTCATCATTTCCAATTCTGCAGTCCTTCTTTCACAGCCGACAGATCAATCTTGTTGCTCCAGCAAGCCAAACCCCCCCGCCCCTCCCCTCCCCCCCTTGCTCCCCCACCCCCCAAATAACTGCGTCAGGACACCTGCCATTTGTCTCGGGGCTTCGGGGCTACGTCCATCACGGGGCACCGTTCCTTTTTCGGGGGACTCTACGTCCGCCGCCGCTTGGCCCCGCCAGGGCTGGAGGGGTTGCTGGAGCTGAGCACCTTCTCGGTGGCCCGGTTCCTCTTCCTCTTCTCCCCCACCACCTCCTTGGGCTGCGCGGGCTCACCCTGGGCCCTCTCGGACCGCTCCCGTTCCCGCTCCCTCTCCTTGTCCCGCACGCTTGGCTTCTCCACGGCCATCTTCACCGAGGAGTTGCTGCCTGGCGGACAGGAAGACAATGGGGAGAGGAAACGGGAGGATGAAGAGGGAGGGATGGAGGGAAAGAAAGAGAAACAGAGAGACAGAGAGACAAGGGAGATGACAGTTGAGAATGACTTGAGGGCTTGACAAACATCTCCTCTATTCTTAAAACTCAGGTGGCTAGTCTGAGATTTAGAGTTTATTCGCGGGGCAATTGCATTTGTACATTTGCCATGTCAATCCCAAAATAACACAAATACAGTGGGATTGACATGTCAAAGTGTACACCTTATGAAATGTAGACATTCTATAAAATATGACCAACACAACACACCGTCTCAATGAGTAAAAAAAAGAGGCAATTTGGTCAACTGTCAAAACTGTGAAAAGAGCAGTGCTTCTGTGTGTTGGAACACAAATGAATGTCCATTTACATCTTAAAAGAACAACGATCTTCTCCAAATTCATGGCCCAAAAAACAAAAAGGCGACAGACAACACTGCATGTCTATACTCATTTTTCGTGGGATCCCAACTGCTTGAGTACCCCTTCAATGGGGGCAAAGGAATTAACTCCGCCACCATGTCTCAATGCATGCAGGACAACTGCTATGACCTCACATGCTGGTGGGATTGAGATTGTGTCCTGCATAACATCCGAATACTCTAATTGCCAATACTTGGAGAGAAAAAAAATCAAGATAGCTATTGCATAAAACCAAAAGAAGACACATTCAGAAATACAGACCCATGGTCATCCTGGACTCCATGGACTATCATCAAGGTGTAAAGAGGAAAATTCAACAGACGTTTTGAAATAACCCCACTGCTGCAGAAGTGTTAGCCATGGGAGGAAAGGTTAGAAAAGTTCCGCATCATTCGACTGTCTTTCAATGCACACTCCACCTCAACTAGCCACCACCATGAAGCATGCCACGACACACCTTAGCCCCCTGAATCTCATCCCTCTCAAAGACAAATACCAAACTTAGCTCAAGAAAATTAAGCATGCCATGCTTTTTATAGGGATATGTATACAAATAACAGGACATTATAGCTTTTTTTCTAGCCAAACTGCAGGTACAGAAAAAGGGGGGGTGGGGGGGGGATAGAGACAAGGAGAGAGGAGATGATAGAGGAGGAGGACAGAGAGAGAGAGAGAGAGAGAGAGAAAGAGAGAAAGAGAGAAAGAGAGAAAGACAAAGAGTGAAAGCAAGAAAGAGAGAGAGAGAGACAGAGAGAGAAAGACAAAGAGTGAGAAAAAGAAAGAAGGAGAGAGAGAGAGAGAGAGAGAGAGAGAGACACACACACATGGTGTGTGTGCTCTCTGATGTTGCCCTACAGCGGTCTCTGGTCTTTAACAAGGTCAAGTAGGAGTTTTGGAACAGAGCAGAAGTGTTCTTCTGTCCATACCTCTCAATATCCTGGCCAGCCATACTGGGACCCAGACCTTTGAAAACGAGACACAAATGACCAATGTGAGGGGCGCCAACGTTGCGTGCCAAAAGGGGAGAACGTTCCAGAAAAAGAGAGATGCAACGACGCACATGGGCTCAAGTTTTTTTTTTTTTTTTTTTAAGTGTCCGCGTCAGAAGGAATGAAAGAGAATAGGATAGAAAAGGAAAACACATTAAGTGATCAATGCAAGTGTGAATAAACAAGAAAAGGACCTTCTTCATGCGTTGCAGGAGGATCACGTTCCTCTTTAAACTCTTCCTTCACATCATCTTCAGAGCCCAGTTTACCTGTTGGAATGACAAGCACATGCCTGTTAAAAGCAACCATCAGTTCTTACACCTACTCCTCCTGCAATCATTGCAACCAAAAAAATAATCACCTCGGACAACTGCAAAGTGAATGTAACTAGTATAATGTTTACCTTCTTTCACCTCTTGAATGATCTCTTCTGGTAGTACAAAGGTCTTTTCAGAATTAGGAAAAGGCAATATTTCGGATTCATGCTGTAATGAACAGATTGGGATTATCAAGAGGGTGTGTCGAGACAATTGTGTGCTGGGCTGAAATAAAAGTATTTCCATACTGGAACACTCACCAAAGCTTGCATATCATACATCGTACTAAGGTGGTCCCAGATGACTTTCGACGACACCTGTCTTCCAATATTTTGACTGAACTTGTCCCGAATACATATCATGTGAAAGTGACGGTTTACACCTGCGTTACAGACATTATTTACATCAGTTCAGTAAAACAGTGATTTTAGATATTTAAAATAGCCTGACTGGAAGCTGGTGTTGTAACACCATAATGTTATCGATAACTTGCTCACCTGTATTAACTTTCACATTAACATCAGTCAACGTTAGCTAGCGTTAGGATAACCCCAACGTTAGCTAGCGCACCACTTAGCTTAAGTTATGGGCTAGATAGTAATCATTACCATTAAGTTAATACAGAACATACAAACACTGTGATGCATCTTAACACGGAATACAATTGATTAGATAGCGTTAGCCCCATGCATTTTGTATCGTTAATGTGGTCATGCTAATGTTAGCCTTGCTATCGACATATGGACAACGATAAGTTATGCAAACCCCGATTAGTTGCGGAAAGGTTCAGCAAGCATTTATGTTTATGGTCATATGAAAATCTTATCGGCTTCTCTTAGCTATGTTCATTCCCGCTCGCCAGCTGGCGACAAGTTATTTAACGCATCCTTGCATGATCCTGCCCATCTGTTAGCCAGTTAGCAAAGGTTAGCTAGAGGCTGGGGCCTAGTCAATGTTACTTGGTCTTTAGGTGAGAAATCTTTACATAATTCGCTTACCAACAGGTTTATGACCCAGCATAGCATGAAAGAGGCACACTTCCACCTCTTGGCTCCATATCACCGACTCATCAGTAGAACTTAACCCAGAGTCGGCCTGTTTCTCGTCCGCAGGAACGGGCTCGGCTTCCCCCATGTTTCTGACACAAACAATGGACCCCGCCGCTCCAACACAAAACACTGCAAATGTACGCTGCAAAAGTATAGGGGAAACAGCGCCCCCAAGGACCATAACAATGTCCTGTAATGTAACATTTGGCAACAGTGTAACGCCTGCAGTTTCCGACTGATTAGTTTGTATCTTATGGCGGCCTAATATGTGACACATTTAATAGGCTACTTGTAACAGTCATTACCTACTTGCATCCATCGATAGGCTATAGGCCTAGCCTAATTTGCAGGTGCTGATCAGCTTCATCGGTTGCAGCACACTTCAAACATAATGTTTCTCATTCGTTTGTTAATACAGATAGATAGATTGACAGATAGCCTAGATAAATTATAATGTGGTAGCCTACAAGATCTAGCCTATGCATCTGAGATGATAGCCTAATATGACACAGTTCGTATTATGATCATAGACTGAAACTGAACAGTTGTAATTGTAGCATTTGCCGTCATTTAAGCATTACACATTAAACAAACAAATAAACAGATATAGTAGAATAGCACACACACACACACACACACACGCACACACACACACACACACACACACACACACACACACACACACACACACACACACACACACACACACAAGCAAACAAACACACCTTGGGTCAACAAAACAATGACACTTCTGAATCTGGGTCTTGTCCAGGGCTTCCGTCATTCTCAGGATTCCCCGCCTTATAAGTGGCCATTCCATTCAAACATGTTCTTCACCCTATGGCCATATTCATTTGAGAATCTAAAGTAGCCTATTGCCTTGCTAGTGTGTTTAAAATAGAAGGTTTTGTTGGAGATTTGGTTTGTCATCTAAAGCAAGGCCTTCAGTGGAGTAGCCACTCTAAGCTTACCACAAACTTAATGGGTCACATTTTTAAATATCTTTTTTCATAGCCTTATTTGCCATGTTTGAACCCATCAGCCTACAGAACCATACTATGACTAATTTGCCATCATGACTCTTAACATTCTGGCATCTATGTCCATCTACATCATGCTGCCACCAACAAGCTGGTCAGATATTTGATATAAGTGTCTCGTGATGCGTATTTACTGCCATTGGCACAATTCAGAATCAAACACAATAGCTGCGCTGGATCTTTCCACCTCATTCGACTAACAAAGGGGTCAGATGTGGCACATTAGTTTGCACATACACTCAGTGGAATGTGCAATCGTGACAATATGCAAACAAAGCCTCTATGAATCAAAGGAACCACAAGATGGCGATAGACGACAAAATATGACCAATCTTACCGAGTACCCCAGCGACTGTCCTAAATTTGGTGTAATTCGCGATTTGACAAAGTTGGTCATGCAGTTATCTTAAATTAAAATAATCATTCTGTATGTAAATTGTATTTTTTTGCATGGCCTATTATTATTCCGGAAACTGTGTTGTTGGCTGATCACTTTTGATTATTTCGACTGTGGTACAGTTTGTATCATTTTGTTTTGTTTTATTTTAAGTGATACCCAATTTATCAACTAAGGAGGCGATGCATTGCACGAACAAAATAATTAATGACAGTGGCTAAATTAATTATATTGAATATAGTTTTTAAAAAATACTTTGATAATCTCTCAACCAAGAAAGCCTGCGGTGTCACATGGCAATGCAGAGGTTAAAAGCAGCACGCTTTAAATTACACCAAATCGTTTCTTCTTCTCTGATGCAATGTTGTTCCAATTTCCTACAGTGTGATGCACACAGCTGCAGCCGCTGCCGCTCCGAGGGCGAGTCAGTGTGGGATTGTGTTTGTGTGATAGCATTGTGCCAAGGGCAGGGAAGGGCAGGCGGGCCCAGACTGAGCGGCGCCGCGGCACACCTGGGGAAGTTCAGGTTAAATAGCTCCACATTCCTCGGCGCACAGCTGATTGAAACATTAACAAACAGTAATCCGCGAGCCAAGCTGCAGATGGGCCGGGAGCGCAGCCAAGGAAAGGGGCTCACTGTGCTGTGTGCTCTCTCTCTCTCTCTCTCTCTCTCTCTCTCTCTCTCTCTCTCTCACATACTCTCTCTCTCTCTCTCTCTCTCTCCCTCTCTCTCTCTCTCTCTCTCTCACACACACACACACCAATTGCCCCCCCCCCCTCACTCTCACACAGTGTGTGTGCGTTTAGGCGCACGGGAGCGCAAGTGTTTTTGTTTTGTATTTCTTATGTATTTGACATTTCTTCATTGTGTTACTCTTTTGCTTGAATTTTACATGGTCTCTCAAAAGGCAATAATAAGTCAACTTAAGTAAAACTTTTTGAAGCATAAGATATTGTGGTTGAGATTACGCAGCCTTTGCCTTTTCACCATATCTGTTAGATGACGACTGTTCTCAAAGATTCTGGCCAGCTTTAATGTATTAATTCATGTGATTCTTGCTGATGAGTCATCTCTAGTGGGATGAAGTTTTCTGTTATGTCAGTTCCAGGCTTTGTAGAGGGAAACACTGTTAAATGTGTAATCCTTTTCTTGTGGAGATATAGCCAAGTCATTAATGTCAATGTAATGATACAACTATAAACCAAACGTTTTCCAAAATACTATTTGTTTTAATATAAACATCATTTAGGTACATTGTAATAAAACAATATTGACATTTCACATAGAATGCATTGTAATATACAATACAGATATAACTCAGCAATCTGAGAAGTTGGCATTTTTTGCAAAATATAAAATTCTTCTCTAAGTGTACGTTCAGAATTCAAAAATACAAAAAGTACAGGAACAATGGAATTGACACTGTCTTTTGGAGGAATCCAAAAAGGCAATATTATAAGAGTGATTGTTGATGCTATGTCGGCAACTGTCCATACAGCTAAACCTAAGTCACATCAGGGACCTCCACTCCTGGCCGGTCACCTCTGGCTACACCAGTCTCTCCTTGCGCTCGTCTACTTGGGGAGTAGGCTATCAGTTCGGCGCCACAATAATGCTTCGTCTCGTCACTTCTTGATGCAAGGTTTGGGGCGAGACGAAACATCGCCGGTGACAGCATCCCGTGTTCTGGCTGCTGCTACTGATTCTGCTGCTGCTGCTGCTGCTGCTGCTTCTGATGTCTCGCAGAGAAATCAGCGACACAGGATTCTGTCATCTGAGCACCCATTCTAAAGGAGGAAAGATGAGGAGACAGTCGATTAGTTTACACATCACATGTCAGAGAAGTTTGGAGTGACCAAACATTGCAGAGGCTATAGCGCAGCCAGAGGTGACATTAAGTCTGTGGCACGCACCATAATGACAACAATTTCAGCATTCTTACCTCGACAGAGATGCTGCTCAGCTCTGCGTTGAGGGTAGTCAGAGGTGTGCGAGACCCCGAGGACGCTTGCTTCATGCCCGGTGAGTCGAGCTCGATTTGGAGATCCCAGATGTAGTCGATGACGTGCTGGAGGATCTCCATCTTGCTGGCCTTCTTGTTGGGTGGCAGAGTTGGCACCAGCTCCTTGAGCTTGCTGTAGCAACTGTTCATGTCCTGGAGAAACGCACTCATCTGCTCGTCCAGCAAGGGGATCTTGCACTTGGAGATGGTCAAGCTCTGTTCAGAGAGACAGCGAACCATGTCCTCGCTTCCAACCTTGCTCTTCAGCGCGCAGGTAGATCCAACAACCTTCATCTTGACTTGCGAATTGGTAAAAAAAAGATGCTGTCAAAGAAATGAAGTCGAAAAGGATAGTCTTGGTGATGACAGCTAAGCGAGTTGGTTTGCTGCCAATAATTCCCTTGGTAGAGTGTATGCAAAACGTCGAGCACTTTCTGACAGTTGTGATTCTGGTGAGAGCGGCCGCTGTACTTATGTTTCTTGAGAACCTGGGGGAGTGTCCTAAACGGGCTATGTTAGAGCACCAGGACCAATGACATACCTTAGCTCTCGGGCGCGACCAGCCCTCTCGTTTGATTCCACCAATAGTGACTCTGAAGTAGTTATCAACCTGCACAATCTGTTAGAGGATGGTGTTACAAATGGAAACAAATGTGTTTTTTTTTCGACGGGTGCAATGTGGGAACCCAGCTGTCCGTCGCCCGGGGATTTTGCAGGTGTAGTGATCGCCTAGAGGCGTGGGTGGGAGCATATCATAAAGAATGCAGCAATTACTTTCGATGAATAGGCTTTTAATTGGTGCCTTAACCACAGCTGAAATAGCCATGCATGCCTTTCTTTGCCAGAGCAATGAGAGAGAAAAACCCTTGAGGCAAAAGTGAATGGACCAACCTATTATTTTTATTGATCAGAGAGAAGGTATCTTAAGCTTGAGACATTTCACCAGGTTTCTGTTTGCAGAGTAACCTTACCAATAATATGAAAGGGCATCTTAGAATAGAATATTTTTGCAAGCTTGAAATGGCAACAGAAACTATTAAGAAATATAATATAACAACGTTTTGTCTAATGCATGTAAATCATCTGTAATAGTATAGGCTTTTTTTTAATTTTTTTTTTTTAACAAAAACACAGAACATAATGTTCTATGTTATGCATGAAAACATAAAACATAAAGTTTTAGGACAGCCGCGAAATCCATGATGAAAACAGCCATCATTGCAAGTAAATAAACTTCGCAGATTCCCTCAAAAAAGTAGCCTATCTTCACACGTAGCCCCCCACACTTGTGTTTAAGTTCCCAGAGAATAAATTTACAGAGCCTTTCATATGTTCCCACTGAGTGCAGGCATGTGTGTGCGTCCGTGTGTGTGTGCGCGCTGAAATAGCATTGCTCTGCTCTGAATCTTCCCCAGATTGTCCAAACAAGCCGAAGCAGACTGGCAGGCGCCAGTGCCGTGACGTCACCCATTCATCCAATCCCTGACGGCTGTCAGCCTGGCGCCGAGCGGGCGGTGGCCATGGAAACCGCAAACAACAGGCTCGCACTCCCCCCCATTCACCTGCACAGTGCAAACTCTGAGAACAAACTAGCTGCCGGGGATCGTCATTCATTTATCACGTTAAACCAGTCTGTGAAGAGATTACCACCCCGCACACCTGCAAACTGCCATTGTCGCTAGCTTGCTCGATCAACTTCCAAAGGCAAGCGAGAGAAAAGGAAAAGGGGGCTTTGAATCGCTGTGATAGTTCCTGGATGCCTTCAGATAGGGTTTTCCCTCCTCTTTCAAGCAAATTCCTTTAGTCATTCATTCCTTAGCAGAAACATTTGGCTCTATTTTGATGCTGTTATGCACATTTCGACCATTACTGGCTATTTGACTTTATACTTTTGGGATGTTAATTAATTTCAGCCTATTGATGTATACATCTTTTTAATTGTTATTATTAGACTAGTGACATGCATTTAGTCCAAAAAAACATTAGGAAATCTATCTTAGGCTAACTGAAAAAAATAGTAGTTTCTGCAGGGTAATGGCATGCTTTTTTTTTTTGTATTTATTTTGTGAAAAATATTTGCTAGCATGCATGCAGATTATAGAAGTTCTGCTATTCTGTACTATGCATGTATTTATCAAATTAATGCATGCAATTCCGCAGGCATGAGAGCATAAGTGCATGCAAAGTAACCATATTTTATTTCTGTATTTGCATTTTAAAGTTATTATGCATATCCAATTGCAATTTACGCTTTCTGCAGCCAAAAGATTTCCTTTAGGGAACTTATTTGGGTAATGGTTTTCTTAATTGTTTTTATTATAATTTTCAATGTCTTCATGTGTATTTACATGAATAATAGCTAAACTACTGTCCCCTGTTTTCTCCTGCCCACCGTGGACATCTTGCTCTCTATTTTTAAATTTGTATTTTAGAGAAAAGATGCCGCTTTCTCTTTGTCATTCTCTCTATCTCTGTCTCTCCATTTTTTTGTCACATCCTGTTGTCCTCTCTGTGTCCACTGTCTCAGGTCATGGCAGTGAGAGGGCGGGTGTGTGTGTGGAGGGGGTTGAGCCAGAGGGGCGCAGGGCTGAAAACAATGGGAGCGCAGAGCAAGGATTGTGGGAGAAAATCTCGGCTGGAGCCAGTGAGTCTGGAGCTGCCCTCTCCTCTCCCATCCAGCTTTTGTTCTGGTGCAGAGGCTATCAGCACTTCCTACCGACTGCAACAATAACTCCACACAGCTGGGCCCTTTAATCTTGTTTACAGCACATCAAGGCGAGAGAGGGGAGGGGCGGAGAGGGTGGTGTCAAAAAAGAAAAGTGAAACATATTAGCTCCTGATTTTAACTGACAGAAGGGGAGAGGACACCCCACTAATGCCCTGATAATACCCTGCCATGCATTTAATGGCATTTTTGTAAAGGGGGATGGGGTGTATTTAGTGAGGTGCTAAATGTTTCTCTATGTGTGTGACAATTGTGTTGTCGTTCCCCTGGGCTAGGAGAGTCACCAAGGAGAAAGAAACCTAAAATTGGTTGTGGTGTTTGTGTGGTTCCTGTGTTGCACTCCCAAGCGCCAAACGCTCCTTTTTTTGGGATGTGTGGCTACTGTGTTGTACTCCCAAATGTACTGCTGTTGTTTTTTTTAAGCCGCCTTTTTATGCACTTTCATTTTCAGCAGGGAAATGTACTGGTGGCAGTAACGCCCTTCATCACCATGGAAATGAACCTTGGAAGGCTGGACACAGGAAGTGGCTTGTGAGAGAAGTTGGGCAGCGGGCCGGCAACTTGATGATAAGGAGGAAGGACATTCCAGGAATATTTTGCCACCTTCTAACTACCGCTGCTATTATATTTTTAAGACTGTTACCACAAATTATGTTGTATAGCACTTACTCTGCTGCAATAATAGAGAGCGCTGTTTTGTTTAGTGTCTGTCTCCCTCAATCGCTGTCAAGCACAAGATATCGGTTTGGAAAAATGAGGAGTGATTTAACAAATAAAGAGGAGTGATTTATTTAATCATCTTCAGCTGTAAATATGCTTTGTATGAAAAACGCACAACCATGTTTTCCCAATTACATCTCTATGCAGCCATACAGACAAATAGCTTCAATCAAACATGCAAACACACTCACACACACACACACACACACTCTCTCTCTCTCTCTCTCTGTCACACACACACACACGCCCACCCACTAGCAGGCTCACTGCTGTTGTGTGGTATGTTTGATTACACTGTCTCACTGTGTTTTTAATGGCTGTTTGCAGTGTTGTGAAATGAATCATGCTGCTGCGCATATCTGTCCACACACACACACACACACACACACACACATGGGACACGGAGGGGAAAAAAACAGAGACCTTCTGTACACAACTTTGCTTCCCTGTTGTTTTTCCCAGGTCCTCTGCACCAGCTCCTCTGATAAGCAGCACCTGTGAACAGGTGTGCAGGGCTGAGAACAGTATGAAGAGTCAGAGCGAGGAAGGGAAGAGGGAGGAGGGAGGGATGGAGGGGATAAAGTGCAGGACAGGGCTGCATCCATGCAGAAACGTGGGAACCTGGAACCCTGGCCTGACTCGCCGAAGGTAAAATATTAACCCGGCCTGCTGAGCTATCAGCCCCAACACCCCAGCATGTGAAGCTAAAAACAAGCGCCTCTTTGCAGAGCTGCATTGGTTATATGACGTCCGGATGATTTTAGGGGTGCGCTCTCTCACTTTCTCACGTTCCCACGCAGTGTCAGGATGCAGGTGCAACTCTGAGGAGGTAGCGAATGAAAGCAACAGAAGGAGAAGAAAAGACGAGGGGATTGATGAGGGCAATACATGAAAGGAGACTGAGTTCCTTTTAAGTTGCACACAAGGTGCAGAGGCTGCTATCAAATATAGAATCAAGCATCAGTGAGCAACGTTGTGGCCAAATAATGAGTCACATTCATTTTAATGTGGTGTTGATTGGAAAATATTTTTGAACTTATACAGAAAACTTTGTAACTGTTTTAGCTTCAAGATGATCAAACTTCCAAAACTACAGAATAAATTGTATCTTTGGAATATTCTGTATCTTTGGAATATCAGTATAGAAGGAAAATTGTATGTTTAATATGGCCCATATGTTGACAGTACTGAGACATTCGAAAGTAAAAAAAAGCCCTGTATTAGTTGAGTGTGGTAACAGCTTCGGTCACTTCTCTCAGCCTTAGATTTGTGTGACACAGCTGAGGATGTGCCAAGCTGGCTGGCTTTTTAGGAAACCATGGACATTTCCTTCCCTTTGAAATTTCTTGCCACAATTTCATGGCTGTGGTAAAAATATTCGTTACACTCCAGTTGTGTCTGACACAGTACTTACAAGCACAGAAGACAAAAAGTCGAATTCAAAGAATGTTTTCATTTTTATGATTTCAGTTGATATCTAATTTGTGTATTTCTCATTGGATGTTTGCTTGGTTACTTTCCTTGGGTGATTGAAAAAAAACAAAAACCCACTTAATTGACCGCCTAATGTCACACACTCTAAACATATCAGTCTCTCTCATGACAAACCCCAGGCTCCAACTGGAACTGCACAAATTAGTCTTGTGAAGTGAAGGCATTTCCATCAGGTCAGCAGCTCTGTGAGTGAGTGACGGGCAGCTAATGAGCATCCCCCCGTGGCTCCGCGTTAACCCCCGCGACCTCCGCCACCGTCTCACTGACGTGTCATTAGCGGGTCAAGCCTAGTTCAGATGCCCCGGCCGCTTGCGCTCATGTTCGACCACGACCAGCACTGCTGGGCCTTGTCCTTCCAGCACCAGTGGGTTCTGTCCCAGTGCGGCCAGTCCAACTCCAGGGTGCATAGAGCAGCCAGACCTGAGAGAGAGAGAGAGAGAGAGAGAGAGAGAGAGAGAGAGAAGTCCCTTTCCCACATGAGCGAGACATCCGGATGTCAAACGGATATCAAACGGGTGGCTGTATGTGGGAACGCAAAACTCGGGTATTTTCTTACCCGGAACTCACCCTACTAGCCCCCTAGTACTACTTCTAGATGTTACCCGGGTGCGCTTAGGCAGTGGGAACGCAGCCGGCAGAGTTCTGGGTAGAGATGGGGGGCGTACCGATGACGTATAGAAATGCGTCCTTGCAGCCTGCTTGCAGCACGAGGCAGAAAGTACAAATTGCCATGGTAACGATAAACAATGCCCTACGAGTATGAACATCAGACGAGAACACCGGAGTACAGAAAACAGTGACATTTTGTTGTGTACGTACAATAAAAATTTAAATTGCAATCAGGTTGTTGTGTTTGTTGCGGGACAGGCAGTATTATCCTTGCAAACGTGAATAGCTTGAAGTGTTGTCGATTAGCTTGCAACAAGCTGTTTATTACAGTGGTTAGCAATTAACAGCTAATAGTTAACGTCGCTGTTATTTAGCATTGTTGCTTTTTGTAGGAGTTGGGAAGGAGCCTCAGACCTCTGTGTGCTGTTTATATTTTCCAGGTGTGTCGTCATTTTCTATTAATTTGTTATGTTGGATGTTTATACCAGAGAGGGTTGAAGTAGAGCTTTGTTTATAGCCTACTGTGGTCGTAGGTTAGCTATTTTTCCCTCTATGCTAGCTCCCGCTGACTAGCGAGCTAACTACTTCTGTTGTTTCATGAGGTTTTGGATCTGATGTAAGTTCGCATCATCCAAGCAACACAGCATAACAACGCATTTATTTAGCGTCATCTCCCTCCCCCTGCAAGTGCTGACATTGCCCCACCCCTCGCGGCTCCTACTCGGGTCTAGTGTGAACACAATTACCCGTATCTCACTCGGACATAAAACTCATGTGGGAAACGTCCGTGTCGTGCCTTTACCCGGGTAAATATGTCCGGGTAACTTCTAGAAGTTATGTGGGAAAGGGACTAGAGCCTGGTGGTGAAAGTGGGGTGGATTAAAATGGGGAAAGGGGGTATTGGGTGTTGAGTGGCCTGGGTGGGGGGGTGTTGGGGGACGGCTGGGGGGGTATCTCAGGGCACCAGGGCACTTTACTGGCACTCCAGTGTGTGAAAGCATCTAAACCCTTCTCTCGCTACTCGCCCCCTCCACCACTGGTACTTGCCCCCTCCTCCCCTTTTTTTTGGATAAAGGGAGCCCTCCATGGTATTTTTGCCAAAACTAGGCCATGAGAGTCCTCATTTACTATATGAAAGGACGCTGAAAAAAAACATAAAGGACAGTAGATACAGCAAGTCTTCCCAGCATGTCTCAGCATTTCATTCTCCATTCATACACACACACACACACACACACACACACACACACACACACACACACATTCTCTCTCGCTCACACACACACACACACACACACACACACTCCCTTTCTCTTACATGCCCCACTTCTCTCTCACCCTCTCCTGTCCCGTCCTCCATCGCATTCTCTCGCTCCACGGTCCAGGCTCCAGGGGGGCCCTGACTGCTCTCGCTCTCTCACCCAGCAGGGTGGGGTTTGGGTGGGCTTGCGGCTGCAGCGTGTCTGCCCCATTGAGGAGGCCAAGCACCGGAGGCCTGGGACTAGCCTGGTTCCCACACAGGCTCTCAAAGCGCTTAATGGTGTCTAATTAGCTCGCCATCTGCTAGTGACAGTGTTGCAATGGTATACAGAGATCTTTTGAGAGCATGGACATTGTGCTGTGGGATACTTTCCACTTCAGTGGCAATTGCTTGGAGAAGCTAAGGACTTGGGGGGGATCGGAGGGGGTCGGGGTGGGGTGGGGTGTGGTGGGTGTATACGTAGCCAGAGGCTTCCTTTTTTTGGGAAAGGGGGGGGTTGTGGGGTGGTGGAACACAATAGGAGACACTGTTAAAGCTTGTAGCAAATCTAATAATGCTGGAGGTCTTTCTGTGAAGACTGCCCTCACATGCATTCTCTCGATCACACACACTCTCTCTCTCTCTCTCTCTCTCTCTCTCTCTCTCACACTCACTCACTCACACACACACACACACACACACACACACACACACACACACACACACACACACACACACACACACACACACACACACACACACACACACACACACACACACACACACACACATGCACACAGACTTCTTGATCATTCTGTTGGAACCATGGCTCATGTTTTCCCCCCATCTTCATCAGAGCCTCCTCACTGGCTGTGTTTTTCTGTCCTCTTGCGTCTGTGGAAAACTTTATTAATCAAAAACCCACACGTTTGACGTTTGGCTTACTCTTTCCCTCGCAGCTCATATTTATTTTCTTAAAAAAAAAAGAGAGAGAGAACGGTTTCATTCCGTTTAAAAAAAAATGTTGCTGAATTTCATCCAAACTTCCACAGTATTGAAAAAAAAAAAAAAAAGGCCTGAAGAGATTCAGATCAGATGTGATCAATACTTCATCTTTGATAAATAATCCTGATAATCTGACACCAACAAGGGGGCCTGAAAAAAGGATGTGACCCAAGCTGATGTAAGTGGCTCCAATTTGTTTGTGCTGCGTACCATCTGTTACTGATGGCTGCACAGCGGCCCTGCACTCCTGCTACTTTGCTCTGTTGAAAAATGACCCGAGGAGCCCATGCAGCGTGTAAAAAACACATTGACAAAAAACGGCCCGTCATGGCATTACCATACGTCAGGCACCGGGAGATATTTCATCTCGGAAACAAGGAAGCAGATTTATTGTGTCCTCGCCTTTTGTGGCACCCCCTTCGAGGTCAAGCAGAGCGTCGGAATGCACTGAAAAGGACCTGCCCTTGTGTGTGTGTGTGTGTGTGTGTGTGTGTGTGTGTGTGTGTGTGTTTTTGAAGGAACAAGGCGCAGTCATTCCATGCACGTCGTTCTGCCCACCAGCAATGGCGGTAGCTGGGATGCCATCGGAAGAATGACACCAATGAGGGGAGCAGACTGGGACAGGGGTGGGAAAGGTCTGATTGAGGGTCTTCGGTCTCCACAATCAAACGTGAATACCAGTGCATGGATGAGGCACTGTGAACTTTGCACTCCACCATCCTCCACACCCATCCCTTACAAAATGCTTAATGCATCATCATGAAAGAGCGTTGGTTGTCTGTTACTCAACAAATGGCTTAAAAATGCCATTCTTCAGCACTTAATGACAGGGACCTGTGGACTTAAGAGCATTTTCAAACTGTTGTATTTTCAACTAATGAGACGATTAATCTGAATATTTCCAGTCAATTCGTGTCGAGGGGGGGAAAACAAAGGCTGGGTCAAAAGTAAACACAAACACAGAACAGTTCTTTTCAGGACTTCTTTGAGCGGAAGTGCGGAGGGCAACAATCATGCAGACAAAAGTGCGGACAAGCGTGATGGCTCCCCAAGTGATGCGCCAACAGGTTTGTTTCTGCTAAGTGACTCAAGGGACATGTTAACTAATTTATGGCGAGACAATGACTCCGAGCCTAACGAGCCTTCTCTTTAACACCCTGTAAACCCCCCACCCCCTCACACACACACACACACACACACTGCACCCCCAGATTAGTCACACACAATGAGCCTGTGTTCTTTCTTCTGCGTCTTTAGAAACTTCCGGGGGGGTGTGATGCGGAGAGACACTTTGGAAAGAGCAGCTGGTCACAGCTGGGGAACGGCAGCAGGGCTTCTCCACTCGACAGCCCCAGTCAGGCAGAGATTTACTGCCACCCTCACCCAGCATCTGTTACAGACACCCCCCACCTCTCTCTCACACACACACACACACAGTGGGTGAGAGACCATCGATGGATGGATCAATAGATGGATGAATGATACTTACATACACATACACATACAGGCATACATACATACAGTATATTATATATGCATACTGTATATTCATTCATCAAGTGTAGACGTATACATAGACATGACATATGGAGGTCTATCACAGAGGTGTCATTATGTCACATTTGTAGATAAGGAGAACCGGATCCTAACACCCACAACTCCTTTAGTGCCATTAAACTCACTCAGGAATGTTTTCCTCTCAGTCCCCAGCTGCCTGCCGGTTCACAGCTTCCTCATTCTCTTACGCGATTGATGGGACAGTCATACCTCTCTCTGCACAGAGAGATCATGAAACAGAACCGCAGCTATGCAAAACCCATAACCACACACAGCTCCCACCCACCCACACACACACACACGCGCACACTCAATCACACACATTCACATGCATATACGTACGCTCACATACTTCCACTCTCATGCTTTGAGCAAACACCTTTATCCAGTCTGACCTACATAGCTTACATATTTTACACATCATGCATTTGCACAGCTGGGCACAGGCTGGAGCAGGCACGGTGACCTTGTGCAACCTCCCAGCGGCGTACAGCATCGCTGCCTGCCCGCCTGCCTGCCCCAGGGATCCAACGGCGTGCCTGGTGACAATTTCCTGACGACGCGTAGGCTACATAATCATGACTCTATCTGGTATGCACATCAGAGGCTTTACTAGCAGCTATAGAGCCAGAGGCAAGAGCTTACAAGAGATTTTGTGATTGTTTTTTTTTTTCCCCTGGGTGATCTCAATCAGATTAGCACCTGGTGATCCATAGCATATTTGCATATCTCCCATCTCCTCAGGACACACTCGCATACAGTAATCAGGCCTCTAGCCGGTGTGCATATCAGAAGCTTAACACTGGAGCGCACTAACTGCTTCAAACAGATGCTACATTCTTTAAAGTTTCAGCTTTTTTACGATCAAGTATGGAAAACTTTTTTGAGTATCTGCAATAGTTCTTGGATGAACTACTATACTTGTTCTATGAGTGTACCTAATCAGATTCACACCTGTTGATCCTTACGACTGCCTTTCTTCAGATCTTTCATGACTTCAGCCCACATAATTTGGACCGTACACACAGATATGTAACATAAATGTCAAACCCTTGATAAATGTGTGTGTTCAGTTAAACCAGAGGAGGATGACGTAAGATGTGCTGTGTGTGCCTGGTGCGCTTCTGAAGAGGAGATGTGGGTTTTCGTGGAGGTGTGTGCACATCACTGTGCATGTTTTTCTATCTCGGCGGCGCTCAGCGCAGCGAAAACATCTCCAGGCGATTGGAGCACGGCCTTCAAAGCCAAGACAGACAGCTGCCAACGCGGTGCAGTGTGGGGCAGCCCGGGTGCAGGGCAGGGCGAGGCCGACCACCTTTATGATTCATCTGCCCCCACCAGTTACGCCACGCCCTCATTCTTCAGTTGAGTTCGCTGAGCCTCAGGGGTCACACACAGTGGAATGTCAGCCAGAGATAAATACAACAAGTCAAAAACAGCAGGCCTTTATACCAAGTATGTGTGTGTGTGTGTGTGTGTGTGTGTGTGTGTGTGTGTGTGTGTGTGTGTGTGTGTGTGTGTGTGTCAGAGACAAGTGGTTGATATTGATTTTTGTCTAAACCGCAACTTGTCTCTGCTTCTTCAAACCTGCTCTGCACCAACCTCCTATTACAAGAATA
Organism: Sardina pilchardus; assembly: GCF_963854185.1. Classification (NCBI taxonomy): domain Eukaryota; kingdom Metazoa; phylum Chordata; class Actinopteri; order Clupeiformes; family Clupeidae; genus Sardina; species Sardina pilchardus. The sequence goes on along the minus strand of NC_085000.1, from coordinate 25,550,070 downwards.
CAGTGCAAACACCCACACCAACGCTCTGACACACCCATATGAGAATACACACCCCTACAAACGCATACACACACACAAACACTCACACAAACACACCTGTGTCTCACTAGTAGTGCCAAATCAAACACTGAAATACACATATCAACATTACTACACTGACATATACACACACACACACACCCTCCCTCTCCCGCAGGTAGGGCTCCCGAGCCCTGGCTGAGGCCGCAGGTGCAGGCACAGGTGTGAGGGGGTGGCGCCCGTAGCGGCGCTGTGACAATAGGCCCTCATTGTGCTTGTTTGTCACAGCCGCCCTCCTGTGCTGCCACTCTTGTTTTTTTTGTTATTCTTTTTTTCTCTGTCCCCTTTTTTTCATTCTCTCTCTCTCTCTATCTCTCCCTCCCTCACCTCCCTCTCTCTCTCTCTCCCTCTCTCTCTCTCTCTCTCCCTCTCTCTCTCTTTCTTTCTCTTCATGACCTGGACACGATGTGAAAAAAGTGCCACCGAAACAACGGGAAAAACAAAGCGGCACACATACGGCCAGTGGCGGGCCCATAAAGAGGGCCGTGTGAATGAGGGGGAGTGCTTTTGTGGCACTGTGCACCGCACCGCCACCTGCCCCTGCGCTGTAGCTCTGCTCGCCACTATGGCCGGCTTTGTGAGGTGACTGGGCCAGAAAACAATGCCCACTGAGAGAGAGAGAGAGAGAGAGAGAGAGAGAGAGAGAGAGAGAGAGAAAGAGAGAAAGAAAAAAAGAAAACATTAAAAAACCCCACCCTCAATACACAGCCTGGGAACAGTGAACAGGTGTTCAGTACTGGCCTGCAGCCTGCCCGGGCACTCAACAGAACACAACAGGGGGAGAGAGAGAGAGAGAGAGAGAGAGAGAGAGAGAGAGAGAGCGAGAGAAAGAGGGCACATGGGGAGAGGCATCTGGTACATTTCATGGCTGATATGTGAGGGGAAGTAACATTGAAGTGAGAGTGAATAGGCAAACAGTTCATGATGTATTTGTACTGTCAAACAAACAAGTTCACAAACACACCAAGTACTGCTGAAGAAAACGCTATAGCTTGCATTCATCACTACTATAATATAACGTAAAAAATACTCAAATCGCCAGTCAGTCTTTTCCATACCCAGGCTCACACTCAGTGAAATAATAGGCCTATGAATAGATATTACAGAGGCTCACATCACTGGAATCTGGCTGGATTACCTCACTGGCCTAATAATAGCCCCCACTAGGATCCCATGTAAATAGCAGGACACACACAGGCCCCTGGTGTCCTGTCAATGCACACTGACAACAAGAAAAGAGCCATCTGTTCCCCTGTCCCCCCTCCCTTAGCCACTCATAATGAAGGAATTACTACCCTTGGTCAATACCCCCCACCCCTTCCCCCTAAGCACACACACATACACACACAGAGAGAGAGAGAGCAGCACACACATGCACACATTGCATTGCTTTACTCTACACTCCATTGTTGTTTGTGAAGTGATAACATGGCCAGAGCACCAAATGATTTCATTATTTTTCTCTGTGACTTTTCTGGGTGGGAGGCGATTCTGTAGTGTAGTGCATAACGAAACAAAAACAGTACAGACACTATTAGCGCTTACAGAATATTGGGGATGATGGAACTCTTTGCACATGGAACAGCAAAGTTGTCACAGGACCAGATGGCACCTGTTTTTCCCACCAAGGTGAAATATGTATATTTACTTACAACTACCCCCCCCCAAAACACACACACAAAAAAAAGAGCGGCAAACATCCCAAAGAGGGCTGAGCAGAGATGGGGGCAAGACGCCTGCTTCCAAGAAAAGAAAGAATCCTGCATCCTAGCAAGGCGTTCCCGCCCCCTTTGGCCCTGGGAAAATCAAACAGGTGGTTGCGGCCTGCGTCCAGGCTGCTGTGGCCAGAGGTGGGCTGTCCCCAAGGCTGCCGGCGCTATCAAAAGCAGCCGGGCCCAGCTGCGAGCCCGCCAGGGGAGCGCCACAGTGAAAGAGGAATAGCTTCATTATCATCTGAATTCTGGGAACTGGCCACAGAGCGAGGGAGAGAGAGGGAGAGAGAGAGAAAGAGAGAGAGGGAGAGAGAAAGAGCGGGAGAGGGACAAATTCCACACTCCTAAACACTGCCCCCCCTCAAAACCCCCCAAAAGAAGAAAAAAAAACTCCCACCTCCTCTATCTAGTGGTGGCCCATATGGCACTCCCTCTGTCTTTCTCAATCAATCTCTAACGCACGCTCTCTCTCTCTCTCTCTCCCTCTCTCTCCCTCTCCCTCTCTGTCTGTGTCCTGTTCTCTCTCCCTACCCCTCTACACCCGCCCCCCCCCTCCACTTTCCCGCTCCTCTTCTGTGGAAAGGAGAGTGGCTCACGGACACTTCCAGTGAAGAGAGGTCATCTGGCCTGCCACTGATATCAAAGACCGGACTGCTAGCGCTGCTGCTGGTGCTGGTGTGCCTGCTAATTCCCAGGGTCTTAGCGACTCCCCCGCATATCCCGCTCCACGCGTGTGGTCAAGGAGACCACACAGCAGGGAGGGAGGGAGGGAGGGAGAAGAGGACACGCCGAATGTCCGGCAGCAGCCACCGCCATCGCCAGTAAACCCGGAGGAGACGCAGATGCACTCCTACGCACAGGAGGCCTTCTAGTGTTATTGTGGCAAGAGGTGGTACACTGTGTAACTTGAGTTTCACATGTACAGCACATACAGTAACCTACAAGTGTTGTTGTTGTTGTTGTTGTTGAATATCATTTCAGTCCATTTAAAGTGTGGTCATTTCGTTTGTTGGCAGAATGTGAATTTCAGGTTACTTTTCTAAGTATTGTTATTATTAATATAATATATTTACAGTACTGTGCAAAAGAGTCAGGCACCTTACATGTTTTGTTTCAGCAATGCTAGAAGGACAATCTTAACTAGAATATGGAAATGTGCACACAGTTGCCCATTTGAATACACATATGTACACAAATACACAAATGTATTACAGTCGGTCCAATTTCAGTCTCAAGCTACCATTTTTGCTTGTTGTTTTAGCAGTGTAATAATGGCCAATCACCCAAGAGGGAAGCTCTTCATGGAGCTGTCGTTCCTCACACAGGCCACTGATGGGCATGCCTGGCCTGCCTGGCCTGCCTGGCCTGCCAAAAGCTGCTGGTAGATACAGTATGGCTACAATGGGGGTTACGAGATCAGCTGCTGACTTGATCGTGGCTCACTCTAAAACTGATGCTGCCGCGTCGAGAGGGTTTTAGCAGGGCGCAAAGTGGAGGAGCC
>NC_085000.1:25529279-25539279 GCF_963854185.1 Sardina pilchardus | reverse complement strand
GCCCTTTTCATTACGGGAAGATTAGCCCTGGAGATCCAGTTACTATGGAGCAGGGCGGGAGGACGGACGCGCCCCACCGACGGGCCTCCGATCAGGGCCGCGCAGCTGTGGGGGGAAAAAGGTGAGGGGCCACGGCGGAGAGGAAGGAGCGTTGGGGCCCCCCCTTAACCTCCCCGCACGGCTCGCGTTTGTCCGGTGTGTCGCACTGTCCAAATGAATGCCAGCCGGCCGGGGCGCTTCAGAAGCGGCCAGCGGGTACAACATAGCCGGCGCGCCAGCGGTGCCGGGTCGTGGCTCTCACACAGCAGGGGCGCCGGTGGGAGACTTGGGATCTTGGGGACGGGTGTGTGTGTGTGTGTGTGTGTGGGGGGAGGGTCAGGGCAGAGAAAAACAACATCCACAAAGTCTATGTGTGTGTGTGGTCATATGTGTGTAGGTGTGCGCAGGGTGATCAACAGGTAGAGGGATGGTGAGCGTGAGCGTGATCGAGCGGCAGCGGAGAGCAGGAAAAAAGGGAAAAGCCGCCGAGCGTCCCCCTTGTGTTGTGTCTCCTCCAGACGCGCTCATCACGTTTACACAAAACAAACGACACCCCCTCGGGGGGGCCGATCCTGCCTCTCTGTGTTAATAACCTCTTAATGGCCTGACAGTTATCGGCCGGCGTCCCATTTACGCCTCCTCAACACCACCCCTCCCCTCCCTCTAACACCCTCACACACACACTCTCTCTCTCTCTCTTCCTCCCTCGTACCACTCCCCCCGTCATTCACACAGAGAGCCAGCGAGGGAGGGAGGGAGTGAATGAGAGAGGAGATGGCTGAGGAAATCACACCCCTGGCTTTGTGAAGCCTCAGGAATAGAGGGATGGTAAATAGGATCGGCTTTGTGAATGAAGACACCTGGCGCTGCAGTCGTTATTCAATAGTGTGTAGGCCTGGCCTACCATATAAAACTCCGACACGATCAAGAGCTTTAGAAAGAAACGGCTTTGGCAGCGATAAAGGAGGTGAAAGTGTGCTTCCCATGACACCACGGTGACTAAGGTATTTGTGCAGGGCACTAAGAATGAGAAAAGCAACATCTGTGCATGGCAGCGGGAACCAGTTACCGACGTATGGGGAATGGTCTCAAGAAGTTGACTCAGCAGAAAACAGATTATCAGAAACTAGCAGAAGACTCTAAAATCTAAACTCTTATATACAATGTAGCTCAGATGTATTAAAGATGGAACACAGCTTTTCTACATACAAGTGAAATTAATCAGCCACAACAACTTGGCCAAAACCAACTACTACGAGCACTGAAGGGTGAAAATCCTCCATAGAAGTCAACAACAAACGCAGCAAAATCTGCAACACCCTCAGAAGAAAGGATATTTATTCGATGTATTCTCCGTGGTCGTACGCTGTAAGTTCCAAGTTCTGGTTTTTAAAACATGCCTCCATGGCTCCTCCGGGCTGCAGCGGGGGCCAGCTGTGCTGAGCGAGCGCGAGGCCCCATGTGTGTGTGTGTGTGTGTGTGTGGGAACGGCGCGGGCCACATGTGGCAGCAGCAGCAGCGGCGGTGCTGCTCTGGCGCTGGCCAGCCTGGAGCCTGTGGTGTGTGTCGCAGACACACACACACACACACACACACACACACACACACACACACACACACACACACGGGGCCTCGCGCTCGCTGTGGTGTGTGTCGCAGACACACGCGAGCCAGCCGAGGAGACGCCCCGCGCCAGCCAGGAGCCGTGGCAACCAAGCGGCGGTGGTGGTGGTGGCGACGGAGAAGGCAGAGGAGGCCGCAGCAGCAGCGGCGGGCAGCAGCCAGAGCCCACGCTACGCCTGAGTGCCAGCTTGCTGGAGGGAGGCACCATCAAAGCCACACACTGTGTGTGTGTGTGTATGTGAGAGAGAGAGGGGGGAGAGAGAGTATGTTAAAACGTGTGTGTGAGAGAAATGAGAGGAGGAATGTGTCTGTGTGTGTGTGTGTGTGTGTGTGTGTGTATGTGTGTGTCTGTGTGTTTGTGTGTGTGTGTGTGTGTGTGTTTTTATGTCTGTGCAATAAATGCATATGAATGAATACTTCAGAGTAAATTTAAATGAATGCATTCGCAGAGTGGGTGTGGCAGCGATGCGGGGGGTTGTAGACCTCACCCATGTAAATTATGTCCATGATGGGAATTCTCTCTCTCTCTATCTCACGTCCCCACACACAAACACACACACACACACACACACACACACACACACACACACACACACACACACACACACACACACACACACACACACACACACACACACACACACACACACACACACACACACACACACACACACACACACACACACACACACACACACACACACACACACACACACACACACACACACACACACACACACACACACACACACACACACACACACACACACACACACACACACACACACACACACACACACACACACACTCACCACCACTTATGCCTCGGCCCTAGACCTGCTGGAGCCTGCATTCACTTCCTCCCATTTTGTGCGACATCCTGCCGCACCCTGCTGATTGGCCCTTCAAGAGCCTACTTCCTGTGGGGCCAGATTCCACTTCCCTTGGGCAGCCGCTGCCGCCCGCACTGCGGACAGCTGTGGGGAGATAATATCTATTCACCTCGTTTGTCACTTCTTTTCCTCTTTTTTCCCCCCTCTGCATTCTTTCTTCTCACTTCTCCCGGCTTTTTTTTCTCCCTCTCTCATCATTTTTTTTTCTCGCCATCAAACAACAACGACAAAAAAAAAAAAAAAAAAGAGGAGAACTTCTGAGGAAATTACATGTTTAACTTTTGTTCCTTTTTAGTAGCTGGTGTCGTTTTTAAAAATAAGAAAAGGATTACAGACAAGTGATGGGAACCGAGGCGTCTGGGACGAGGAGGCTGCCTTACGGGCACTCGGGTCACTGCGGTCGGCTCGCTGGGCCGCACGGGAAACGGCTCGCTGCCCGCACAGCACCCGCGCTTAGATCAGCAGTGCTCAGCGTAAACGCTGCATGCCTACTGTACTGTGCGGAGTGGGTAGGACATGCTAGTGTGGAAGAGTAGGGTGAGGGTATGATATGCTAAGATGGGAGGGAGGGACAGACAGACAGACAGACAGACAGAGGGACAGATAGACAGATAGATAGACAGACAGATAGATAGATAGACACATTTTGCTCATGTAAACAGATGATATGCACCATGTAACAACACTACAGTATGATATACACACGGTCCACACAATTCAAAGACCTCTGTGTGATATGCTAAGATGGGAGGGAGGGACAGAAGGACAGAAAGGCAGACAGACAGACAGACAGACAGACATATTTTGCTCATGTAAACAGATGATATGCACAATGTAACAACGCTCCAGTATGATATACACACGGTCCACACAACTCAAATCCCTCTGTTATCCCCCATGGTGAACCTTGACAGTTAGCAGCTTGTCTGGTGCTCAGGTGGCCTGTGTTAGGCTGCCCGGAGGGAGAGAGGAGGAGCGAGGGAGCGGGAGGAGAGAGGGGAGACCCAGCACAGAGGGGTAAGGTGTGGGGTTGCGGCCGGGGACAGAGGCCTGCTGTCAGGCCCCCGGTGTTAACAAGATCCAGACCAAGAGCCAGGTCACCGCTGGGGTAACAGGCAGGTCTCACTAGAGGTCCTGTGTGAGCACACACACACACACACATGGAGGTAGGCCATTCACCTCAACCTTAAGCCACTGAGCAGATCTCTGTCATATCAAATGGACTGAATACGTTGTCTATGTATTGTGCACTGTGTATATGGCCTCGTATAGTATGGCATTGCGTATATGTTTTCCTGTACTGTTGAAGAGTCACCAAAGGCTAATCCTTGTATAGTGTCAACATGAAACATTGGTGGTCAAGATTCCGATCCAGAATACTCATGTCCAAGGTTATCACAATATTGAGATAAGTGCCGTAGATGTCCGCGTTAAAGGCTCCAGCACTCACAGCACATCAAAGGTGCTGTGGTGGTGTAGCAAACACTCCAGCTCACGCCGAGCTGTCGGACGCTCAGACTCAAGAAGACTTATCAGCGCAGACGAGATGCCTACTGCGCTATCAGTATTTGGTCTGTCCACTGTGTGCCGGTGTTGAAGGTTGGGCCTTGATATGGCTGGCGCCATGCTTCAGCAGCTGTGGCTCAGGATAAGGGGAGAGGATACCGAGCAGGTAAACTGACTCTGGGTCAGGGCTTGGCCTCTCGCCTCTCAGTCTTTGGTATTATTTGCCCTCAATGGTGCCTTCCAGGCAGCGCTGCCTTCAAGGGACTACTCCCCTCAGTTTAGGGGTAGGATGAGGGTTGAGGGGGTTAAGGTTAGGAAGAGAGTAAAGGTAGTGCCTTTTAGGCTGTGCTGCCTGGAAGGTGCCGTTGGGGGCAAAAAACACCATTGAGCTTGGTCTCTCACTTCAGGCCACCATCTTAAAAAAAAGATGTAAATCCGTGTCCCCACGTACACATGCAGTACATCAAGACTCCCAAGAGAACAACTTCACACAATAGCAGAATACCATTTGAGGAGTGACATGGTGGGCTGGACTACAACTATAATGTGAAGACTCTCTGTGTGGGTTTATGAACTGACTGAGGGTCCAACAAAGGAAAACACCTGCGAGCCTATTATTGTATACACAATGCAGACAGGCACACAAGCACACACACACACACACAATCACACACACACATACACACACACACACACACACACAGAGAGACACATACATACACACACACATGAATTATCACACAAAAAACACACACACAGGCACATACATAAAACACACACACACACACACACACAAACTATCACACACAAAACAGACATCCACCTGGTAAGAATGGGGCCGTTTTAAGTGTCTACCACCTGCGTGCGGTGCGGTGTGGTGCGGACGACCGCGTGGGCTGTGCTGTTGCACCTCACACTAGGCCACCACAGAGGTCACCTGAGGGAGGTGAAAAGCCAACCTCAGAGATGCTGCATCAGGAAACCCTTTCAACTTCTGAAGAGGAAGCAGCCGTCAGTCTCAACGTGTTGCTTCCTCTCATCTCTCTTTGGCTCATCAAAGACACAGGTGGCCTGAAGTTAAGGTGTGTGCATGTATACGTATGTGTGTGTGTGTGTGTGTGTGTTGTGGAGGGCAGGTGGGATGGAACACAATAAGGGACAGGTGTTTTGTGGTCTCTCAAAGGCCAAATCACAACGTAGATCTGCCATTAGGTGTCCATGTCTCTGCACAGGAACAGGAAACCGTCCCTATATGGGCGGCTGAGGCTCTGGGCTGATAACCCAGCTCAGCGTGGATTATTAAAGGGTGGAGAGACGCGAGACATGCAGGGACAACATCAAGAGGCATCGAGCAGAAGCCATGCGACGCTAGCCTTTGAAAACGGCACCGCCGCCAACCACCACTGCAGCCGTCGAAGCAGCGGAGAGAGCCGAGGAGACCGGCAGAAAACCACCACACAGAGCCCATGATGAAAAGAGAGGTGACCGCACCGGCCAAATGTTTCAAAGAGGATTCCACGAATCGGGCCCCAGAGTTCTGGCGCTGGAACCGAGGCCGTAAAAGTTACTGGGTCAAACGTCGATCGGGTCACCCTAGGTGTCCCCCAGCGGGACGTCCTGCGCCATGGCGATGACGTCAGAGCGTGCCCCTGCCCCACGCACACACCCACCCACACACACACACACACACACACCCACACACACACACACTCACACACACACACACGCGCACGCACACTCGCCCCCACTACGCTGTCAGCACCTCTGGGGTCAGAGCGCTGAGTGACAGAGGGGGACAAACAGGCCGCTGGAAGGACAGCAGATGGGTTCCCGAAACAGACGACACTTCCTGTGCCACTGGGCTGCCCTGCCTGACGACAGGAAGTGCCCACATTCCAGCGGCAGCAGCAGGACAGGAAGTCAACAAGCAGCGACGTGCTGTGTGTGTGTGTGTGTGTGTGTGTGTGTGTGTGTGTGTGTGTGTGTGTGTGTGCGCACACTCTCCTCCACCTCTCTATTCTTTTTCTTTCTCTCTCTCTCTCTTTCTGTCCTCTCTGATTCCCAGGCTTTTATGATCACACGCTTGATTTGTCCCAGATGAGGTGTTGAGGGGGAAGGTGTTGCTCGGGGGTTAGCGGGTGAAGCCGATTTGGCGCCGCACCACCGGGTTACGGGAACAACACGCGATCGCCGAGAGAACAGCCCCGCTGTCCAAAAAAACAGGCCGACTGCTTTCTGCTCCATCCAAACAACCTGCTTCATTACAGGGATTATGCGCTTTAGGGCCGTCTTTCTCCCCCTCCGACCACCACCACCTCCTCCTCCTCCTCCACCACCACCACCACCACCTCCTCCTCCTCCTCCTCCACCACCACCACCAACACCACCAGCACCACCGGGTTTGAGTTCTACCCAGGCTTTTGTTCTATTATATTTGGCTCGGCCGCACTTGCTAAGAGCAGATCCATAAAGAGCAATTAAAGATGATGATGATGTAATGATTCTCCAGGGAATGGCACACATTCCGCCTACAGGGATGGAGAACTCCCAAATAAGGAGTGAGAGAGACCGAGAGAGAAACAAATGATGAAGAGATGATTCCAAGGGATGAAAGGACTGATGAAGGGGACTGAAAGGAAAGTGGAAAGGATAGATGAAGGGGAAAAGAATGTGGATATGGAAGAGATGGGATGGCGAATAGCTGAGCCCATAGCTGATTCGGAGCGAAATGGCAAAGTTCGGTCTGTAAATGATCCCTGTGAAAAGAGAGAAGGCCTCTGAAAACTGGGAACGCAGCTTTCCATAGATGTGAGGCCCTGATAAATAAAGTCTAATTGACCTATGAAAATGACAACTGCATCTCATTTCACTGGAACTCAGTCGTAATGCACTTCATAATTTCTTTTCAAATAATTCCACAATGACCTTTAAAAAATTGTGTTGTGCGCTGAACGTTTGTGATGGTTCAGCACTATGAAAGGCACAAAAGAACGTGGGAAATGATGTGACAGATGTTGATGTTGGATGTATTCGCCATACACTTAGCAATATCAAAAACATACTTCCCGGGGTGAAAACGCAAGAAACCGTCACAAGCGAAATCTCAAGGAAAACATTCAGAGGGCTTCCAGCAGGATCAAAAACACACGACTGATGAGGGAATGCAAGAAAAAGATTCATTAATCAAGCATGAGATGAAACTGTGTGCGTGCTTGTGTGTGTGTGTGTGTGTGTGAGTGTATGTGTGTGTGTGAGAGAGAGACAGAGAGAGAGAGAGAGAGAGAGAGAGAAAGAGAGCAAAGAGAAGACCAGCACATCTTGCGCAAAAAAAGAAAGAGGAAAAACGCTTATGGTCTCGAAATAGTTTAACCTCAGTCTCTCTGTTTTTTCCCCTCCCTCTCTCCCCTCCCCTGCTCTGCTCTCTTCTCTTCTCTCTCTCTCTCTCTCTCTCTCTCTCTCTCTCTCTGGCTCTCTTTATCCGCTCTCTGGGAACATGCCTTGGCCAGCTGTGCGGCCCCACCGCCTCGGTGAGGCCAGGCTCCCGGCCCAGGCCACAGCTGGCCAGACTCTGTGGAGCCAGTCGTCAGGCGGCGTGAAGCCCTGGCCGCCCTCGCCTTCCTACGCAAACATGCCCAGGTGTGGGGGGCCCCCTCGCTCCCTCCCTCTCTCTCTCTCTCTTTCCCTCTCCCTCCCTTCCTCCCTCACTCACTCACTCCCTCTCTCCCTCCCTCTCGCTCTTCACTGTCTCTCTGTGGTTCTCTCTCTCTCTCTTGCTCTCTCCTGTTTCTATCTCTCGCTGTATTCTGTGTCCATCTGTTTTTATTCATCTTTTTTTGCGCTTGCACTCTTTTGCCTTTGCCTTTTTGGTCACTTTTCTTTTGGATTTTCTCTGTTTCACTCTTTCACTCTTTCTCTCTCTCTCTTCCTCTCTGTCTATATCTCCCTATCCTTTTCTCTCTCTGTATCCCCTCCCGCTGTCACCCTCTGATGTGCAGTCATCCGGAGGCCTAAGCAGGAGCTGTATTAGTTGTCTGTGTGTGTGTGTGTGTGTGTGTGTGTGTGTGTGTGTGTGTGTGTGTGTGTGTGTGTGTGTGTGTGTGTGTGTGTCTGTGAGTGTTTATGCGCACATTCAAAATAAAACTGTATGTTTTTGTGTGTGTGTGTGTGTGTGTGTGTGTGTGTGTGTGTGTGTGCATGTGTGTGTGTGTGTGTGTGAGAGTGCACATGTGTGAACTGTATGCTTTGTGTGTGTGTGTGTGTGTGTGTGTGTGTGTGTGTGTGTGTGTGTGTGTGTGTGTGTGTGTGTGTGTGTGTGTGTGTGTGTGTGTCTGTGCGTGCAATATTATCCGCATGTGCATGTCTTTAAGTGCTGGAGGCCCAGGCCTCTATAGCATGAGTGTGAGTGTAGCAGTGAACGTGATGGGTACTGTATGGAAGCAATCGACCTGGGCCGCCATGAGAGAGCCCAGTTATGCTATTGTCTCCATGGCTACATGGGCAAACAGAGGCAGCAGCAGATGGCCGCTATCTGCTCCCTCTAATGAAACTAATTAACAGAGTTAATGATGGTTGTGTCATCTCAGCATCTCCTCTCTCCTCACACACACGTGTGCGTGCAAAGACACACACCCCACACACACACAGACCATTGTATACTGTGCACGGCTGGAGTGATTGTGTGGTCCTGTGCATGCGGAATTGTGTGGAAAATCAGAAAAGGCAACAGATAAGACAATGAAGCAGATGGCACAACACACACACACAAAAACACACACAAACACACACATACATATACACACACACACACACACACACACACACACACACACACACACACACACACACACACGAACACAAACACACACACACACACACACAAGGAAGACACAGATATACACGCATAAAGAGAGATAGAGAGAGAGAGAGAGAAAGAGAGAGAGAGAGAGAGAGAGAGAGAGAGAGAGAGAGAGAGAGAGAGAGAGAGAGAGAGAGAGAGAGAGAGAGAGAGAAGGGGGGCATTGTTTGGAGTAAACAGCCTCCAGAGAGGGTTGCTCTATTGGGCTCAAATATTGACCAGGACAGAAGAGCAGGACAAGGCAGGAATGGGAACTATTAAGGGAGGAGAGGACAAGATAGTAAATACACTCACCTGAGCACACACACACACAGACACACACACACACACACACACACACAGATGTCACATACCGCACACATGTCACACATAAAGACTTATGCATACACCTTCAGACAAACATACACATGCCAGTGCAAACTGAATCCCATACCCGACCTCCCAAGACACACACACACACACACACAAACCTCGCCAAAAGCTGGACAATCCCTCTCACCACCCCTTAACACATTATCTTTACATCTGCCTGACAGAGATTTAATCTCTTTACACACATACACACACATACACACATCACACACACACACACACACGTATATCACACATCTTACATATCACCGCAGGCTGTAAGATTACATCTCAACATTTCGTTGTCAGCAGATAGCACGGCCCCGGAGGGTCCAGCTGGACTGGACACAGATAAGAGACCCGACCGACTCGTAAATGCTTCAGCGATCGATATCTGGCCGGCCCCGAAACGCGCACGGCAAACATTCCGTCGCCGCGTGGAATTATGGGAGGTCTCGGCCCCATGCATCAGCTGATGAAGTGCTAACTAATTTACGGCTCTTAGGGGCTAATGGGAAAGGTGGGGAGGTCGAGCTGATCGTCCACTGATGGGCTCAGCACACACTCAGAGAGCGACATGGCCCGACGTGACCCCAGAGGTCACTCGGGGTCGGAGGTGAGGCACAGGGGGTCAGACGCAGCCGCCAGCCAGTCTGCTGGGGCCGAGTGTGGATGGACAGCTCCCACCTTATACACACACACACACACACACACACACACACTTGCGCACATG
>NC_085000.1:25524279-25526779 GCF_963854185.1 Sardina pilchardus | reverse complement strand
CCTCCTCCCTCTCCCTGTTCCTTCCCTCTTCCTCTGTATCCACCTCTCTCCTCCCTCCTTCTTTCTTTCTCTCTGTCTCTCTCTCTGTCTCTCTCTCTCTCTCTTTCTCTTCCTCCTTCCCACGGGATCCTCCCGCTTGTAATTGGGGCCGGGGAGCGATGACATGTGCTTGTGCTGGCCGTATTTCCAAAAGCGGCTCAGGGCTCCAGAGAAGCGAGCGAGCGCACATCACATCACGGCACGGCACAGCACGGCCGCTCCGCTCCGCGACGCACGCGGGCGCGACTCGACTCGACTTCGGGCTCGGGCCGCGCTCTGGAGGAAGCCAGCGCCGCACATCTGGAGTCTAGACTCAGTGGCTCTACGGCAGGCCCACGCGCCTGCCAGCTCCGAGGGGCCTCCGCCCCGCCCGCCCGCCCGCCTGACCGCCCTCCCCGCTCCGCTCCGCTCGGCCCCAGCATCGGCCCCGGCCGTCCACTGTTTGCATAGCTGCTTGTGTTTAATTGAAATTAAAGTGGCCCTCTCTGTAACCCTCCTCCCCCCCCCCCACAACCCTCCCTTACCACCACCACCCCCTCCCCTCTCAGTCCCTTCCAAGAGCCTTCTCTCTCTCTCTCTCTCTTGCTCTCTCTCTCTCACTCTCCTCTCTACCTCCCTCTCTCTCTCTCTCTCTCTCTTTCCTCTCTCCCTCTACTGCCCTGTCACTGAAGGACAGGCTCGCTGGAAAAAGAGGGGGGAGCGTAAGTCATAGAAAACATATGTCCGACGTTTAAGGGTAATTATTATTCCAAAAAGAGCCTGGCGCCAGTTTTAGTGTCCACAGTAGACAGTCAAATAATCTCCCAAGAATGGCTCTATATAAAGCCCTCTCCCCTAGGAGTGCTGCAGGGGCCAGCCACCAGAAAAAAAGCATTAATGTATGGTCCGCGTGCACACACACACACACACACACACACACACACACACACACACACACTTCTATTAAACATAAATAAAATAAACACAAATGTTTAAGTTTGATCTGAGTCCATGGTATTTACACATACTGTATATGTGTGCATTTGCATTTTTGTTGTATTGTAGGTGAACACCAACTGTAGCCTACTATCAAGATCACTTTTGCCACACAATCACTTCTGTATACACAACGAGCGTACATATAAAAACGTACACACAACCATGTCTACAAGCTTACACAGGGAGTATGACTCAGATACCCATGCTCGCACTCAAAGTGTACAAACTGTACTGTGTGTGCCAACACAAAAAGCCATATATCCATTCTTATTACTACATGGGGACAATGTGCCTCAGAGGCCCTGTAAAAACAGCCATAGGCATTAGTCTGCTACAGGCCACATGCAGCGAGATGGGACCAGATCCAGCTCACTGAACTACAGCTCCATCTGCGCTGATGAGGGAAACTCCACACCGTAAATAAGCTGATGGAATCTTTCAGCCAAGATGTGACCACATGCATTATGGACAATTATGTCCAGAGGACAGAGGCCGTATGGACAGACAGGCAACTACTCACATGCTCACACACACACACACACACAGGAATGCGTGCACACACGCACATGCACACACACCCATGTTCGCCGGCACATACACACACACACAGACATGCGTGCACACACACACACATACACGCACGCGCACTTACACACACACATACACACACACACAGATATGTACCCCTGTGTCCATGCATACACAGATACGTTACTGCTGCTAGCACTATTTGAGCTCAGCCCACTCAACAGTGTCAGTCTGTGTGGCAGGAAGGCGCCACTACATCTCCCCATAGGCCTTCACCACTGCGTCTCTGCCTAGGTGTGCAACCAATTAGAGCCACACACACACACGTGTGTGTGTGTGAGGGAGTGTGCAACCAGGAGCGGCGGACTCCAGCCGTGTTCCCTAATCTCCCGGCCCAGTGGCTGCGCATCCCATCCTGGCGTTCCCACATCCCGCTAATTGCCTCCTTCTCCCCATCCGAGGGAGTTCCGGGGCCTGTCGGATGCGATTTCCAGAGCAGGCAGAGGGCGGGCGACCCTCGGCTGGGGCCGGAAAGCCAACGGGGCGGAGAGGGACGCCGGGTTAGGGATGGAGAGGGGTGTGTGTGTGTGTGTGTGTGTGTGTGCACGTGTGCGTGCGTGTGTGTTTGTGTCTGTGTGTGTATAGGGTGGAGAAAGCTTGGGCTTGGAGGATGGGGGTGGGGTTGGGTGCAGTAGTGGTAGTAACACCCTGTCAAATCCGGCTGAGCAACCCACACACACACACACACACACACACACACACACACACACACACACACACACACACACACACACACACACACACACACACACACACACACACACACACACACACACACACACACACACACACACACACACACACACACACACACACACACACACACACACACACACACTCACGCTCACACACACCCAAATTCAAAGTGGGTTCCTGGGTTCTGGGCCCAGTGGCA
>NC_085000.1:25456779-25521779 GCF_963854185.1 Sardina pilchardus | reverse complement strand
AGCACCCCCACATACATATACACCCCCCCCCACACACACACACACACACACACACACTCTCTCTCACACACAGACAAAAAGTCTATGCAGTTCCCAAACGGCCTCTCGTATTCAGTAAAGGTAACACTCTCACACCCAATTAAGGCCATTATGTGCTCATGTTCCCCTCTCCTGGTCGCGTCTCCACAGAACAACACAGACAATGTGGCCCGAGCTCCTCAGGTTACAGGTGCAAACCACCACCTCACCGGGACAATTACTCACACCTGCGCTGGGGCTGCGGCTCCCAGTCTCCTAACCTTTACACCCCCCCCCCCCCCACACACACACACACAAACCACCCCACCCATACCCCCACACCTGCCCACACCCGCCCCCACCCACGCAGTCCCATCCCTGGAGCCTCTCAGCTTCTCTCCTCTCACAGCCGTCCAAAGGAGGAGGCGGGAGGAGGGGGTGTTTGTCTGGACATGTCACGTACTCTGCCTCAGCTTGGCGCAGTGGCGGGCGCGGGTGCGGGGCGGTTGCGGGTGCGGGGGTGGCCTGGTGCCGTCATGTGCGCTGCCCGCGTGTATGTGTTGAGTGGCACAGCCCCGGAGGCCCACGACGAGAGAGAGAGGCTGGCACATCATCATGCGAAAGCCGCTGGTGCCGGAGAGAAAAGCCCTCCGTCATTCGCACGCACGAGGAGCCCGCCAGCCTGAATGGTTTGGCCGCGCGGCGCCGCGCTGCCCTCATCTGAACTGAGCGGAGACTTCTCTTCAAGAGCGCTGATGACACAAAGCGAGGGGAAGGGAGAAAAGGAGAGAGGAAAACATGGAATAAAGACACAATTGAGGGAGGGATGGGAAGAGGGGAAGAGAGAAAGAGAAAGAGAGAGAGTGGGAAAGAAAAAGAGAAAGAGACATGAGAATGCTCGTGGAAATTGGCAAGGCCTGTGTTTTTTAGCTTCCTATTCCATCCGTTCGCTTTTCATTCCGGAAAACAAAAGCCACGTCATTCACCCTTGGCATTTTCCTCCAGCTCCCATCACCTCTCCTCCACTCTTCTCCCTCTCTCTCCCGCTCTCTTACACACACTCCTCTGTTTCTCCTGTCCCACTCTCCTCCACTCCTCTCTCTAACACACACACTCCTCTGTCTCTCCTCCTGTTCCCCTCTCTTCCTCTCCTCTCCTCTCTCTCTCTCTCCTTTTCTCCTCTTCCCTTTTTCTCTCCTTTGCGGCCTGTTGTCTCTGTTTTGGCTGGGGTCAAATGAAACGGAAGCCATTGACGTCTCTGAGGCACTCTTAAACTAATCCCCCCTCGGCTAAGGAGACAAATTTCAGTAAACAGGAGCGGACCAGGGCACAGAAAAGAAACCCAATGCCGAGCAGTGACATCACTGGACTTCCAGTGAAGAGAGAGAGAGAGAAAGAGAGAGAGAGAGAGAAAGAGAGAGAGAGAGGACAACAGAGGGGAACTCTTGTTGAAGGAACTGTGGGAAGCAGAAGAGAGACTGGATGGGGGGATTAAGTGGTTCAGCTCCAGCTCTCGTCTCTGTGGTGATTGTCTTTGAAATGTTTGTGAGGGGAGAAAAAGAGAGGGGGGTGAGGGGAGGGGGGCTCAGGGTTGAGGGGTGGTGGTTGGAGGATGCTGAGCGATTTTAATTAAATATCTTTTGGGTTTGTTCTATTATAATATTTGCCAAGCACTTAAGGCCGACATCATCTTCAACAAGCCACAATCATCTTTATTTGCAGCGTCATAAATATGTCTCTCTTCATCTTCTTCATCCTCCTTTTCATTCTCCCTGTTCTTATATATATATAAGGAATATTAGGTGCTTTCATGTCATCACGCATAGTATTCCCGGTGCCACGACCCCTGTCGTTCATGAGAGACTCCGTGAACTGATGCCTTCCCTGCCTACGTCCATTAGCAGGGTTTTAGTTCACGTTGGGTCAAATGACACATCCCACCGTGATTCGGAGCTGTTAAAAGCTGATTTTACTGCTCTTATTGTGTTTTTAAAACACTGTGGCAAGTCCTCTTTTATTTCTGGCCCAATCCCTACCGTGCGGCACGGCGATGAGCGTTTTAGCAGACTCCTCAGCCTTAACACTTGGCTCAAGCATGCGTGCAGAGTGTACGATATAGGGTTCATTGACAATTTTAATGCTCTCTGGCACAGACCAGCACTTTATATGTTGGATGGGATCCACCTCACCACTACAGGCACTCGTGTTCTCACAGCGAACATTCAATACGAGGTTCAATCAGCACCACGCCGTTTGCGAAATGACTGACTGAATGGGCATCCGGTCCTTCCGGCTGCCACCTGGAAGGCCCAGCCCCAGCAGGTAGCTGCCACCGCTAGCCCCCCCTGCCGTTCGCCATCTCTTATCACAGTCATCACCGGCCGTATTGGGAACACTCACAGAGCAAAACGAACTCCCACCACTCGATCTGCGCTCACAGCCATACGCATCTCCGCCCCCACCCCTGCCAGTCAGAATGCAGATCCCACAGCAACGAAAATGTGTCTTGTGAACGCGCGCTCTGTGGCGAACAAGGCCCATGTTTTAAATGACTTATTTACCAAAGAGGACTTGGATTTTATGTTCGTGACAGAGACCTGGCAGCAGAACTCTGATTTTACCCATCTTAATGAACTGTGCCCCGATGACTGTGCGTTCATTGGCTCCCCGCGGCTTACGGGCCGTGGCGGGGGCATAGCCAAGGTCTGGAAGAATCGCTTTGCCTGTCAATTGGTGAAATCAGACACCTACTCCTCTTTTGAACTACAGATCACCCGTGTGGGTCGGCTTGAGCCGATCTACTGTATCCTCATATACCGTCCGCCGGGACCGGCCGCGCAGTTTATCTCTGATTTTATAGACTTCATGTCCTCTGTTATTAAGCTCGAGAAACTGCTTATATTGGGTGATTTTAACCTGCACGTAGACAATACGGACAATCACACAGCCAAAGACTTTTTAAGTGTTACTGAATCACACAACTTAACCCAACATGTTCATGAACCCACGCATGCGGCTGGCCATATTTTAGATCTTGTTTTTACCCTTGGGCTGGATGTTAAGGGATTACGTTGTGAGGATCTGCTCATCAGCGATCATAAATGTATATTCTTTGATGTTTTAACAACTGCGGACCCCCCCTGTCAGATGACTGTGTCGCGTTCGCGCATCATAACAGAAGCAACTGTTGAGCGATTCATGGCTCATTTTAATAGTTTCAACATCAACAATGATGATGTAGATTGTTCTCTCCAGGCGTTCAATGAACACTGCTCTTCTGTTTTAAATGTTGTGGCACCGCTTAAATCCAAAGCTAGACCCATCCGCAGGCCTTCGCCTTGGATAACGGAGTCTGTCCGTTGTCACAGGAGGAAGTGCCGCAAAACAGAACGGCTATGGAAAGCCACGGGGCTAGAGGTTCACCGTCTCTATCTTAAGGACCTTATGCGTGATTTTAATAATCTGGTTACTGAATCAAGATCAGCATATTTCTCCAGCTTGATCTCCTCTTCTAAGAGAAACCCTAAGGTCTTGTTTGAAACCATTAACAAAATTGTTGCCCCTCCTGCTGACATCGTAACAACGCATTCCCAAAATGACTGTGATAAGCTGCTTGCATTTTTTGTTGATAAGGTCATATCTATTCGAGCCAGTATACAGCCAATGCCCTGCTCCCATGACTGTAGCCAACCTCCTCATCCTCAACCTGTCACTCTAGCGACTTTCCAGCCTATCAGTATTGAGGACTTGGTTGCTATCACTAAGAGAATGAGGTTATCATCCAGTCCACAGGATATACTTCCAGCTTCACTCTTTTCCAAGGTTTTACCTGCTATTGGACCCACTATTGTTGGAATAGTTAACTCCTCACTAGCCTCAGGCTGCGTCCCCACCTTTTTCAAGCATGCCATTATCCAACCTATACTAAAAAAACCAAATCTGGATCCAACAGTGCTAAAAAACTACAGACCCATATCCAAACTACCACTGCTGTCCAAGATACTTGAGAAAGTTGCTGCTAACCAACTCACTCGTGCTCTTGACAGTTCTGAGCTTTTGGATACTTTCCAGTCTGGTTTCAGAAAACTGCATTCTACGGAAACTGCCCTGGTGAGAGTGCACAACGACATACAGATGGCGTCTGACTCTGGCTGTTTTTCTGTGCTGGTACTTCTCGACCTCAGCTCTGCCTTTGATACTGTGGATCATTGTATAATGATTAATCGGCTGCGAGACTGGGTGGGCATCTCGGGCATGGCGCTTGATTGGTTCACGTCGTACCTTGCCGATAGAAGTTTTGCCGTGTCCCTTGGTGAATTTCTCTCTGCCCAGTCCCCCCTGACCTGTGGTGTCCCCCAGGGGTCAGTGTTGGGCCCTTTACTGTTCTCTTTGTATATGCTGCCCCTGGGCCAGATAATTCGGAGTTTTAACATTGCCTATCATTTTTATGCTGATGATATGCAGCTTCATTTTACCCTTAGGCCAAATGAGACCCCTAAGCTTTCAAAGCTGCTTGACTGTCTATCTGCCATCAAGGGTTGGCTAGCAGAAAATTCTCTGCAACTCAATATGGACAAGACAGAGGTCTTAGTTGTTGCCCCAGACAAAGTGCTGCCCACAATACAGCAAAACCTTGGCTGTCTTTCAACTCTTGTGCGTCCTAGTATAAGGAATTTAGGGGTATTGTTTGACAAGTCCCTATCTTTTGACAGCCACATTAAATCACTCACCAAATCCTGTTTCTTTCACCTGAGAAACATATGCAAGCTGAGATCTGTGGTTTCCCAGTCAGAGTTAGAAATGCTCATTCATGCCTTCATCTCATCCCGTATTGACTACTGTAATGCTCTGTTCTCTTCACTCAACAAATCTGTACTCCACCGTTTGCAATCCATCCAGAATGCAGCTGCCAGACTCCTCACCAGATCAAACAGGCGCACCCATGTCACCCCTCTACTTCATTCACTTCACTGGCTCCCTGTGGCCTACAGGATACAATTTAAAATTCTAACACTAGCATACAGAGCCCTCCATGGTCAGTCTCCTGTTTACCTCACCAACCTCATTCACCCTCACTCTGCTCCCCTCTCCCTCCGATCCAATAACCACAACCTGCTTGCTGTACCCCGCACTCGCCTTAGGACTTGTGGCGATAGGGCGTTTGCTGCTGCAGCCCCCAAGCTATGGAATTCACTTCCCATGGAGGTTAGGTCTGCGGGTAGTATTGACATTTTTAAAGGGAGGCTTAAAACCCACCTCTTCAGGATGGCCTTTTTAAACCTGTGACATGACCCTCTTTTAAATCCTTTGTAGCTCCCTATTTATTTATGCCTTTTCTTTTATGATTTCCTTATCTTTTTATTATTCCCTTTTAAAAAGTGTATTTTATGCCTGACTTTTATTCTTGTTATGTGTATTTTATTATGTATTGTAAAGCACTTTGTGATTTTATCTGTGAAAAGCGCTATACAAATAAAGTACTTACTTACTTACTTACTTACTTCTTCTCATCTCTCTCTTTTTCTCTCCCTCCTCTTTCTCTACATCCTCACTTATCCCTCGCTCCCCTATTCAGTCTGAAGAGTCTTCTTGAGGGCGAGAGGCTGCCGGTTTAAACGGATCCCACGGGAACCAGCTCCAGAGCAGGCCTTAGCCCCAGCGCTGCTGCTAGCTCTCCTGCGCTAACGAGAAAAAGCCGAGGTCTCAACTGCGCTCCTGTTTCTAATTGGGCTGGCAGGACACTCTGTCACCTGTCAAGAGCTGACGGCCTGGTATCTGCTCCCTTCTGCTCACACATTTCTCCATCTGTATAAAATATCTCCGCCGTCCTGATGCCGTGAGGAAGCTACTGAAACCAGAGGTGCGTTAGTCCCCGGCTGGCATGTTAAAATGCCTGGAAAAGAAACGGAATATTTGAAGGTATGACTCTGTGTGCAAGCGTCATTGTCTAATTCTCTGATACCCAAAATGACTAATGACATCTGTTTTCCGCAGGAGGAATGAACAGAAAAAAAACAACAGAAGCAGCAGTAGGCCAACTGCTAGCGCCGAAGGAGGCAGTAGCTATGCTAAGAGCAGCAGGAGAAGTAGCAGCAGCAACAGCTGTGGCTGATTAAAGTGCTGAGCAGTTTGGGAAAAGGAAAATAACATGTACCCATAAAACTGATATGTAAATGTGATGTCAGCCAGCCTTGAGATGAGAGGAGAGGCGATGTCTCTGTTTTTTAATTGCACCTATAAATCCTTACCAAAGGAGGTTTCATAATCTATATGTCTTCTTCCCTCTCTCTCTCTCTCCACTTAGGCCTACTCCCCTCTCTCTCTCCCTCTTCTCTCTCTCTCCACTTACTCCCCTCTCTCTCTCTTTCCCTCTCCTTCTCTCTCTCTCCACTTAGGCTACTCCCCTCTCTCTCACTCTCTCTCTCTCACATTTGCTTGCTCTGTAAAAACTCAGTAGTGTGTCCAAAGTATTTCATCCTTCATCCTCTGTTTCATCTCCCCTCTGCGCTCGTCTTTTTTTCTGCCCCCTCTCCTCTCCTCTCCCAGCTGTGTTGGAGTAAATCCTGTCTTTCAACGTCAAGCACTCTTCTCCGGCACTTTCTGTTTTTTTTTTTCCGAGAAATTAGCGTCACAAAAAAATGAATGATGATGAGCATCGTCCCCCCCCCCTTCCGCCACAGGCAGACTGGATGTACCGTTCAGGGGATGATGTCTTATTTTTGAGACATTCCATAGTGTCAGCTTATGCAAATCAAGCAGATCTGGGATGTGACTATGCTTGGATTTGTGTGAAATGTGTGGAAAGTGAGAAGTGTTTTTTTCTCTCTCTGTTTTAAAAAGAAAAAGTCCACAGATACACACAACTGAATGCTCCTTTCACACACAAAAGTAAGGCAAGGGATACTGGTCACCTCTTCACCCGATGGCTTTGACGGATACCTCCCACATTCACTGGCTTCTTTGGCCACTTCAGGCCGGCGGTGGTGGTCAGTGAGAGGGCCGATCGCCCCCTGATTGTGGAGGGTCAGGGAACCCCCAAAAAGCGGAGGTTACCAAGGGACAGAGGCTGGGTCACCTAGCAACCGTGCTGGAACTGAGCTAATGCAGGGGGGTGGAGGGGGGGGGGGGGTGGGGTGGAGGGGGTGCTTGTTTTGGGGGCATGACATGACCAGGGGAGTAGGGAGGGGAAGGGGGAGACAGAGGCTCCCAGCAGGCCTCCCCTAAAGCACACCTGCATGGGGGAGAGGGGGGGCCACGGGAGGGGGTGGGGTGGGCTGGGCTGGGTGGAGAGAATACCACGGAGAAGCACAGTTAGCAAAGGAGCAGAGAGGGAGAGAAAGAGAGAAGAGGGGAGGGAGGGAGGGAGGGAGCAGGAAAGAGAAAGGGTGAGGGGGTAGAGAGAGATTTGCAGATGTTCCAGCTTTGAAACCTGACCCCCCCCCCCATTAACATCCCAGCCCCCTTTCCTGCATCATTGCCCTTCCAATCACATATGCATACCCACCCATATGCACACACACGTGCATGCACACACGCACACACACACACACAAACACACAAACATGCACACGCAAGCACACACACACACACACAGACAAATACAAACACAAATGAACGCACGCACAAACACAGACACAGACATACACATGCACATCATATGCATTCCTGTATGCTAATGCAGATAGAGTGTGCAACACAGATGGGGGCACACTAATGCACACAACACACACACCCAACACATTTGCACTTGGCCCATTTGTCACTTAATCCTAAATCAAGGATCCCTCTTGCCTGTGGAAGTGATATATGCTCAGCTGAGGAGCCCCACCAGTCAGCCACATCAACAACCCAGAGTCGGGGATCTCAGTCTCGGGACAAGAGTATGGGAAATTAATTTGGAGCTCTCTTTCTCTTTCTCTTTTTCTCTCTCTCTCTCTCTCTCTCCCTTACCTTCTCTCCACACATGGTAAATGCTTCTGGTTGCACCGTCAGGAAGTGTTTTTACGCTTCTGGCCTGCATTAAAGTACTGTACACGCTCGACCCCACTGGAATAGCCTCCAGCTTCCTGAGATGAGCGAGGATAAGGAGGCCGGACAGAAAGATCACTGTGCATGTTTCAGTGTGTGAGTGAGAGAGTGAGTGTCAGTGCGTGAGTGTGTGAATGAAATAGCGCAAGGAATGTATAAATAACGTATGTATGTGTGTGAGAATGCTGAGTTTTGTGGAAGTTTGTTGTGTGCGTGTGTGAGTGTGGGAATGTGTACTGTATGTGTGTGTGGTCAAACATGCTTGGTTATGTACCATGTATCATGTACCTGTATGGATGTGGTCAGTGGTTTGTTTGAGTGTATGCATATCTGTGCATGTGTACACATGTGGGTATGTGGAGAAGCAGGTGTGTACACTTGTGTATATGTATGTGTGTGTGTGTGTGTGTGTGTGTGTGTGTGTGTGTGTGTGTTTAACCTCTATCAGGTGGCTTCACGCCTGGCTCGCTGTCCCCAGGGAAACTGTTTGACTGTTGTCACAGCGCTGTGAGCTGGAGCCTTCTGAATGCTGGGAAACAGAATCCACAGCCGGCTGCATCCACACAACACAAGGACACAGACTCTCTGAGCTGAGCAAACACACACACTCACGCAAACACACACACACACACACACACACACACACACACACACAAGAAAATAAGCTTCAACAAATAGCAAATGGCATATGAACAGATTAACCTCTGAATTCCATCCTTACTCTTTAGAGTCATCATTTCCGGGCACCACCGTGATGCACAAAACATCCACCATGAGACACACACGGAAAACAGCACAACAAGGAGTTATCCAGAAATCATCATATCTCTTCTAATCATTTAAGAACCTCATGCTCAAGTGTAGAACTCTAAATCTCTCAGTACGTTTTTGTACCGAGTGCTGCCACTGGTGTGTGCGCCAGTTTAGCCCTCCCCTGGTGACGCCTAGGTAAGGAAAGTCAGATGTAGTTGTCATGTTTTATTTGCAAACAGGCCCGTGTTTGAGAGGAAAAGGGAAATAGTTCACCTCTCACATCAGCACTGTACCTTGGTTTAGAGTCCCGCTGCACCTGGACCCAGTCTCTGTGTCTTCAAATCTTCGGTTACACACTTTGTTATTGACACCTGTGATGGAATAAAAAAACACATTTGTAATGTCGCAACACTAACGATTTTTCTCTGCCTCATTTCACTGCCATTACAAGCTATCTTGCCATCTGTAGGCCTCTGTAGTATCGTCAACAGCTCAGCCACATCTATCACCTTCTGATCCTTATCATGACAAGTCCTCTTCATTCTGTGTGTGGGTGTACACTACCTGTTCAGTGTGTCTTATTAATACTGTTTCTCTTGGTATTTTCTATTCTTTGCTCAGATATGAGCTTCAGCTCTCGCTCAGAAAATGAAATAGTACCGGGCACTACTGTATGGCAGAGCATACAGTGCAGTTGATCAACTTACACAAGACCGGTTCGATTTAATAACTAAATAACTCAACTAAATAATCTTATCCAAATGATTGAACACGCTGTGCTGTACAACTCCGTTTAACAGTTTACCATGTGCCTGTCCCATCTCATGTGGTTTGGGTCAGTGATAACAGCAAATGCCAGCAGACAGTAACGGGCCAAGGAGTAATCGTCATCTAATCACAAACTTCAGCCTCAGCTCCTGCGGAACACGGACTTGCCCCATCAGTGAGGAGCTCACTCTATTACTTGGGTTGGTGGCGCCACCTAGTGACTACACAGACAAGTCTGGGTGCTTCAGTCTAAGGAGATTGTGGGACCTGCAGTTATAGCATGATATGATATCAGTTATTTTCACAGGTTATTGGCATCCACAGAATGCAGTTAATACAGGTAGACATTCAGCAAAACGGTACCCACACAGAGACACATACAAC
The DNA here is from genome assembly GCF_963854185.1 of Sardina pilchardus. Taxonomy (NCBI): domain Eukaryota; kingdom Metazoa; phylum Chordata; class Actinopteri; order Clupeiformes; family Clupeidae; genus Sardina; species Sardina pilchardus. Next base: position 25,511,828 of record NC_085000.1, on the reverse strand, counting down.
CCAGTTCTATGCTTGTCTACAAGTGGTATATACACCACACTTTATTGCAAATAAAAAAAGTGAGAGAAAAAAGATAACTGCTCCTCAACGAAGCTTAGCCTTTCACTGGTACATTAGGAGAAAATGAGATTCATCAGGAAGAGACTGCAAATAACAATGGGACACTTTTTTTTGTCTTTCACCAAGCAGAGCATACTGTAATGAATCTATGGACATGACATAATCCTCTAGAAGTACATACAAAACAAAACAATAAAATGATCATGTCCCCTGCACAGTCCCTCCCTGGCTCCTGAGCCCAAGGTGACCTTATCCGCCCCCATCTGAAGACCAGAACGTTTAAATAAAACACCAAAAGGTGGAAAGAAAACACACAAACACAAGAAGTTGAAAACTAGAAGACTAATATTTTGGTCCCACTTTGGTGTCCTCTTCTGAAAAATACACAAATAGGTAATTGAGAAAAGCTTTTACGACAGCATTTCAGTATTCACATGGTCACACGTTTCCGAGTCATTCACGTGTCCCTTACTCAATGCTATGGTGCAGTTTCAAACCGGGTTTTATGAACCCAAACAAGCAAGCAAACAAACAGAAAGTACCACACTGCACAACAAGACACTAGGGACAAAGCTGGACATTCTCAGGAAACGCGTTTTTAACCTAAATGGTCTCTGTAACCATTTTAATCTTACAAGCCTCGGCTTTCAAAAATACACTAAACACCATTTGTGTTTCTATTTTCATCTCCCAGACAAAAAAAAAAAGGTTCAAACTCTGGTCTTTACAAGAACAGAGGTCCAAATTTTAAAAACATAATCGATGAGAATGCAAAAGGCAGGGTCAACAATTGAAAGTGAAAAAAGTGAACTGAAAAAAAAGAGAAAAAAACAAACAAACAAACAAACAAAAAAATAGGCACCGTGAAAGCTGTTGTACTTTTTTTTGTTTTCAGTTTTATAAACCATTTACAGACTACAAAACATTCCATCATAAACAGTTACTGAGAATAACGGGCCATTTCCATGTACAATACGATACGTCAGCATCATGGCCGGGCCTCCTCTGGTTCGGAGACCAGGAAGGAAGGGGGAGCATGGCTTGTGAAATGTGGTGGGTGGGGGTGGATGGAGAGTTTAATCGGGGAGGGGTGGCGCTGGGGAGGGTGGGGGTTGATGGGGAGGCCGTCGGTGTACAGTCGTCTCGGTTATTGGTCCTTCTTCTCAGTCTCTGTCGTCTCCTCTTTCGCCTCGCCCTCCGTCTCCGGGGGAACCTCCTCGTACCTTTCGCAAGAAGAGAGGACACTTCGAATGAGTACAACTGTGATGGACAGTGACGAAGGACAATACGGCTTTCAAGTGACAGGACGGCACCACGACAATTAGTTAGGATGGACATTTGAGTTAGTTTCGCTAAACATAGTCACAAGGGCAATGAGGTCATACACAAAAGACAGGTCTAAAAAGGTCACTTCACAAACAACAATGTGTAGGAAATGTCATCTCCTCTTGCCACCGCAAACAGAAAGGGAAACAGCCAAACGCAAAAGATGGCAAAAATATGAAGTGTCCCACTGTATGGTTGTTGGAGAAATACAACAGAGCCAAAAGAAAGAAAGAAACAAAAATAAAGCTGAATTGTGGGAAGTTGGACCAGGGGAACACAGCAAGCTGAGATGCATACGGCAACATTCAGGTGTGTGGACCGGACCAGTCAGGTGAGTGCGACACACATCAGTGAGAATGACACCTTCACACAGTCTTCCCACCTGGAACCTCTTCAGAGAGGAGGAGGAGGAGGAGGAGGAGGGGCTCTGCTCGAACTGGCACAGGCTGACGGGAGTGAGGAGGAAGCTCGTTGTGAAAGCAGGCTAAGAGAGACTGGCGCCAGGCAGGCAGGGCGCTGGGCAGGGAGACCAGCACGCAGGTGGTGAGATGACAGCCAGAGCACAGCAGGAACACTGGTGGGGGGGTGGGGGGTGGGGGGGGGCATAGAGAACGGCCAAAGCGCTGGCACAAAGGCACAGTGGGACCATTGGCATGAGGAGAGTGGGCACACCAGATCAGGATGAGGTACGACACAAGGATGGGCAAGCTGGCGGCTAGTGGGTGGGTGGGTGGTTATGGGGGCAGCATGAGCTGGTGGGTGATGGTGGAAGCAGGAGGGTGAGTGGAGAGCAGGAGAGGGGGGGGGGGGTGGTCTGGGGCATACCTGCCCTGGTGAGAGGCCCCCTGGAGGGATGGGGACGCGGAGGCCTACATGTTAGCGGGCGTGTGCCGGCGGCGCCAAGGGGGAGAGGGGGGGCCCTGCATGGAGGCGGCCAGGCTGGCCGGGGAGCCCGAGACAGTGGGGTAGTGCGTGAGGCGCGGGGTGTGGGGCAGCACCTCGTCCGCCGACTCATAGCTGAGCGCCAGCCAAGAGGAGGAGGAGAAAGAGGGGGAGAGAGAGGGGGAGAGAGGGGGAGAGAGGGGGGAGAGAGAGGGGCAGGAGGAAGAGTAGGTAGAGAAAAGAAGTCCATGAGAGCAGGAAAAAAAGCAGGAGGAGAGAAAGAGGGGTGAGAGAAGAAAGGAGAGATGAGAGAGGGAAGAGATAAAAAAGCAAGCCTTTAAAGATGACTGAAAGAACGCGACAGGAAAGGAGACTGGGGGCCAGCCAGGGGGCAAGTCTAGTCTGGTCACTCAGGATCAAGCAGGGTCCCTCCACCTCATCCCACCTCACCCCACATCACATCACATCACATCCCGCTCTACATCACCAAATATACACAGCTCTGCAACCTTGCACTACAGCAAAACGTTTAGGTTAGTTAGTTAGCTAGTTAGTTAGACACTTATCTTTGAGCGGTTCTATTCTAATTTGGCCATGACCACTTCTTTTAACGCTGAATAGCATTGTGGGGAAACGGGGGTGAGGGTGGGGGGGGGGACTCTGAAAGTCCAGGCGTGGCACGAAGGTCACTGCTTGGCCGTTGCCGTGACTACTATCGTCGCGACCAGTGGCAGTTTTTGGCAGGAGTGTGGGGAATGTTCCTGCGCCCACATCACATGGCCATGCAGGTGCCAGGTGTCCCGCCAGTGCCCTCTGCTGCCCTCCAGAGCTGACACACACACACACACACACACACACACACACACACACACACAAACACACAGACACACACACAGACACACACACAGACACACACACACACACACCTTACCCCCTGGCTGCCCCCTTTGTATTGTTATGACTACTGGTGATGGCTTCCAATCCAATAGAGACCCGCTGTGAGTGTGTGAGTCTGTGTGTGCGTTTGTGTAAGGATGCAAGAGGAAAGGTACAGAGTGATTAAAGCATAGGGTTTATGCATAAACCTAAAGCGAGTGTTGTCTTGTTTGCATGTGTATTTGTGGTAGAGAGAGCGAGAGAGTGACAGAGAGATAGAGAGAGAGAGACTGACTGAGAGAGACTGACAGAGAGAGGGAGAAAGAGAAGTATGAGAAGTATGAGAGTGGGCAAATGAGATGGCCTTGTGCGCCTACAAGGAGTTTACTGTACAACGTACTACATCAGTGTGAGGTACTGGGTGTGATTGAGAGACCAATAAACAAAGAAATAAAGACAAAAATATATGAAACAGAAAGAAGAAAACATATTATGAACATATGATATGAATTATGGAGAAGGGAAAAACGACTGCACACTGTGGCCAAACCACCATTCGGATAGTTAACTGTGGAAGACCGGAATACCACAGCTCTCACAGGTCAGATAGCCATGCACATTATTATAGCTTTCATCAACCACAAGAAAATAAAATTAAACCACTCTTTCAGGCCCAAATGGTTGGAAGTGACCAACTTCAGATATCTGCAATTTTATTTAATGGCTGATTCAGGTGCAGATGTAAAAGGAGGTCCACCAAAGGATGGAGGCTTATAAAACCCACCACCATTCACACATTAAACTCAATGGTGTCTCAATTTGCTGATGTACTGGATATACCTAAGCCAGTAGAGTAACTAAGACAGTAGACAGGCCCACAAATACATAGTGACATTAATGCAGGAGCCTGATAAAAGACGAAAGCTGAGGAGATACCTGAACATGTCTGTCAATTCTCCTTTAAGCAGGGCCACCACCACTGGGAATCCCACACAGGCTGGCACCAGGTACAAGAGGGCAGGCTGGAGGAACACACACACACACACACACACACACACAAATCAGTTAAGAACTGAAAGATTGAGAATGCACAATGGGAACTGATCTACAAAAGCAGTCAGAATCAGTTCACTGTTAAATATACTACCGTAATTTCCTAACTATTAGCCGCGGCTTATATATTGATTTTGCAAAATTAAAATTTAACTTGCATTAAACACGACCCTGCGGCTTATACACAATGTGGCTAATACACAGGAAATTACTGTAAATGGCAGTATAGACAAGACCCAAACACTATAAATTAACGTCCAAAAACTAAAACATTTCAGAAAGCATACACAGGGTATCAGCTAAATATGTCCAAAATGCAAAATGGAACACTCAAAAATGAGGAAAAAAGATGTGGAATATAACTTTCTCGATTTCTGTTGTTTCTCTTCCTCTTACCTGGGCATGTTTATAAGTATGCATGACAAAAATGGTGAGGCCCAGACCAAAGATGTAAGCCAGGAAACTAGTATAGAAGTAGGTCCTGGAGTTCTTCTTTAAACTATGGGAGACACACAGATACACAGATAGTTCAGATACAATACATTATGTACATATATACAATATGAGGCCCAAGTATTATGACAGCTTATGGGACCATCAGCACACTCCTCCCGCCCTCCACACACACACACACACACACACACACACACACACACCACACAAATACGTCTTACAGTATATCAGTCTTACCTAACATCAAAACGAAGCAGCAATGCAATAAAGATGCCTGGGAAATGAGGAAAAAGTAGACAGAACAGTGTTACTCAGGATGCCAAGCTAGATACAGAATGAATGAGTCACCAGAACAGCTCCCAGTAGCACAAGAGATAGCGCCCTATAACAAGAGAGATGTTACAGCACCCTCTAGTGGTTAGACCCACAGCCAAAAGTGGCCAAAGGCAGGTGCACAGCTTATTTCATCATGTTTGGCTTAACAACCTAATTAAACAAGTCTAGCTGCCTATTTATTTTACACAACAATAAAAGACAAGTTTCCCTTCAAACTGATAGTGCCAGGACATTACCGAAAGGGATGGTGACGTATGATCCGTGTTGCGAACTCACCTGGGATGACGATATCGCCCAGGCCGAGCATGGCGAAGTTACTGGCGTCCAGCCCCCTCTCCAGGAGGTCCTGAGGGAAGACCACTGGCAGGACACAAAGGAAAAGATAAGACCGGCCGTTTGATTAACTCTCTCTGCTCCCACTGTAAACTCCTAAAGGGCTACTCAGACATGCGCCATCTGGGACAGAATTTATTAAATCGCAGCTTATAACACATTTATGCTAAGCTTTCAGCAACTGTTGAAATGTGGATGGAAGACAGTACACTGCAGTGTAAATATTATATGCCTGTATTGTGTGTATGTGTGTGTGTGTGCGCGCCTGAGTGTGTTTGTGTGTAAGTAGAGAATGGAGAATGGATTTGTCTTTCTGTATTCTATTGTCAAGCACTTTGGCTCACTTTCCAATAGTTTTCTATACCTCACACCAGCAAATTTTACATAACGGTATCTTCAACTACTTTGTAATTTATGCATTACATGTCTACAGACAGCTAATCTACCAGGTATCTAATCTCACGATCTCGGTAGAGGTGCCATGTTTGTGATACAGAGGGTTTCAAGGGTTATGACAGTAGCCACACTGATAAAGCTCTTGCCTCATTAAAACAACTACTAGGGACAAGAAGCCCATAACTATTATATGTCTTGAATCAATATTTGCCATTTGTGATAAGAGCTGATTAGAAACAAATCATCAGAATAAAACACTCACACTTGATGGGCGCCTCAAAGGACTTTGCCACTGTAACCATGACATTTGTGCCAAAAACCTGCACGGACAAAAACACACAAAAGAGAAAACGAAAGCTTGTGTTTACTCAGAATCAACAGCTGGCTGGGCAGAGAGTCAGCACACACACTGGATGACCTGCGAGGTGCCGACAGACATGCAACATCTATCAGAGCACAGCTGAGGTGGAAAGTCCAGGTTCGGAGAAGAGGAAGGAAGCCACCACAGCGTTCCGTGGTCAGCCGTTTGCACTATCTTAACGGTCAGAGGCATGTTTGCCAGGTTTGTGCAAGCGCTGAGTGAGATTAGCTGGAGGAGGTGGGTACAGTATGTTGTAATAGTGTCGTGATGAAGCATTTAACTGCACTCTGAACCTGACTATTCTTTTCACGCTATTCACTTTGCCAGCTCTCGCTCTCTTCCTCTCTCACAAGACACATGCACAAACCAATCCCTCAAATTCTAACAAATACTCTCATAAACATGCATAACTAAAAACAAAACCCACTCACCCAAAAGACGTCATAGACGAACAGGCCTCCCAAAAGGATGCAGCCTGTGCTGACATTATTCAGGTGAAGCAGCTCAACACCATTCAGAGCAAAGGCCAGTCCAAACAGGTTATTGGCCACCCAATGCTGTGGAGCACATAAGCACGCACACACGCATACAGATTTAATGCCAGAGCTTTAAAATCATTGCAACTTGTAAAACCACAATGCCTGGAAAGCATTTAAGAGCTATCTAATTGAACTTTAGAAATGTAGGTACGCACATTGCCACTGATGTCTGATCATTAAAAACCTTTTTATCCATCTTTGAACAATTTGATAACATTGCTAAAAGTTTTGAGTTAAAGTTCTTTCAAGTATTTTTTCTATACTGTGTTAATGCACCACACAACCCCAGCAACACAAAGATGATCTAACATGACATTAAAAAAATAAATCTTCAAACATTAAAAATGGCAAAAATCTGCTTCAGAAAAACCAAAAATGGTCAGAGAGGAGACATGGTTAAAGACTATGTTACCTTTTTGAGGACGTACCAGACCCCAACAACAGCACTGATAGCCAGACAGAAGAGATCCCTGGTGTCAAACTCATAGTTGACAATCTCTGAGTGGACAGAGGCACAATGACATGTCAGGGTTTGCTTTTCAAGCGGTGTTTACTTTTAGCTGTTAATTTTGCAAGAAGATGTGCTTAATGGCACTATGGCTAAAAGTTAAAAAAAAAGCAAAGTCAAGAAAATGGATAATTGAATAATAATAGTGTGACAAAAAGCACAGGAATTAGCAATTACGGCAAACAAAAACATGTCACATATAGTATAAAGATACCCACCATGTGATTTGATGGAGAGGATGAGAGAAAAGGGAAGATACTAAGTACATTTTGTCAGAGAGAAAGGCTAGAAACAAAGAGAGACAGAAAAGAGAGAGAGAAAAAGAGAGATGGAGAGAGATGTGCTCACCCTCTTTGCTCTCCCCTGTGCCCTGGGTGAAGAGGAGCTGATATTGCTTATTGGGCACACTGGCTGGGACCACTCTGTTCATGAAGGGACTGACAAGAGAAAGAAGATAATGACTTATGAGAGCCAGGAAAACACAAAAACTCAAAAGACAAAAAAAGAAAGAAAAGAAAACGAAAACGGTGCCGCCAGGCAGAGGACGACTTCCACACATCACAATACAATTAGCCTGTCACGCTACCAGCCTCTTGTGGTGCAAAAGGAGAACCATTCTGAAGCCGGTCTTACCTCATGGTGTGAGACAGAGCCAGGATCCCCAGCACAAAGAAGTACATTGATAGCAGCAAGTTAATATACTCTTGTGAGAAAACCTATAACAAAAACACACACAGAGAGAGAGAGAGAATGTTCTTAGAAAACAAACGTGCTGCATACTGCCTTGGAGCTCATGTTGTTTATATCTGGTGCTGATAAATCATGTCTGACATTTCTTTGGCCAAACTCAGCAAATACGGATCAGCTGGCCCAAGACCAAACGTGCTTATAAAATATGCCATTACAAGACAGAGAACAAGAAGAAAGATGTTTTTTACACCATCAAAAACCAGGATACCTTCATTCTCCAGGATTCCTGTAATTATTACCTCTGTAATTACATTTTATTCACAAAAGACCCCACCACATTATGAAATAACAAGACTGGCCTTGAAGACAACAGATGCAATGAGGGCCTCATGGTATTTCTCTCTTTCAGGTATCACAACCATATGATTGGTTATCAGCAAAGATTCTAGAACAGAGCAAGATGGATCACTGGCCGGAGAATATGTTGGATTTTTTGAAGTACATTCTAACGCTCCATGGGCGCCATTTTTGTAAGCCGAAAAGTAATAAATCGTGCCTTTCACACGGCCAGATCATTACCGAGTAACAAAACAAAACAAAAAACAGCTGGCAACGGCAAAAACAGCTGTTGAGGTGGGTTTATATGATTGGAACTGTGTCAGAAATGTTGCTGAGCTTACCAAAATGGCGCCCTGTACCGTACTTCATTCTTTTGACGCAACTGATCCATCTTGCTCTGTTCTAGAATCTTTGGTTATCAGTGTGAGCAGAGGCAGCTGTGCAGAGCACCACACGTGTAACTTTCACATCGCAGCACAAGATAGAAAGCAGGAAGAGGAAGAATGATGTGTGCCGGGTTTTTTTCTATTCTTAAAACAGGAAGAGTTGGTCTACGTGTCTCTTGTCTGTGTCCACGTAACTCCTTTGATAAAGAAAAGGCTTTCAGGGGGGTATAATTGACTTCACACATCAGGACACACAAGTAGGCAAATCATTGTAACACAAACCCACATAAAGTAACAGATAAGAGACTGTGTTAAAGCTGGATCTTTGGTTCTTTGTTCGGCACTGTGATGGCTGTGGATACAAAACTTAATTTCAAGAGGGCCTTTGTCTAGTTCAGTGCTCTGCATCTGTGCCCCGATGGAAGCCGTTTGGAAAATGTATTCAGGGGGGCGTCTGTGTCAGATGCTACTGGACGTCTAGACTGATTATCTTGACGGCTGTGTATGTGATTCTAATGAGTTTGTTCTTGCAGGTGACTGTTAATATGGTGAAGAATGCAGGGGGAGCAGCACAGCAGGGTGGGTTAAATTGTACTTTAGCAAAGCAACAGCAGGAAGAGGAGAGGCAACAGTTTGCGTATGGTATAGAATCGTTGTTGTGAACAAGTTTATTGTTTATGGTTGCTTAGCAGACGCCTTTATCCAAGGCCCCAAGTATTCAAAACTGCTGACCTGATCCACTGGTTGATCGTGGATGTAAGTGTGGTGTAGTCCAGAGGGTGAATTTAATGTGTGAATGACCAATTCTTCAGTTTTGTCTAAATGTAGTTGAAGGTAATTATCCTGACACCGCTGTAAAAACTGTGAGATTGAGTCTTGATAAGCTGTGATGCTGTCATTGAGTAGTCCTACAATGGCAGTGACAACTAGCATATCTGTAGTAAGTGTAGACTGGTAATGAATGGGCTGTTGCAGTTGTTGGTGTAGTGTTCACCTCACCTTGAAGAAGAGATACAAGCCAAAGAGGGTGCAGCTGGCTATGATGGGAAAGCGTGCGGCATCTCTGCTTGTGATGGTCTCTGGCATGTCTGAGGAGTTCTATTGGGAAAGAGAGGCAAGAGAGAGAAAAAAATGTAGTGGTTACAGGTTACCTACATGCTACAGCTAAGATGGTGCCTATTCATGCAAATGAACGAAAACCTTTGAGTGGGAAAGCCCGAACACACAAGAACCAGCCCTGTTTCAGAGAAGGGTGAACACGATTGCTTTGCCATGAAGGCTTGTGTACACCAGTTTGTTTCGGAAGCTTTTTGGTTATTAATAGATGAGAGTATTTCAAGCTAGGCATGACTGAGTGGTAGAGAGTAATGTGTTGGAGTGACCTGAGGATTTATGGGTAAAATTAGCGAGCCCCCACAAAGGAATTAAGTCAATCTAAAAATGGGTCAGCACTTATAACCTACTCTGGGCAAACAGGGAATCTTCTCTCATATTGACAGCTTTTTACTTAGTCATATAAAATGTCTTGATTTGTTATGTGCCACCCAGATGGCACATTTCACTAAAGTGTACAAATATCCACTTCAATGTACAAGTGTGGGCTGAGAGGACTGCTATTAAAAAGGTAACATTATATCACACCAAGTGTAGGCCTAATTCATTTTGTGAAGCAATGGCAAGAGGTCAACATGTTGACAGTATGTTGTTCTACTCAATATTGCAGCGTGACGGCCTGTATCGAAGGACAGCTGACACGGATAAATAGACTTGACTTGACTCTGAAGTGTAATTTCCGTTATTCACCTGTCGAAAAACGTATTAATTAAGACGCTCGAATGACATGACCACGGATAATGAGTGAAACTGAGACAGCATGAAGAAGACATGTGAACGCTGTACTATCGGTTTAAAATACTCACTCGGTACTCGTAACCATTTTCGCCGGCAACCCCCTACGGATAAAATAAGTGTACACAAACAATTTTAGAGAAACGCTGCAGAAGGTTAAGTCAGGTGCAATACTTGAGGTGAAACAAGCCACGCTCAGGCACGAGGGATACAAGATGGAGAGGCTCGCGGATGCGGTGAGTAAACTCAGAAGCTCGCATATAACGTTAGTTAGGCCAATACCACATTCACTGACTGGTAAACGCTGTAATTACAACATCAAGCTGTTATCAACATTCACAAAGGATGTGTTTAACCCTCTGAACCATGCATCACCAAGCGAATGAAAGTTAACGAGTCACGTTACACCAATATCTACTCAACAAGTCATCCATCCGATTCAGAAGCGAGCACACAAATCCCATCTTGTTACTTTTCAGAGACGGGAGCTGATGTTGACACACAGGAGTCAGCCTTCTCACAACGGTAGTGTTGCAAATCATTCATTTCACTCTAATCAACACTAGCTGCAGTTAGCACCACATGCGAACCATAGGGTATAATTTTGTTTTACTACATTTATTGCCTATTTTAATTTCATGCCTAATGTGCATTTTGTCATGTCAGATTAGGCCTAACTTTATCGTTAAGTTAGCAAGAGCTAACGTTAACTAAGGATAGCTCTCAACATCTGCAATGATCCGTGAAATCGCTTCATATCAGCTGGCAAGCCATCCAGCTGTTGGAATGACGATCTCATTCTGCTAACGTTCAACAGCAAGCTAGCATCCTCAAAACAAACGTTAAAGTTAGCTAACGTTAACGTTTTGCTACCTAGCAGCGCATTAGCAGTCAGTGGGTTAATGAATGGCTAACGTTAGCTACACAGCTGTCAGACCAAATCTATCAATTACGTTTAAAATGTTACTTTACGCGTGCTGTTGTTTCACGTTAAAACGCAAAGGAGGTGAACCCTCAAGTAAATTAACAGAACATCACAAGCATTATTCCACAACTCATAAATCAGTTACAGCTAAGTTAGCTAGCTTGCTACTTGGATTGTGTCAAACAATTCATATCTAACTAAATTACCTTGCTCTTTGAGCATGTGACAGAGCGTAGGGCACCAAAGAAGATGGGCAGCAGGGCCATGAATACAAGGCTGCCATATGCCAATGCTGTGCCTTCGGGTGTTGCAACGAACTTGGCCACTGTTCCATTGACATCAGTTCCATTTGTGTCGGTAGCATTCAAGCTGTCCAGAGCCGGTGAAGTTTCAGTCGGGGCTGCCGATCCTTGGTCGACATCTGCCATGTTTGCTGTAATGTCAAGCGTCGGAAAACTATGAAAGCTGGTGTGTTCACCCGAGCAATGCGAGGGTAGTCGATGAGTTCGCAAACACTACCTGTTCGACATCAATATTGGTTCTTTTTTCTCATAAGGCCACGTTTCCTAACTGTCTCCGGGAATTGTCATCTTCTTCGCTACCTAACCCACAATATAGGTTTCCCCAGCGCCATCTATCGTTCTGGTGTCAATCAGTTAGAGCAGCAAAAGAGTGGATTTTCATGGGTGTTAAAGTCATATTAGGCAGTAGTGGACCAGATGTGTTGGAAGGAGACCTTGTGGGGGCCGTTATTGACAGTCTTTATAATTTTCTGCATTGCTGTTAGAGTGCTGTTTGATGATAGGATGCTTCTTTAACCAAACGAGCAAACCAATACAAATCATGCAACAGCTGCAATGGCCTACCATGTCCGTTTTTTGGCTTCCTTCTTCATGAAAATGGTTTGTTAGGATTGTTATGCAAGATTTAATAAATGTATCATATCATAAAAATATTGCCTATTGCACAATTTGCCTTTCCTACCCAAAACACATGAGGGAGCACATCAGCACTCAGCAGGCCCAATCTGGCCCCCGGGCCTTATGTTTGACATCCCTGTTTTAGGCAGAGGCCTAGCCTACATCATGTAGACTTAGGCCTACTGCTCAACAAAATGTTACTAATTAACGATTATCTCTATAAATACGATAAGCCTTATTGAATGTTCTCAGTGGCTCAAAGTTAAAATCATAAATATCTCCAGATGATCATACATGTAAAATGTCCATAATTAATGTTGCCACAAAATGGCAGTAGGCTATTCAGTTTCAAAACTATTTTATTATGTACAATACACAGGTTAATACAGACGCTCTCTGTCATTCACACAAACACACAAACAGGCACACACAAACAGGCACACACACACACACACACACACACACACAGAGTTGTGAACACTTCCATTGCGAATTTGACAAAATATCTTTGTAAACCCAGTTAAAATGCTCAACAAGCCCAGAGCAATTACAATACAATAGAAACCATCTTTCATCCACCCAAATGTTCTTGAAGTGAGACATCACATATACAGTAACAATCGAATACCCGTCTGACCAATACACATGGTCAAAATTGTTTGAGAAAATAAGTGGCACAAACGTTTCAGCCCTCACGACTGCCAGCGAATGATTTGCATGTCTGTTTGCTACCATCTGTTACTTCTGAGGGTATTGCTGAGTTCATATATTCACACTTTACATTAATCCTATTGTGGATTCAGGCAGAATAAGTAGCACCACAAGAGGGAGAATGAGAAGAAATGGCTGCATTAAGGCCTGCAGTTGTCCCGCTGACTTCACCTCCTTCAGTTCCACTTCAATAGGGTAGTGGTCACTAATCTTGAGTATCTGTGGAGGAAGAGGGTATCATGTCATACCAAAACCAAATGTGATTGTTTGATAAAGGGTTTGCTCAAATTAGTAAAAAAAAAAAAAAAAAAGAAGAAATACCCTGCAAGCCTGACTTTTGACTATTGTCTCAATTATCACCCGACACTAAAAGTATATGTGATGTCCAGTCCAGGCAGTTTATGTTAGAGATGTAGCCTAAGTGTAATGTTTGGTGGAAATGTGGTAAATGTGGTGGTGGTAGCATTGTGTGGTTAAGGAACTGGGCTAGCTGGGCTAGCATTCAGAGAGTTGTGAGTTCAATTCCCAGCTTCCACTGTTGTGCCCTTTAGCAATAGGCACTTAACCAGAATTGTTCCAGGGCCAATGTAACAATGTCCTTGTAATGTAGTTGATATAAGTTACTCTGGGAAAAGTATCTGCTAAATGAATGTAAATGTAAATGTAGTCCATCACACATTCACCCAAATATCCACTGCCCCTATGATAAAATAATCAATCAAACACTATTTATCTGCAGTCTGTAGGCCATAATTATGTGAAGATAGAAAGGTGTAGACACAGAAGTGTATGATTGAACATTCTTTCTCAAAATGAGACAGAAAAAGGAAACATTCTCACTTGCTCAGTTGAGATTTGGAATTTCCTTTTGAAGTTGAACACTCGAGCAGAGAGGGGCTCGATAGCTTTCAGGAATTTCTCTCCGTGCACCACAAAGCTGTGTAGAAAAGATCAGCTCTATTAAAAGCACTCCCTTTTTAATTGACAATTTAGTCATTGCTCATGCCACTGCCAGGCACCCTGTTAACCTGAAGTATATAGTCCAAACATATATGAGCAGAGAGATGTACAACTCAAGAATTCCTCCACCACACACACTACTATTCGTTTGGTAGAATGCTCATTTGCTGAGCATCTGAACAAAGCTATCATTACTGAAAAAGGGATTTTGTATCGACCATCAGCTGCTTATTTTTCAGTCAAATAATGTGGTTAATAAGTGAAATAGGTCAGCGGAATAGGGCTAAGGCAAATAAGCTTGACTGTAAGACATTCCATGAATCATTTCCCCATCTTTCCCTAATCAATCCAACCTCATCTCATGGACCCCGGCCCTTACCGATCATAGGCACAGTCAGTCATGTCCGTCACAGTGGTGTCTACATCATCCCTTAACAACCAGAAGAGGCCATTGGTTGCGAATAGTCGGTTGTTCATTCTGTTTTTCCTTGTCACATATCCACAGTCAGCATGGAAGTCACCCAGTAACAATACATTCTGATCATGGGAGAAAGAAATGTTCTTGATGATTGATTGTTAATATAGGCATCAGTAAAAATGTCCCATCTGAGACTATCAAAAGCAGTGGTTCTCAAAGTGGGGTCCGTGACCCATAGCCAAGGGGTCCGCAAAATAATTTGCTTGAAATTATAAAGTTAACATTTTAAAAAGATGATGCTCTTTTCACCCATAAAACAAGCAAATTGTGTCTATTTGGTCCTACCCACATTAACTTGGGATAGTAGTGGACCCGACCACAACTTACGAATGGTTAACTGTTACGGTTACAAGGGGGTCCTCGGAAAATGTTATCCCCTAAAAGGGGTCCTTGGAACCAAAAACATTGAGAACCCCTGATCAAAAGCACAGAAGGTTGAACACCAGAATGGCATGTCCAGTGGGAATCTGCTGAGCCTCACTCCATCTTCCCCATACATAACCCCTTACCTCCACCTTCCATTTTTTCATCATCTCTGTGAAGACGTCAAAGAGTGAATCTAGCTCCTTTAGAGCATTTAGGGGTTCGGCACGGAGTGGAATCAACACAAATTGACCAATCTCTAAAAACAGAGGAAAAGTATAACATGTCAGCTCCATCATATACACGTAATAAGATCTGAGTAAGCAAGTATCCCGTCTCATCTGTTAACATGTAGTAGAACTGTACAAAGCCACTAACTTGTCTTTGGTGCTTTAAAATGTACTATGAAAGGTTCTCGACTGAAGACATCTTCATTTCCCTTCTTTGATTTGGGATACTGATACTTGTCCACCAGTTTAGCAGTTTGGTTTCTGTGACGGAAAAAAACCCAAAAAGCACCCCAATTTTTTTTTTTTTTTTTTTTTTTTAAACCCTGTATCACACACAGAAATGCCCCAGGCTGTAACTGTAACTATGACACACAGAAACGCCCCAGGCTGGATATTGGGTAATACAGTTAGGGAGTGTTAAATGCCAGAACTGACAGTATGTCTGTGAAGATATTTTTAAATTAGTTTTGGATTATATTTTACCTGTATAGAAACACATACTGCTCCTTCTTTTCACTCTGACCCAGGCCTTTACTGGTTACATAGTCATAACTATACTCGTCATATCTGAGGTAAGGAATGTAAAAAAGAAAGGTATACAGATAAATGGGAAAAATTAAAATAAATAGTTATTTTGCTTGGTAAATGATTAGGGATCATACAAAAATCACATTTGAACAACAATACAAGATTTGGGCCAATATATCCAAAGGTGAGAGAAAGGCGTTACCTAGTTTGCATGTACCTATTGAGGGAGGATACCAGTTCACCCATAGCCTTTCCATCCGGGTCCTTCACCTCTTGTAGAAGGCAAACGTCACAGTTCGACAAAATCTGAACATCAGCAAAGAGAGATGTAACTGTATAAGTAATTTCAACCTAAACCTTCTGTATTGTTATAGCACACTGCAGTTAATGTAGGCTACTACAGTGCAACTCAAGTATGTCAGAGTGTAGCTAATTTCAAACCAACTAAGCCACAAGATCTACACTTCAGGTTAACCCAAGTCTGTTCTTTGTCAGCATCGAGAAACAATGACTGAATATGTATATTAAGTATTAACGTGTCTATTCTACCAGACTCGTGAGAAATAATTGCTCACCCTTGTCAGAAGATGCAGGACTCTTGAGTCCGACACTTTGGAGGTGTTGAAATTTTGCACATTGTATGCACATATTTTAAATCCAGAGCTCCTGGTCAAGAAAACGAAGCAAGCTAGACCGAGAAGTAAAAGATACCTCTGGTCTCGTCCCATTTCACCTGTTTAGGAATAAGAAGTAGGGTTACACATTCAAGCCACTATTCTTTTCTCATTACATACAACTTGCACATTTACTGTGTATGGCAGTGGAATGGGCACACTTGGTTACCTGTATTTGTTTCTACAAACCTAGATACCACACACCTCATACTGGATCACAGTACCAATCCTCAGTACATTCATGCACATCTTTATCTACAGTATTTTACTGCTCCTTTAGTCATGTTGATTTGCATTGTATTTTCCTGTTTACATTGTAATGTATGTTGGGTGTGGTGTCTTAAGCTGCTGGGACCTTGAATTTCCCCTTGGGGATCAATAAAGTATCTATCTATCTATCTATCTATCTATCTATCTATCTATCTATCTCTATCTAAATGGATCTCTCATACTTGTACCATTGAGTCAGTTTGAATGCGACAAAACCATACAACAAAGGCGGCACCATTGGCGGTCATTTTACTTTATAATGAAGACCAGTGTATAAAAGACATCAAGGCTCAGTTTTAAAAATGCAATACATTACCCTTTCTTTTACTGAGAAACATGTCAATATTTACATGTCTATATAATCCACAGATTTTGAAGATTCAGAAATCTCACAATGCATTGCATGGAACACTCAGAATAATGTTTGCGCTACTCTAGTGTGACAAGCTCACCAAACTGGTTTTCAGTGTAACAACATGCCATTGTAGGTTAGGCAACCCTCCACTGCCCAAGGTGAGCTTTAGACTGAAATCAATCTAAATATAAGAAAATCTCCTTTATTCTACACTACAGCATTATTTCTTTAAAACAATCAGTAAAACAGGAGCCTTGGCCTTGTCCCATCCTGTACCAGAAAACCCTCTCCTTCCTGTCAAGTTTCTGTCAAGTGGCGAGCTTGCAGACACACCCATGAATGCGTACAGTACAAAAGACGAAAAAAAAGACAAACTCCAAAACATCCCAAGTTTCCTACTTTAGTAAGCACGACATTTCAGAAACACATTCACTCAGACTTATCGTTACCTGTGTTTGAGGGGGTATTTGATCTCACTTTGTTGACTTCCTTTCCCTCTTCACCGTCCGACACAACTTACCTGTTCTTAGAGGTGGAGCCTAACCAAACCCCACCCTTTTTTCCACCAGAGGTTGTCCATTAGCAGCATTCCAGGTGGTCTATTCTGAGACACTTTTTTCCCCTCAACTCAAGGAACATATGCACTCAAAGTTGTCATTTGTTGTTCTTCTTGTTTACACATGTCAATGGCATCAACATTTTTAAGAAAACCCTGTTTCAGCCAAAGCAGCATACCCTACACATCTTAGGAAAAGTTGGTCCAGGTCCAAATGGAAGACAAACATTCACAGTTGTAGTACATTCCTGTGAATTCCTGTGTGTAAACTGGGTTCATTGAACCTGCTAGCGGTGAGCTGGACATCTACTTGTGACTTCTGCCTAAGGCGTGGTCGCGTGGACATGTAGGAACTTGAGTACCTTGTCAGCAACAGTAAGAGCATTGCATTTACTGTGATCTCTCTCTCTCTCTCTCTCTCTCTCTCTCTCTCTCTCTCTCTCTCTCTCTCTCTCTCTCTCTCTCTCTCTCTCTCTCTCTCTCTCTCTCTCTCTCTCTCTCTCTCTCTCTCTCTCTCTCTCTCTCTCTCTCTCTCTCTCTCTCTCTCTCTCTCTCTCTCTCTCTCTCTCTCTCTCTCTCTCTCTCTCTCTCTCTCTCTCTCTCTCTCTCTCTCTCTCTCTCTCTCTCTCCCTCTCTCTCTCTCTCTCTCTCTCTCTCCACATGCAAGGCACAAAAGATGTGGTTCAAATTCTTCACAGGTGGGCACACCATTCAGAATCACTTCTACTACAGTATATCTCAAAGCAAAAAGTGGAATTCAGACTAATCTGTTTGCATAAGCTGTGGCTTATTCTTGTTCTTGTGTGTGTCAGTAGGGACATTGTTATTGTTTTCTCTTTATGGGCATGTACTTCTGTGACTACCTAGCTGACCATGGATGATTAGTCAGTTGCACTTCCCTGTTATGCATATCAAATATATATATAAAAAAACACCATAATACTAATCCCAAAACAGAATTAAAGCATCAGAAGCCAACATTTGAAAACAGAGGAACATACCAAAAGAACACACAGATTGGCAGCTGGTAATGTTTAAATAGAAATTTGTATTTACATCAATATTAACATCGAAGAACAAGAAAAAAACGCAACAGTAATTTACATCCTCAAAGTAGAAATATGTTTTCCACATATTTGTTGTATCTTCCTCTTCAAATCAACTAATGATCAACCATATCAATCCATTCTCGGTTATTGATTTTTTTTTTCAAACAAGGACTAGGGGACAACAAATGTTCTTCTACTTTCTTGAATATACAGTATTCACTTTGAAATAAAAACATCAGACCATTTTCAATTCTAAGCAGTCCTTTCAATGAAATAGCTCTGTAAAAATCAAACCAGTTTTCTTAAAATTACAATCCAGCTCAGCTTGTCTACAATAATTAAAACCCTTTGACCAACGCATAACAGATAACCAATATTCAAATCGACAAACCCAAGAGAGAGCCAGGGGAAATCCACATCATAATCTCTTAATCTCATCTGTCCAAGACAGGAGTACATTATTTGAGAGAAAAAGGAAAATCTTAGAAAAAAAACAAGTCTTTATGGGCCTTTTTCACACCAGTCAATCTCAGCATGAAGACATTGATTCCCAAAACTATTATGCAGCTGAAAACACAACAGAAAACCTCTTTGGATTTTGCCTTTCGTCTGAGTCCGTAGGTTCCTCAAAAATATTTTCAAACAAGTATGAAGGCAAGAAATGAAATACAAATCTAGGAAAAAGAGAGAAAATAGTCGCCCTCAAATGTCTTAACAGACCTGGAGACCAAAAAAAAAATTAAACCTATTCATTCAAGGCAAAATGATTTTCTCATCCATTGCTTCCTATATCAGATCACATCAGACAAAATGAAAATCAAATAACAAAACTAATAAGTTACTGAGGATACAGGTCCGGAATGGTGCGATTCCTCAGACTGTCCTGGAGTCTGAGGCTCTTCAAAATAATGATTTCAGGTTTCCCTCAAGCCCCTAGCAGAAAAACATCTACTCACTGGTCACCCTCCAGTCTAATGGCAAACGCAGTACTGGTACTCACTGTACTTGAGTACTCATTGTGTCCTCCATCAATATAGATTTATATAGATTTTGTAAATATCATCATTCAATGTTTAAAAAGAGACTCTTCGATTCAGCAATTACACTATACTGCACTATATTCAGAAACTGTTGTTGGATGATTAAAATGAAAAAAAAAAAAAGATATATTGAAACATCAGAAATGAAAAGTGCCTTCTGAGGGATAAAAAGGTGGCTTTTTGAAGTTGAGAAAAAATGCCTTTCTGATTTTAAAACCGTCCACTTTCTCCATGTTTTGACATATTGACAATGAAAGCTGTATTGACCTACAACACGGAGTAAGAGAACAAAAAATCATACTTTTAAATATCAAGACTTACAGTCTGTGCAAAAACAGTATGTGACCTACAAAAGCAGATATAGTACATTTTAAGCGTATTTACAATTTGTATTCACAGACGAGAGGGGAAAAAACTCCAATCCTGACATCACATCTAATACTGCAGTACCTTTGAGTAGATGAAGCTCAACATAATGCTTTGTAGAAAACAAAAGCCAAGGGGGAAGATTATTGCTTACATCTGCATAACTAGACAAACTCTGTGCTTTCTGCATTTCCATCTTTTCCCGTCCCCTTCCCCCAAATCAAAACAGACATCCTCATTACCAAGAGGGAAAACTACACCCCTTAAAAAAAACTCTGATTCATTCTCCAATAAGGCTAAAAATGACAGAGAAATATTGCAACAATCCTTTTTGCCATGAGCCAGCTTTTTTTCCCTGTAAAGTGCAATCAACGCCAAATTATTTTCTCTCTGTGTAGTGCCTTCACCCAGCACCAAAAAACAGGGCGTGCCTTCACAAAACCCCGAGCTGGTCACACACACACAGCAAAACATTTATACATTCTAAAATGAACGAGGAGGCTACTTTCTCCTCTGGGTCATTTCGTATATGGGGGGCTGTTTCAGTTAAAACATGTCCTGCTCATATTGTTTGGTCCAGCAGAAACGGTGGCTCTGCGACTCCTCCATACGCTAAGAAACATTGTCAAGAGACTGAAGATCCCACAACACTAGCGATAGCTTCTGAAGACTGATGGCAATACATCTGTATGTGTATGGGTTTATATACAGCTGCATTTCAGTCTCTGCTGTGTGTATGTCACAGTGTCTAAGATTTACAAACAGGTGTGTGTATGTGTGTGTATGGTGTGTGTGTGTGTGTGTGTGTGTGTGTGTGTGTGTGTGTGTGTGTGTGTGTGTGTGTGTGTGTGTGTGTGTGTGTGTGTGTGTGTGTGTGTGTGTGGTATCTGGCCATATGTTTCCAGATGAGGGACCCGGCGAGTAGATAGTCGTGTAGGCCTGCAAGCACCAGAGTCTCTCATATATTGGGGTTCACAGTGTCTCCATTCCTGCACAGCAAGTGTGTATGTCTCAGCAATATTTCTGTGGAAGGAACGGCAGAAGGACAGAAACAGTGAGTGTGTGTAAGCAAGTCTGGAAAGCTTAAACCCCACAACTGATTAATTAACTGAAACATTGCTCACTTTGTCCAACGTGTTCAGTTTATTTCACATTCTATGCTCCAGTAGATGAGACACTCCATTTACAGTTTTTCTCGGATCCACTCCAAGTATATACAGGTACGCTGGCGACTACGCCACTCCGTTCGGTACTGTAGGTCTTGTGTGTAAAGCGCTTTGGGTTGCACTCTGTGCACATTAAATGCGCTATACAAATAAAGTACACATTACTTACTTACTTACCATATAGTTCCTATTTCTATGTATTTAACACTGTGACAAATCTGCACAACTGAACTGGCAATAGTAACTGATACCGTGGCTACACTGTCACAGCTACACACATCAGCAGCACCAGCAGCACCAGCACCAGCACCAGCACCAGCACCAGCACCAGCACACACATCCTCACCTGATCTGGGCCCATGGGCATCCGGCTCATCATCATTGGGTTCATGTTCATCTGGCCGGGCATCTGGCCCATGTGTCCTCCTCCGCCACCATTAGTGCCCATGCCCCCGTTCATCATCATGCCGCCGTACTGCCCCCCGCCACCCTGCTGCGCAAACTGCTGCTGTCCGTAGGACCTGCCGAGGAAGAGAGGAGGCCAGAGTCAGGCTGGCGTGACCACTACCAGCAGATATTCAATGCTCCAACTACACAAAGGATTATTATTGTGGTAAACAAAACCACCTGCGTGATTGCCTCTCTACAAACATCTGGACATCCCTTACCCTTTAGGGAGGACCCCAATTCAACTGTCAATATTTAGACCACATCACAAGGGCAGGAAGCAGAAATAACTCTAATACAAATAGTGCTAGCTCACCCATTGCGACCCATGCCTCCCTGGGCCCAGCCTTTCATGTCGGCCGTCTGGTACATGGGGCCTCCCTGTGGATGCTGTTGCATCATGGGACTCTGTGGAGGTCCGAGGCGGCCTGACATCATGGCATTGGGGGGACTAGAACCAGACGGTGCAAATGAGGGGTCACCCTGCTGGCCCATACCTGGAAGACAAAAATCAACATTCCCTTTTGAGCTCAATTTCTATCATCACATGAACATAAGATGGAACAGTCAATCTTATATTCTCTACAGGTAAAGTTGTAAGGTTCCATTTAAACAGCTTGATGATTAAAAATGTATACCTGATGTCTTCCATGGCTTCCGTTAGTTACATAAATTGTCACATTCTCTGCACACCCCTGCAATTACATTTTCAAACCAGCAGGTGGCGGCACCGTTCCCTACAAGTTGACTTCGAACTCCAACGCAAAAGGCCACAGCATCAACTCTGAATCCTGAGAGATATGACTCATCTCTCCGAGTGCTCTGCTGTATATTGTGTTGGTTAAACCATAGTGCTTCCTTTTCAAGGGCGCCCCAAGGAATCTGTACCCTGAAGGCTACTCCACTTCACTCATTGAACACACAAGCACTTATCCACTTGACTTAACGTCTGATTTCATCAGCTCGCTTTCACCCCTGAGAACATTTCAGGTGTGTGTGGGACAGAGGAAGAGGCCTGCTGACCTTCCCAACACGCAAGATTGTAAATCAAAGGCTGCTGTGTAGCTGCTAATCCAACTTAAAGGATACGCGGAGAGAGTCAGTGTGGTGTCATTCGCGTGAAACTCTGTGAAATTCTCTTCACAGGGATGTGGAGGAACAACGGACCTGCTTCTTAGTATGAAGTGAACACTATTTTCTTACTCCCATCAGCCATACCTACACTGCTAAGTGTAACGTTTGGTGGAAATGTGGTAAATGTGGTGGTGGTAGCATTGTGGTTAAGGAACTGGGCTAGCTAGGCTAGCATGCAGAAAGTTGTGAGTTCAATTCCCAGCTTCCACTGTTGTGCCCTTGAGCAATAGGCACTTAACCAGAATTGTTCCAGGGCCAATGTAACAATGTCCTTGTAATGTAGTTGATATAAGTTGCTCTAGGAAAAGTGTCTGGAAAATGAATGTAAATGTAATGTAGTCTATCTACCCCCTCTAGAGTTACATGCATAAAGCAATGGATGACACAAGGTTGTAACTTTAGATTGTAACTTGATGGCACAAGGTTGTGACTTTATAGATTGTAACTTGATGGCACAAGGTTGTAACTTCATAGATTGTAACTCTATAAAAAATAGAGGATTGAGACGAGACAGAGAAATAACCACAATGCTGTTACTTGCTAGCCACAATTTGATTCACGCTGCTAAGGCAGCCTGGAAACTACTGCCCTAATTTTTGCCTCAGATAGGGGACCAATCACAGAACAGGGGCGAAGCAAGACGATGACATCCGTGGCGCGCAATCAACGGATCTGGGCATTTTTTCAAATACGAGAAAAAGAATGTTTGGTTCCCAGACCACGTCTCATTGAGAAGTGGTAGCGCTAGCCAGGCTAGTTACTTACCATAGTTCCCTCCGTAACCAAACTGCTGTTGTCCGGCCTGGCCCATAGGGGGCCCACCCATGGGTGCGTCCATGCCCGTGGGGGCGGTGACGTTGGGCGGCGGGCTGAAGCCTCCGGCGGCGGCGGCTGCCGCGGCCGCCTGCTGCTGCTGCTGCTGCATGAGCATCATCATCCTCTGCCGGCGCATCTGCAGCGTCATCATCTCCCGGCTGCGCTGGGCCAGCATCTGAGCATTCAGGAAGCCCTGCTGACCCACGGGAGGAGAGAGGGAGAGAGGGAGAGAGGGAGGAGACAAAAGGAAGAGGAGAGGAAAAGAAGAGAAGGAGTAGGAGGGAGAAGGGAAGAGGGTAGAAGAGAAGGGATGAAAAGGAAGAGGAGAGGAGAGGGATGACCGAGTGAGAGTAAAGAAGCATAGAAGAGGATGAGGAAGAGGATGATGATGATGAAGATTGAGGTGGGGAACAAGAGAGAAAATAGGTTCCTTTTAAAACACATATTCCTCAATGCACCAACTATCATTCTGATGTTCACCACACAAACACTTATAAATTGGTTGCCACCACTACTACACTGTGTATCAATCTAAACAGTGACACACACGATCACTGGACCCTATATGGTCAAGTAGGTGCAGAAGTGAGATGAAGTGGTGGGGTATACCTGGCTGCCCATGCCCGGCTGCATGCCAGGCCTCATGCCCGGGTTGCCTCCGCCAGGGTTCTCCATCTTCATGGCCATGCCCTGTCGAGTCTGGTTCATGAACTACGGTGAGAGAACAGACAGAAGAGAGCAAGTCAGATGTGTAATGATGGCTCCTAGTTTACAGTACAGAGTAGTGTCCCTACTACACATTACATGATCATAACAGATCAGCAACACTTCTGGTGCCAGTGTTAACATGTGCTACTAAAGTGTAGTACTAATAGTATGCTATAGGTTTTTTTCCTTGGTGAGTGCACCCTTTGAAAATGTGTGTGTACTGTATGTCCGACTGTGTGCTTGTGAGGGGTTGTGTTTTCACTATATAGCTAAGTATAGTGGGTGTACACATGCACATGTAGTTGCACATGTGTGTCCTATGTTGGTACTGTACATGTGTGTGTGGTGTGTAGGTAATCACCTGCTGGCCCTGTAGTCTCTGCTGCAGCTGCAGCCTCATGGGTTTGGTGGCGCTCATCATGCGCGGTCTCATCATGTTGGCGCGGGGGTGTCCCATGCCCCCCATGGGCCCCATGCCCGCCATGCCGCCCCCCATGCCGGGGAAGCTGCCCTGCTGGCCCATCTGATTCATCATGGGCCCGTAGCCGCCCGGCGGAGGCTGGCCCTGCATGGGGGTGCCGCCGTACCCCGCGGGCATGCCGCCCATGGAAGGGGGGCCAGGGTAGCCCTGGCCATACATGGGCTTCTGGTCCATTACCATAGAAGGGTCCTGGCCGGGAAAGGGCTCGGATGGAGGCTCCGGGCCCTGACTCTGTTCCAGTGAGAGAGAGAGAGAGAGAGAGAGAGAGAGAGAGAGAGAGAGAGAGAGAGAGAGAGAGAGAGAGAGAGAGAGAGAGAGAGAGAGAAACAAAAAAAGATCAGAGACAGACACAAAGAGACTACGAGGAACTCTTCTGACGATTCACTGTGACTAGATTCTGATGTATAACACCAGAACATGGTCCTGGAAACATTAATAACATAACAGACAATTAGTTAAAACCCTTGTTTCCTTCTGAAATGAGTCCCAGCTTTGTTCTGTGTCCTCTGTGATTAACTGAGCATGCAGCCTCCTTGGATCCCAGTGTCTGTTTTCCCTCATCTCTTCAAGTGTTTATGAGTCCTGTCATTCAGTTCTCCAAAGAGGATCTAATTGGTAGGGCTGTTTAATGTTAAACTCAAGCTCAGTCTGAGAAAGTCTGAGTGAGTGTGCATGTGTGTGTATTTTTCTGTGTATATTCATGTATATTTAAGTTTCGGTCGGCTTGTGTATATATGTGAACATGAGAACGTGGGAACATTTCTATATGCTAGAGCTTGCTTTGACACGTTTGACGGTATATCCGTGTGTGTGAGCATGGGCGTGTGTGTGAGCATGGGTGTGAGTGTGTGAGCATGGGTGTGTGTGTGAGTGTGTGAGCATGGGTGTGTGTGCATTTATCTATGCATGTATATTATTTCGCTTTATACAGTATCTGCTTGTGTGTATATGCGAACATGAGAACATTTCCATATGCTCGAGTCTGTATTGACATGTTTGATTATATATCTGTGTGTGTGTGTGTGTGTGTGTGTGTGTCTTACCTGACTGATGAGGTCAGGGATGCCCAGGGCGCGGTCGATCTCCTCCAGGGCGATGACGTCGGTGTTGAGCAGCGAGTCCAGCTGGTCCAGCAGAGCCCTCTCGTCGCTCTGACCCTCACTAGTGGACGGAGGGACCAGCAGCTCATCCAGACTGCTCCCAAACTGACGCCTACACCACACACACACACACACACACACACACACCACACACACACAAACACACACACACACACACACACACAATATCAGTCAGTTCAAGTGATTAAGAAGGTACAAACACACACATCCTATAAGTATGGCAATACAACAGAGACACACCTAGAAACATCTACAGACAGACCGAGACGCATACACACACACACACACACACACACACACACACACACACACACACACACAGAGGAGGAGACAAAAACACAGACTCACACAGACAGGCACACAGACACAGGCAAACAAAAATGCAGACACACACACACACACACACACACACACACACACACACACACACACACACACACACACACACACACACCAGACCACACCACACACACACAGTGTTCCCAAATAGCCATGGCACATTCACACCACGATGAGAGAAAACACAGATGGCCACCATACTGCCAGCTAAATCTACATGTAGAGTGGGGAGCAGAAGCTAGCAGCAGGGGGTGTGATTGAAGGATTACACACTCAATCAACAGACACACACACACACACACACACACACACACACACACACACACACAAATACACACACAGACACACACAGACACAGACACAAACACACGTACACAGACACACAAAGACACTCAGTCACACACACAAAGACACACAATCTTACACACACACAGGAAGACAGTCTTACATGCATGCACGCGCACGCACACACGCACACACGCACACACACACACAGGCTGCTTCCTCCTCTTCTCCCTGAGGGCTTCTTGCTTAATAAGGTGACCCAGTTCAGCACAGTGCTTGTGCAATTACCTGTTGTTGTCCATTCCCATCATATTGTCTGACCAGGAGGGTGATTGGCTGGGTGGACACTGCTGGCCAAACTGATTCATCCCCATATTCATTTCATTGGAACCTGTCGACAGACACAGAGCCAAGATGTTTATATGGCTTCTTATGAACAAAAACAACACAAAATACTGCAACTGCTGCCACTTTTTAGCTGTATATTTAGATGCATGAATACCTTGCACTGCTCTCTCTCTCTCTCACACACACACACACACACACACACACACACACACACACACACACACACACTCCCTGAACTACTCATAACCATTACTCATAGCCATTTCTAGCTCCACTTCATCACTGTAAGACACCAATTAGCATTTAACACTGTGGATATAGTTAATCTTTAAGATTCTTGGGAATCACCGCCATAATCTCTCCTCATCACACAATCAATACAGAAACCATTACGCACTCCTCCTCCCCCACTCAATTCCCAGACCAACACCATCACACGAATGCACTTGAGCTTCATTTACGCTTCTGCGTAGAATCGACGGCGTAGCCCTACGGAGCCCTCCGTGTCGCCGTCTACCCCCTCTAAGGCCCACGCCCTCGCCTGGCTTTCACCTCCAAAAAACTGTAGCTTCGCGTTGAGGAGACGCAGACCACAAGGGATGTGATTGGTCAACTTGCCCTGTGTGGGTTTATGGCGATGTGCTCCTGTGTCTACTGGAGTAGTAGCAACATGCTAGTTTGCATTTGCAAATAAACTCTGGCTGTAACCAAAAATACGTCAATGACAGGGATATCCAATTGTACGGTGTCTATTTGTGAGTAACACTTGAAGTCAGCACTTTGCCAGCAAGCAGTACTTTGAGGGCGGTTCGCTTGTTAACATAACATAAACTCACTGGCAGACACCCTGCAAATAACCTCCGATGCATTTTCTGGTAATAACAATAACTAGATTATTGGAATATACTGTGTCTATTTCTCCATAACTTATACAAAATCCAAGCCAGAAAAGGCAAAACAAATAACATTCATATTTCAACAATAAAGTCTATGGAGTTTGCTACTCTGACAACCTGCGATTCTGCTGGTGAGCTACAGACAGACACAGGACTGAAAAAGGTTCACAACGGTGTAGAGGCAACAGAGTAGCCACTGAGGCCACTCGACGCAGAAGCATAATATCAGCAGCAGAATTACTGCTGCTGATACCCCACCCCACCCCACACACACAAATACATACCCATATCCATGAGCTGTTGCTGTAGCATGGACCTGGTGCCGGGCACGCTGTTGGATCGGCTCACCATGGGGCCTCCCATCATAGCTTTGGGGTTGTAGTCCATGCCTGGGGGGCGCGCCATGGAGGGGGGGCCGCCGGCCGAGCCCACAGGGCTGGCACTCGAGTGGGGCATCCAGTCCCCAGACCCCCCCATGGGAGAGTTCTGCGGAACTGACATGCCGCGGTTCATCATTCCTGGAGGGACGCAAAACGCAGACGCACACACATTACTCACGGGGGAACACCTGCTGGAAATGGACCGAAGATTTCAGAGCATAGCGCTCTAGAATCTTTGAATGGACAGGGAGGAAGGGCGGGTGAAGGGAGGAAGAGAGAGGTGGTAGGAGAGCAAGGCAACAAAGTGAGAGAGGGCATGGCCATAGTGAGTGAATTAAAGAGAGAGAGAGAGAGAGAGAGAGAGAGAGAGAGAGAGAGAGAGAGAGAGGGATAAAGAAGAAATAACTAAATCAGTTTACTTGTTCCAACGCCTCGCGGACACACACCCATGTTCCCGGGGAAGTCGCCGGGCGTCCCCATCATGCGCTGCCCGTCTAGGCTCTCCTGCTTGATGGGCATGGGGCACGGGGCACTGCGCCTGCCCGCCGCTCCCCCGGCGCCCGCCAGCTTCCCGTCCACGGACATGGCTCTCTGGAAGGGGGCTCTGCCACCGGGCCCGAGCGCTGGGCTCCGTACGCCTGGCACAGGACACACAACAGTTAGAAGCAGGAACTCGATGCACGGTACTTTTCCAATAGAACTTTCAATAAGTGAGAAGTAAGTAAAGTAATGAACTATTAGTACGTTAAGAAAAGTATATACTACTTTAGGGCTACAGTGTGCTGTTCAGAGTTGTTAAAAAAAATAAATCTGGGTCAGAAAGAGAAGGATCAAAGTTTATCTATGGACTAGAAGAGGGGTCAGTTGTGGAACAGCTTCGTCAGTGACCCGTGTGTCCTTAAGAGGGCATGTTACCTTGTGCACCATCGTCAGGAAACCCTTGTGGCTTGTTTCCTCCATCACCGGCTACTCCTCCCATGCCCTGATCTGGGTGGAACTCTCCGGAGTTCTTCAATCCCAGGAAAGAATCCAGCTGAAACACACACACACACACACACACACACACACACACACACACACACACACACACACACACACACACACACACACACACACACACACACACACACACACACACACACACACACACACACACACACACACACACACACACACACACACACACACACACACACACACACACACACACACACACAATGAATAAAGACATAGAAGTCTTAACCTAAAACTAGCTGCCCTTTGTCACCAATTACACGGATGTTACTGAAAATGGTATAGAATATATTCTAATGACTGTAGATAGAGATTGACATCGTAACTCCATTTGGTTATGTGCTGTCCATTCCAATGTACAGTCATTGACATAATTATTTAAATCCATTTCTAGGTTCATTTCCAATTCACCTGCTTGTATCCTATTCTACATTACAGCTCATATATGTTTATGGCCCATGTCATTTTCTAACTCCTTATAACTTCTAAGAATCATTTCCTCAGTTTCCACACTTGACGTCAGAGCATCAATGTTCTCCGATGGCAGCCCTCTCCAGAGCTGTGATTAGCAGCAGTTAATTCCGCTCAGCTCCGAGGCAGCTGAGGTACTGTGGGCGCCTCACGGCTCCCAAATGAGTCTGCAGCTGCTTTAATCAGCGCTCACCTGGTGGGAGCTCCAGCCAGGTTGGAACAAAAGTAATTTCACACCGCAGCGCCAAGGCCTACCTGAGAGGGAACGGTGGCGCCAGGCTTCATCTCTTAAATAGAAATCAGCAGCAGTTGCCGTGATGGTAGGGTAACCATAGAAACCCGCATTGGTGAAATGCTGCCAAATTACGCCATCAACTCACTCAGAGGCCGAGCCCCCGTAATCTGATACGCCGGCCCTCCTCTCCTCCGCTCATTAATGCTCACCTAGCGACAAACTACCGCAGCCGTCTTCTCTACTAGTCACAGGAAGTTAACAACAAAACCTCAGTTCCACCTAACCTCATTTATTTATCAATATATCAGACATCATTGACAAAAGCACTTTGATCCCTGTTGTTTGTGTGTGTATGTTTCTGGTGTTTGCGTGTATGTTGTGTAACTTTCTATGGTTTGTTTGTGTATGTGTGTATGTTTCTGGGATTTGTGTGTATGTGCATCTTCACCTCGCCAGATGGTTCAGACTTAATCTTGCCCCCTGGGGTGTCACAGTATGCGTTTGTGTTTCTGGGGTTTGTGTGTGTATGTGTGTGTTTCTGGGGTTTATGTGTGTATGTGTGTAACGTATGTGTCTGGGGTTTGTGTGTGTATGTTTCTGGGGTTTCTGTGTGTATGTGTGTATGTCTGGGGATTGTGTGTGTGTTTCTGAGGTTTGTGTGTGTAGGTGGTTATGTTTCTGGGGTTTGTGTGTGTATGCGTCTGGGGTTTGTGTGTGTCTGCGTCTGAGGTTTGTGTGTGTGCGCCTCTTCACCTCGTCAGATGGTTCAGACTTGATCTTGCTCTCCAGGCTCTCTGCTGCGGGGCCGGAGCCCAGGGCCCCAGTGCCGGCCCCGGGGGGGCCCTTCCCCTCCAGCTCCTCCGGCTTTGGCTTGACGTCAGCGGCCTCTTTGGCATCGTCCTTGTTGAGGAGGTAGTGGAGCAGCGCGTGGGTCTTCTCCTTCTTGGGGCTGTGCTGCTCCTGCTTCGACTCGGCCGCGCCGGCTCCCGGTCCTCCTCCGGCCCCCGACAGCGGTGCCGTCCCCGACCCGGCCATGCCACCGGGAGCGACCCCGCCGAGGTCTCCTCCCGCCGCTGCAGCCGCCGCCGCCGCCGCCGCCGCAGCAGCCTCGTGTGGCGTGGGGATCTTGCCGGTGGCTTCGGCGGTGATCTTGGCCACCTCGTCGGGCGTGTTGCCGTTCTGCAGCAGCTTGTGCAGGATCTTGTGCTTCTCCTGCAGCGAGGCCGTGTAGTGGGACGAGCCCAGGGCCAGCGAGCCGCCCGGGCCACCCGCTCCCGGAGCGCCGCCCGCCATCGCGGGGTTGGAGGATGACGAGGAGACGCCCGTGGAGGAGGGGCTGGTCACGCACCCGCCCGCCTCCTTGCCCTCCATGCCAGCCTGGTTGTTGTTGGCGTTGGGCCCCGATGGGGGTCCGGGGGGCCCCGACGGCCCGCTTCCCACACCCATACCAAGCTCCTCCGTGGGGGAGGTGAGCAGCTGGAGCAGCTTCTTATGACCTTTACTATCGGGCACTCTCCGGGGCACCTCTGTAGACGAGGCCCCCGTCTCTCCGCTCCCTTCCGGCCCCGGCTCCTTGTTGCTCCCCCCGGCGGCTTGGCTGTCCGGCCGTTCGGACCCGCCGCTCTCGTTGGGGTGCGCGGGGTGGCCGTGGTGGTGGTGCAGGGGGTGGTGGTGGTCCCCGCCGGGCCCCGACCCGAAGGCCGCCCCTGGGCTCTTGGAGTCGCCGTGGCCAGGCGCCGCCGGAGGCTTGCAGGCCTGGCTGGACTGAGCTGCCGCCGCGGCCGCAGCAGCAGCAGCAGCGGAGGAGGAGGAGGAGGACGAGGAGTGGACGCTGGGGGAGCTGTCGGGTTTGTGGGCGGGCGAGGCCGCGGTCAGCGCCGAGGGCAGGGAGGGCAGAGAGGCCCCCACACCCTCGCTGATGGCCTGCAGCGCGTTCAGGGAGCTGCTGGAGAAGGAGGTGGTGCCTCCACCTCCACCTAGGCCACCGCCTCCACCCACACTGCCTGGACCCATGGGGGAGTGCATGCCTGAATGAGGAAACAAGAGGGCCACACTTGATCAAACTTGATCAAACTCAAAAAAAATATACCATTTACTATACAGAATTGTATACATAAAATATACAGAATACATCATTTAGTTCCATTCTCAATGTACCACTGGTTGCCACTGGTTGGACAAAATTGTTTTGCTGTAAACAGATTCAATATATCAATTTAGTCTAATGGCTTATGTATGACATGCAAAACCTTTCTGGGAACAAATCTGTCAGCAAATGGAAGCCGAAATTCATTTAGGACACCAGTCGTTTCATCCCTCCCTCCCTCTCTCTCCCTCCCTCTCATGCCAAACTGTGTTCCCATCATCCTGTCCTGCTTACCTCCCGGGGAGAACTGGCTGGCGCCCATCTTGGGGCTTCCTTTGTTGCGCGGCGACATGAGCAGGCTCTGCTGCGGCCCGTTGATGCCGGGGCTGCCGGCGGGGCTGTTCATGCCGGCCAGGCCGTAGCCGCCACTGGCCTGGAACGGCGGCTGCTGCTGGTGGCCCTGCTGCATGCCGGGGCCGGGGTGACCCATCTGATTCATCTGGCTCATCTGATTCATGGGATTCATCTGATTCATGGGATTCATCTGATTCATTTGACTCATCTGACTCATTTGACTCATCTGGTTCATTTGACTCATCTGGTTCATCTGATTCATCTGGTTCATCTGCATCATCCTGTTGCCCATGTTGCCCATGCCCCCTCCTCCGGGGCCTGCGTTGCCCCCGTAGCCGCCCCCCATCTGCCCCATTTGCCCCATGTGACCCATGTGGCCTTGCTCGTTCATCCCGTAGCCTCGGTTCATGCCCATGCCGCCCATCCCCATGCCCCCACCTGACCCCATGTTCATCTGGGCGTTGGGGTTGGCGTTACCCATGCCCTGCTGCCTCATGCCCCCCTGCATCATGCCACCTGGCTGGCCCGGGCGACAGCCACCCTGTTCCCTGTGGAGAGAGGAAGAGCAGCACGGGTCAGCTGGGGCTGGAGCTTAAGGATGAGGGGTGGGGTGTGTGTGTGTGTGTGTGTGTGGGGGGTTATTGCCCCCCTTAAGAAAATATTGGGACAAAAGCATTCACAACTACCATTCCTTTTGGCTTAATGATCGCAATAGATGTTAGTCATTATTTTCTTCAAAAATGTATTTTTTGATAACGATAAACAAATATCGCTCTTGTTAATATGAATGACAACGTTCACACATAAACTATAACGATAACGACATGAAGAACGATATCGTTGCTGATCACTTTCAGAGTGATTTTGAGAACGATAAAAAGCTAAGCCAATCAGAACCCAAAATATTCTAGCCATCACATTCATTAACACGAGGAGAGACTTTTCTTATCGTTGGCCAGTGTGGATGTTTTTATCGTTATGGTTATATTTATCGTTATCGTTCTTGGTGTGAACGGCCCTTTAAACAGATCAGCCACTAGGGTCAGGCATGTGGTGAAGTAAGTGAGAGGTCGCTCCACAGTCCGACTGTAACAGGCAAAGCCATAGAGTGTGTTGGGTCTGTGGGCCCTTACCTCTGGAGGAGGTGTGTGGAGATGAAGCCCTGGGGCTCGTTGGTGATGGGGTGGCGGAACATTTTGCTTTTGGTCTGAGCCGTGACCGGCGTGCCGTCGGAGAGCGAGAAGCGGTACAGGGGGGTCTCGGCGTGGCCCTGGAGGTAGGCTGGAGCGAGGGAGATGGGGACGGGAAAAGGACACCAAGACACAGAGAGTCAGCACAAGCCGAGCTTTATTGAAACCTATAACATTGCGCTGTAACTTTATATAATCTGACTCTCAATGATAACACACATCCTTAAAATGTATTACTTGACATTCCACTTCAAGCCACTTCACAAATGCGGACAGGTGGCTGAAAATCCTGGGGAATGCCTGAACTAAAGCTGAGTCTGAAGCTATCTGTAAAGAGCTGCACCTACCCTCGTGATAGTGGCGCTTATGGGACCAGGGTTGGCCGTCGCTGTGATGGATGAACATCTGGATGCATCTGCGCAGCAGGTCCTCCCAGCCCGGACGCATAGTGGCTCGGAGGGAGTTCTGGTCGATCTGGATCAGCTTGCCTGGTTTTGGGAGAAACAGGAGCAGAGAGACAGAGAGAGAACGATGACTCATGATATACATGTAATACAGTTGTTCTTACTTCAAGTGTTTTTTTTTGGCATGTTCTTGACATTTTGTCACTTGGAAATGCTGCTCTGTGAAAATATATCTGGTCTTGTCCCATATGTGTGCTGCTGACATGATTAGGAAATATTGCTGACTGGTCTACTATGCTGGCGTCTGACTGACAGGCTCCTGAGGTGCTGTCCTCCTAGTGCGCTGTGCTGTGATTGGCTGATGCTGCCGTGTGCTCCTCAGTGCTGGGTTCTAAACACGGCCACAGGACTCGTGTGAGGGCCAGGTGGGGACGTCTCACCTGACAGCTCGTGCTTGGTGTTGAAGCTCTCGATCCTCTCCATGGCAGTCACGCGCCGGGCCACACAGATCATACAAGACTGCAGGTCTGAGAAACACACACACACACACAAACAGTTTAAAACACACGGCCTGGTCGGGGAGAACACAGAAGATACCAACAGACACGAAAAGGTGGTGGTGTTGCAACTGTGAATGTGTTTGGTGCCCTTAAGACAAACAAACAAATAAGGGTCTGCAGCAAATAAGCAGGCTGCCATAGCTGGGTGTTGAAAGCTACTGGAGGTGCTGGGCCCAGATGAAGACACACAGAGAGCAGAATCTGAACATCAGGTCAGAGGGGCAGAGCTAGCGGACATCAACATGTGAACCTGGCCTGTGAGCTCGAGGTGACAAGAGTGCAAAGTGTGAAAGTGGCTGTTTGTGTGTGTTTGTGTGTGTGTGTGTGTGTGTGTGTGTGTGTGTGTGTGTATGTGTGTGTGTGTGTATATGCATGTGTGTGTGTAACCTTTGGCTTTTCCCTCTTCATCATAACCTTGGGTAATGTGAGGACACATTCAATACAGTCAACATGATATCTGAATATGTATGTCTGTATGTCTGTATGTCTGTATGTATGTATGCATGTACTGTATGTATGTATGTATGTATGTATGTATGTGTGTGTGCGTGTGTGTGTGTGTGTGTACCTTCTCCCTCCTCCATCATGGCTTTGGGTTGTGTGAGGGCGAAGCACTGCATGATCTCGTAGCGCGGCGCTCCGCCCGGCGTCTCCTCCGACGGGCCATGGCCGTGGGCGTGGCCAAACTTCACCAGCATGCGACAGTTGAACGTGTGGCTCTTCTGACGCGGTGCCTCCTCGCCCCACGTCACACCGTTCACTACAAAACACACAACACACACACACACCTTGAGTAAAAAGGCCAAAAGCCATTACGATCTAATAACTAATCTTTAAGCCAGAATACACAAGAAAACAAACACACAGTTTGTGAAGAAATTCAGTTTGTTTTTAGTCACAAAATAAAACAAATTTAGGAGGAAAATACTTCAGGTGCAGAGTCCAGTGTCAACCTCCACGTCAACATAAACAGAGTTCAGTTGATGTGGAAAATATTCCAAACACACAGAGCTCATACATACAGGATT
The DNA here is from genome assembly GCF_963854185.1 of Sardina pilchardus. Lineage (NCBI taxonomy): Eukaryota > Metazoa > Chordata > Actinopteri > Clupeiformes > Clupeidae > Sardina > Sardina pilchardus. Next base: position 25,476,554 of record NC_085000.1, on the reverse strand, counting down.
TAAATACACAGGCATACTGGCACACTGGTCCATTTACATAATCACATAAACTCATGCACAAGCAACCACATACACACATATACACATGCACATACAAATACCCACACATACAAACACACACAGACAGACACAGACACAGACACAGACACACACACACACACACACACACACACACACGCCCCAACACAAACACCGACACACAAGTTAAATATTCAAAAGGCAACAGTGTGTGTACACATAGTTGTACACACACTGGCACTCCTATAAATACACACACACACACACACACACACACACACACACACACACACACACAGAATGTGCCCTTGTCTGAGAGTTTCATGGCTCATCTTTGGGCTGTAACTGAGAGGTCTATAAAGAGAAACTGAACCAGCCATTACGGCCGCCCGCCCCCCACCCTCCCTCCCACACTTCCTCCCTCCTCCTCCTCCTCCTCCTCCTCCTCCACCTCCTCCACTGCCACCAGCCCCAAAGACAAACAGAAAGAAAAAGCAGCATCTCCTCCTCTTGTGATGGCCCAGTTAATGAAGCATAGGATTAATGCAGCCGGCGACTCCATTTCCGATACCCTGGCATGCAGAGCAGGAGGAAGGGCAGAGGCCGCCGCCACGTTCCTATCCATTCTCATTAGGAACCTGGGACTCAACCACACACACACACACACTACACACTACACACACTACACACACTACACACTACACACTACACACACACGCTACAACACACACACTACACACACACACACTACACACACTACACACACACACACACTACACACGCTACACACACTACACACGCTACACACACACACTACACACGCTACAACACACGCTACACACACACACACACACACTACACACACACTACAGTACACACACACACGCACACAGTAAAAGGTGTCACCTTCAGCCACCACGAGTAGTCTTCACACACAGACATAACCAACATTTACCCAAGCTGGCCCGTTTATTGATATTGACCCGAGCAATACTGATGCGTCACTTAAAACAGGCCTGGAGGGGCCGACGCCTCGGGCTACTTAGCACCTCCATTCGTCCGGAGATCCGCCGCTTCTGCCCAGAGAGCGGACGGCTTATTAGTCGGCATCAGCTCCGGGTGAGAACCTCCGACAGCATCGTTTGCAAACGCAGACTAACACCGAACATACTGTACTGTACTACACACCCTTTTATCCTGTTAGCCAACACACCACGGGGTGGGAGGCAGAGAGGGGAAGGGACCACTGATGTAGGGATGGAAGGAGAGAGAGAGAGAGAGAGAGAGAGAGAGAGAGAGAGAGAGAGAGGGAGAGAGAGAGAGAGAGAGAGAGAGAAGAGGAGGACCAGAGAGGATGGAGCTACGTGAGGAGAGATTATAAGGTCCGTAAGAAAGAAAGAAAGAGAGAGAGGGAGGGTGGAAGATGGATAAATCTGTATGGAGAAAGAGAGGGGAAGAACGTGAAGGAAGATGAACCGAGGATGTTTTTTTTTCTTAAAAGGCGAGACCGGGAGATGGGGAGTCAATGACACATGTTGAGGTGGGGGGTATGGGGGGTATGGGGGGTGGGGGGGGTCTGCTGAGGAGTTAATCACACAGCTGCCAAGGCCCAGCAAACAAATTCATAATTAATGAGATTTATAAATAGCCACAGCAATGTGCACACACACACACACACACACACACACACACACACACACACACACACAAAGGCTCCCTGTTGGAGGACCAAAGCACGTCAAGCTAAACACACAAATACACACAAAACAGACACATCATACACACACACGCACAAACTCATAGGCTCCCTGTAGGAGGACCAAAGCACATCAAGCTAAACACACACATTCACACAAACCAGACACACACACATACACACACACACAAACCTCATCAGCACAAATAAAATAAGCTCAAAGGGGCTCTGACACACTGTGCAGCAGTGCAATGAATCATATCCAAACACACACACAAAATCTAATAAGCAAAACAGAGCCATACTATGAATGCAAATGCAGACACCCTCACACGACGCAGACAGACTACACCTGCGCACACACTCACTTCCACCTCCAAGCTAGTGGCCCGCAAGGCCCAACTACTCTCAAAACACTGCTATATTACTTACTAAATTGTTTTATTTTTCATGACTTTTTCATTCATTTTTCACGTTGTTTGTCCGGCCTCCGTCACCAAGCCTCCACTGAGCTGTGCGGTCTCAAACACGGCTGTGCCAAGCAAGGCCAAAATGTCCTCATCTAGAGAGACTTTTCAAGTCAAGCTGACCTATGTAGAGTCCAGGCTCAGAAGCAGTAACACCCTTAAGCTTGCCGCTTCGTCCCTGCATAAGCTACAGATGACCTTGAGCATCTAAAAGGCTGGTGGACTGGACATCACATCACCTGTCACATAATATGAATATTACAACAAACATGTTACGTGCTTACTTATAGACACGCTGAATTCAGCTTCACAAATATGTAGAGTAGACTACAGAGCACATTCACACAAGCAACTCTAAAGACTATTGTACAGACAATTGTAAACACAGTACACACTTTCACTCATCTCACACACACACACACACACACACACACACACACACACACACACACACACACACACACACACACACACACACACACACACACACACACACACACACACACACACACACACACACGAAGAGCTGTATCACTGACAGGGCAGTGGCACAGAGCTAAGAGGAGGGGAGGAACCTGCTGCATAATTCAGGAGGAGCAGGCAGGCACGTCGTTTCCATCTGACTGAGGAGGGGCCTGAATAAAAACACAGCAATTGTTTCCGCACTTGTCTGGACCGCTTTGAGTGACGCACCGCTCCACTCCACTACAGCTCGTTTGTGTGTTTGTACACAACACATGTCAGTGTGTGCCTGCACGTGTGTGTGTGTGTGTGTGTGTGTGTGTGCGTGCGTGCGTGCGTGCGTGCATGTGTGTGTGCGTGTGTGTGCATGAATACAGAGTACAGAGAGCATTTCTGAGAAATTACAGTGTCTTTGTGTGTGTGTCTGAATGTCTATGCCAAGACAGGATGCATGTGTGTGGAATGACAGCATGCCTTTGTGTCTATGTATGTGGGTTTGTATGTGTGTGTGTGTGTGTGTGAGAGAGAGTGTGCATGTGCATATGAAGACATGGTGCATGTGTGTGAAGTAACAGGCTGGTTTGTGTGTACAGTATGTGTGTGTGTGTGTGTGTGTTGTTTGTGTACAGCGAGGAAGCTAGTAATGACATGCACCGGGGTGAAGAAAGGCACGCGAGGGTAGACAGGAAAAATAGAACTGACAGTGTGAGTTTCTTTGTTTTGTTTGTTTTAAAAAAAACCTTAAATACTTAAAGCGCAGTAGGAAAACTTTCAACAAAAAAAAAGAATAAAATAAAAAATATTAAAGCAACTTAGAACAAACAAGATTTCTCTTATCACGCCTCTCCCTGGCGTGAAGAACTGTGTCTCATCTCTTCCCCCTCCGCCCTTCATCTCGGATGCCTAACTGTGAACTGCAGTCCTCAAGACTGAGCAGCACTGAAGTCACACTTCCCATTCCCACCGCTCGGCTCCACAGCCGTGAAGGAGGAGACGCTGCTCAGCCAGAGGTGGCATTCCCAGCACACGCGTTAAAACACCTCCTCGCTACTCTGCGTCAACCTTTCCGGATTTGCCAACACCGGATCACGGAATTTGCCAACCTAGGAGGTGGACCCTGTGACCGGCTCAGAGGATAAGAGAACGGTGCGCCTTCCTTAACTCAAAACAACAGTCGACCGGGTGGGTTCGGACCAGGACCCAAACCAGGCACTAGCTTCACATGCACTAGCGTCTCCTGAGATACAGTAATTTCCTGTGAATTAGCCACACTGTGTATAAGCCGCAGGGCTGCATTTTATGCAAGTTAAAAAAAAAAAAAAAACATATTAATACCATATTAAAGGGACACTTCCCTTTTTGAATGGTCGTGCATCATTCCCTCAGTTTGCCTTGAGATGGGAGAAATACGGATTTCAATGAAGCCCATGAACAGGACTTCCTGCTTTCAATGATGTAAAATGATGATTTTTACATCATTGAAAGCAGGAAGTCCAACATTGAAATCCGTATTTCTCCCATCTCAAGGCAAACTGAGGGAATGATGCACGACCATTCAAAAACATGACTGGTTTTCTAAAGATACAAAGCTTAATGCTAATCGGTGAAGTGTCCCTTTAACCTCATAGCAGAAGACATTTTGCAAAATCAATGTATAAGCCGAGGCTAACAGTCGGGAAATTACGGTAAGAGCTCACAACATGGAGCACTACTCCAGTCCTACTCACACCAGCTTGTCTTGTGTCTCAGGGTTTAATCCTGATTGGAGCACCACTACACACAAAGCATTAGCTTCAAAATGAGTGTGTCCCTAGAAAGCAAGAGGAGGTAAGAAGGAGGAATACTAGTCCAACACTCGACCAAGCTGTTCTTTTGCAAAAGCAGCTGAAAAAAAGTGTGAGCGAAGGTGTTGTTTCTTATTTGTCTGCCCAGGATTGAGGCAAAGGTCCAGGAAGAGGTGTACTCGACACAATCTGGGCTCGACCAGGCCTGATTGGGTGCAGACTCTGTCCAAGTGGGAGCTCTGAAGGTTAATCACCATTCTACCTGTGTGTGTGTGTGTGTGTGTGTGTGTGTGTGTGTCCACTCACCGCTGGCCTTGGGCAGATTCTTGTGGAAGTCCTCCCGGTCCTCCTCGTGCAGGATGTTGTAGACGCTGGTGTTGATCAGCTCCTCCTGCTTGTACTGCAGGTACTGGGTCACGTTGTCCGACACAAACACGATGCTGCCCTCGCGGTTCACCACAAACAGGAAGCCGTCCAGGGCCTGCAGCAGAGGATCGTGGGTAGAAAAAAAAGAGGGGCACTCAGAAACCGTGGAAGAAATGTGCAGATAATTCAAGACATCATAAGACACGCCATCAACTCAAACATAAGAGAAGGAACTCATGGCAGACCATGAATGCAAAGAAGATTCTCAGGACACACACACATACACTGATAAAACACATCCTCACTATATGGCTGCTTGTAAACGGTCCAACTAGTGGCATGAATACTTGCATTCAGAAACATGTAGCGTTGGAGGAAGTCGCACAGAAGCGCAGACGCCCAAGAGTAACAGGGAGCCGCAGGCGGCGCACAGGGAGAGAGAGAGAGAGAGAGGGAGAGAGAGAGGGAGAGAGAGAGAGAGAGAGAGAGGGAGAGAGAGAAAGAAAGAGAAGGAGCAGTGGGGAGATACTTCAATTGAAAGGACAGAAAGATTAAGAAGTAGGGGGAAGCAGGGAGAGATGGAGATTAACCCGAAACAGATGGGAGGTGTTAGAGAAGAATGAAAGAGGAGGAAAGAGAAGGAGGGACAAAAAGAGTGGCGAGAGAGATGCACACAGATGAGAAAGAGAGAGAGAGAGAGAGAGAGAGAGAGAGGGAGAGAGAGAGAAGAAAAGTGGTCCAGTGCTCTCTGATTAGCACACAATGCACATGCTGTGTCACGGCGACTCGGCGTTCTCCGGCGCCCGATCCGTTGCCCACAGCCGTCCGCACTCTGCACTCTCCATTCATCAGCACATACCGTGTGGGCAGGCAGAGTGCAGGGAGTCGCTGTGAACTTTCACCTTTGACCCCCGTGCTTACCTGTAGGAGTAGCGGCCCCAGGTGGTCCTTGTCGATGACGCCCTGTCCGGTTGAGGAGACGTCGGCTTTCTGGACGTCGTCATCATTGGAAGAAGCTTTTCCTACGAGAAAGGGACAACAGATGAGTCACCAACCCATCTACATATATACACACACACACAACATACATACATACATACATACATACAAGCAGAGACCATGCCGTAGAACATCTGCACATGTGCAACATTTTTCTTAACTAACATCAGATGGAGCATGAAGCCTCCCATCTTAAAAGCACTGAACCTCGTCTTCTCAGGCTGCGTCCTGGCAGACAGAGCAGCATCTGATGTGAAATCAAATCCTTAATTCCCCCGTCCCTGCCCCACCTAGGGGACTACGTTTGGATGTGTGTGCGAGTGTGTGTGTGTGTTAGTGAGTGTATGTGAGTTTCTCCAGATGTTCCTGGACACTATAATGTCCTTAAGGCTTCCTTCATGTCTCGATTTGGCTAGAAGGAAGACACCAGGCCATTCATCAAAACACAACACATAAACAGAATAACACACACACACACATGCACACACACACACACAGTAAAATGTGCGTGTAGCACTACCTGCAAGTTTCCTTCCATTATGATCATGCTCTCAGTTGAGCAGGTAATAAAGACCAACAGGGGGCAGTGTAACTCAAATATCTCCTCCAGAGAAACCAACAAGAGTAGCCAGAAAGTTACAGCTTCACAGGATTCACTTGAACTCAAGTAAGCCAAGAGTTAAGACAGGGAGGGTTTACATCGAAGGTACACTATGTGCTCGTCTTCTGCTTTTAAATTCAAACGGGAAAAAAAGGGAGAGTGGTGCTTAAAGGGAGAAAAAGGGTGAGAGGAGAAGAGGGAGAGTGAGGGAGAGAGAGAGAACGAGAGAGAGAGAGGGAGAAAGAGAGAAAGAGAGAGAAGGAGACTGGAGTCGTGTGCTAATGCAGAGCACTTTCTGTTAGGGGGCGAGTTCGGGGGGGGGGGATGATTCCATTTGATGAGATCCCACGAGGAAGAGGCTAGCGATGCGCTAACACTGCTAAGCCACCGCATCACACCGCTACCTCTCCGCCTCTCTGAGGACCTGGGGGCTCTCACACAACGCTCCGTCAGCTAGCGGTACGCTACGCTACGCTGCTAGCACACGCCACGCTGCACCGCGCCGCGCTCACGGTGACAGAAGACGGCTGTTTCTCCTCCAGTCGACTCTTAAATAAAAATGAGCCAGGCGGGTGGGAGACAGAAGGGGGGGAAACAAAGGCTGGAGGTGAGAGGGAGAGAAAGAGAGGGAGGGAGAGAAAGAGAGGGAGGGAGAGGAAGAGAGAGACAGACAGGTGTGAGAGGAGAGTGAGAAAAAAAAAGGAGAGGTAGGTGTGTGTGAGAGAGATAGAGACAGAGTGAGATAGATAGGAAGAGAAGGAGGGAGGGAGAAAGAATGAGGAGGAGAGGGTGAGAAAGGGAGAGAGGGAGAAACAGACCGTGTGCCACTTCATTATTCACTTCCTGTAACTATGGCAACCTGTCTCCACAGAGTCAGAGGCAGCTGTACCCTCTTCCCCTTCCTCTCGAGATGGCTGAGATTCGGAGATCTGTCACCCAGACGCTTCCTCCGCCTCCTGCCCCCCCCCCCCCCCCCCCCCCCCCCCCACTCCACCCTACGTTTCACAACCTGAGCCTCCCCTCCTCCCCTCCATCCTTCCTCCCCCTTCTCTCTCTCTCTCTCTCTCTCTCTTTCTCTAACAGACGGTTCCCTGTCATCATCTGAGCCAGCTATCCATCACCTGCACCCCCTTCTCTTAAAGCACAGTCACATGGCATAATGGCGAGGGGGGGGGACTGGGACCATTAAGTCACATTACTGGAAAACCCTGACGATGGGCATGGAGGGGTCCTCTCTCTAGCAACCACACACACACACACAGAGAAAGAGAGAGAGCTGCAAACAATAGACTAATTATGGGATGATGGCGGTGTTAATTAATGCTCTGTCCATGCACCTGCCTCCAACGAGGCACATCTGCACGAGCTCGCCGGCTCACGAAGCCACAGCTGCATTTTTGAGGAGGCCGGCACAGGCTGACAGGATTCGACCAATCAGGTGACGGAGCTGCCTGTCCGTCAGAACAAGGCAGTGCGGTGTTGACCAACCCCTGAAGGACACTGTTCCTGTTCCTTACACTAGCGTCTCATCACTGAAGAAAGAGTTCACCCACACATGCACACTATATGTGTCTAGACACAGGGACTGCTTCTTAAGAAGCAATCATCCCATTCTGGCCACTGCAATGAGTGCATGACTGCATCAGTGGCGACTTGAAATCGTGACCATCCAGTTTGCATGGACACATGCTGGATTCGGATAAGGAGAGGGAAGGTCCGTGTCAAACCACTTTGTCTGCCAGAAATAATCTTCTCCCCCTGATGATTTGACTCAACTCTGGCTTGATCAAGATGACACGCCATTCCCCTCTTCACATAAAAAAAAAAAACACTGAAACTTTGAGTGCCATTAATGTCACTTTAAATATCAACACTGGGGCAAGACAGTGTTGACAGTGATATTGTGGCCTGAAGATGTCAGTTTTAGCTTGGCAGCTTAGCTAAGAGAGAAATCAGAGCAAAGACGCTTGTACCATCAGGGTCATGCTTGGTGCAATAAAAATACCAATACAACCAAAACACAAACAGATGGCGAGTAGTTTTAGGAAGATTAAGATCGTATGAGTGTATGAGTGATTACTGAATTGACTCTGTCAATCCATCCTTATATCCATCTATTACTCGATCTACAGTACATCTATCTGTCTAGGAATCCATCCATCCATCTATCCATCCGTCCATCCATCCATCCATCCATCCACCAAACATTTACGTTGTTCTCTACTAACTCCACTAAGTCATATTTACGTTGTTTTCTACTAACTCCACTAAGTCATGTTTACGTTGTTCTCTACTAACTCCACCAAGTCATGTTTACGTTGTTCTCTACAGTACCAACTCCACCAAGTCATGTTTATGTTGTTCTCTACTACAGTAACTCCACCAAGTCATGTTTACGTTGTTCTCTACTACAGTAACTCCACTAAGTCATGTTTACGTTGTTCTCTACTAACTCCACTAAGTCATGTTTACGTTGTTCTCTACTAACTCCACCAAGTCATGTTTACGTTGTTCTCTACTCACTCCACTAAGTCATGTTTACGTTGTTCTCTACTAACTCCACCAAGTCATGTTTACCTTGTTCTCTACTCACTCCACTAAGTCATGTTTACGTTGTTCTCTACTAACTCCACCAAGTCATATTTACGTTGTTCTCTACTAACTCCACTAAGTCATGTTTACGTTGTTCTCTACTAACTCCACCAAGTCATGTTTACGTTGTTCTCTACAGTACCAACTCCACCAAGTCATGTTTATGTTGTTCTCTACTAACTCCACCAAGTCATGTTTATGTTGTTCTCTACTAACTCCACCAAGTCATGTTTACGTTGTTCTCTACTACAGTAACTCCACTAAGTCATGTTTACGTTGTTCTCTACTAACTCCACTAAGTCATGTTTACGTTGTTCTCTACTAACTCCACCAAGTCATGTTTACGTTGTTCTCTACTCACTCCACTAAGTCATGTTTACATTGTTCTTTACAAACTCCACCAAGTCATGTTTACAGTACGTTGTTCTCTACTAACTCCACTAAGTCATGTTTACGTTGTTGTCTACTAACTCCACCAAGTCATGTTTACCTTGCTCCTTGATCTGGCGGATCTGCCGCACCGTCTCCTTGAGGATGGCACACTTGTCTGGCTTCACGTTGAAGCTGTCGATGTCGCTCAGGTTGGCCGAGATCAGCTCAGCCAGCTCCTCGATGTACTTACTCTCCTGCTCTCGACGTCGCTTGTCACACCTGTAAAGGAGAAAGTAACAGGTAAGAAGACTGTTAGCTTTCTTCAGGTGATAGGGCATTCAAAGATCATAGAAAATGAAGTATCATGAAGCATGGAGAATAGATTGTGAATGAGAAAGTATATAAAAGAGACCCAATGCAACTTTCTGCAGGAGACGATCGCTCTTTGTTTACATCTGGAAGTCTGAGACGAAGAACCACGCTTGCAATTTATATATTTAAATATAGCCTATACATGTATAAATATACACTTTAAAGCTGTCGGGGAAGTTCTGCAGAGAAACTGCAAGCATAAAACGAGCGAAAACGAACAACGAAACCGAAACCAGAGATGAAATCGCCAATCCTGCATAGTTCCTCTTAAAGAAAGAAAGAAAGAAAGATTTTGAGGCCCAAACTTACCCCAGCCCAGGTGTGTCACACGTGGACAGCTTGCGTTTTCGGTCAGAGCACAGAGGCTCCAAGGAGTTCTCTCCTAGACTGCTCATCTTGTATACATATCAGCACCTGAGGAGAAAGGAAGACAGAGAGGGTGATTTGTGAGTCAATAAAACAAAACAATAACCAAAACAAAACAAAAAAATATAAAATGCAATACGTTTAAATCCCAACTGCATATCCAAGGTCAAAGTTTCAGATGCCAAGGAATGCTGGAGAATGTCAGGTGAAATGCTATGAGTGAAGCTAGGACCGCTGTTCAAGGGCTGAAACAAGACTAATAGTGGTTGCAGCAATATTTTGTTTCTTAACATGTAAGTCCAAAGCGCGTACGTGTGAGCACACATACTCACATCCACACACACACACGCACACCTGTTCAGAGCTATATTCTCCTTCAGTGTCTCGGAATGAGACCACAACCTCCTCTTTTCACTGCCGAGCAAAGGCCAATAGTACTAGGGTTAATAGCAGCTGACCTCCCCCTACACTCCCACACTTCACAGACACAACCTACACAACATTAAGTAAGCATACCGGTACTCAGTACTGACATCTCTTCTTTGGCATTTAGTTTGTCATGATTCACTCACTTCTGCAATAGTGGCATTCTCCCACTGCAATGGATTTCTGTCATGGGAGGAGAATTCCAGAATCTTAAATGTATTGTAATAGTTACTCACTTCCTCTCCTTATACAATAATGCATGTACGGTATATGTACACAGTGACAACAACTTGCTCTGCTGAGAGTCTGAAAGAATATGAACCGCAACCGCATAGAGGTCATCTGTCCACAACAACGGGAGAGGAAATGCAGTGCAGTGGTTTGTTATGGGTCACTTGAGGACAAACTTACTATTAGTCCCTTAACAGAGGATTATATGAAGAGCATATACTGTCTGTATCAAATTGTTTATTCTCCCTTACCACCCATTGCTCATCCAATTCCAGTATACAGTGTATTCACTACTAGTGTCTTCATCAAATCCATTGTTTAACACCACTCCCTGTGTCTACTCCAATCCCATTGTTTAACACTGCACCACACGCATGGACACAAAGGCATATATCACACCCTGCCCACCCCCCCCCTTCTTCCAGATTCTCTTTTCTTCTTCACAGTCTCTACCCATCCCCTGTTGTCTCATGCTCTCTCTCTCTCTGTCTCTCTCTCTGTCTCTCTCTCTCTCTCTCTCTCTCTCTCTCTCTCTCTCTCTCTCCCCCTCTCTCTCTCTGTTAGAGAGGTGTGTAATCCATCACTGAGCATGCTCACTGCTTCCTGTGGCCAGCCCTGAGCCCAGAGGAGGGGTATGAAAGGGTGCGGAGAGAATGATGGGGAGATGGAGGAAGAGAGAGAGAGAGAGAGAGAGAGAGAGAGAGAGAGAGAGAGAGAGAGAGCTGCTCAGCAACAGGCTCTATTACACACACCAGGATGCCAGTCACAGCCACAGCCACACGCACACAGACACACACACATACATACACACACGTGGGCCAAGTCCAGGAAGTGGTGCTGGGGAGGAGGAGGTCTGATTGGCTGATTGGTTGGAGGCATTTCTTTTTTTCACAACAGCGGCTGATGCAAGGCAGTGGCAAAAAGAGGAATGAAAAAGACTGACAGACACATAGAGGGAAACAGTCATGAGAAGAAGGGAGCACAGGAGAAAAAAAGAGAAAGAAGAGAGAGCAGAGAGGTGTCTAATAAGATTGGGGAGAGGAGAGGGATGGAGAGAATACCAGACACAAAGAGCGGCAGTCAGAGGGTCTCTCTATTCATCTTCCACATAAAGAGTCCCTACAATCAATGGCTGATGGGCCTCTTGGGAAGGTGCAGATTTTTTTTGTGTCTCCATCTTCACACCATGACTTCATGTGGACCGTCCACTCCCATAATCATTAACTTGCCATGAAGGAACAAACAGCCCTGGACAGGAGAGACGGCACACTGTGGGCCTGTTTTCCTGGCCGTGCACACGGCTCGACTGAGTCATCCATAGGGCCTGACCGTAGTAGATCATTCACACGTCGCCCGTCGTTGCCTTGCGCAACGGCCACGGCAACGCCAACGGGGGACAGAAGGCCGCCGTGTGACGCAAAAAAGTGATTCACGACCTGTGGAATTCTTCAGTCAGTTTCGATGTTCCTCACCGAGCACCGACTCAAACTAAAGCTCCGTGCACATGGCATTCGAGCAAACCCTGAAGGGGAGATCAACATGATGTTTGTCTGTTGCACTCAAGGTGTATCCTTGAGGGAGGTAAGCGGGCTTGGTGTGGCCTTTTTAAGCCCTGTCCCAATAGGCCGACTGCTTCTGGGGAACACAGGAGCGATGGGTGATCAGGTAGCTCATCAGCAGTGCAGATCTACTAGCGCGAGAGGCGGAGGCGATCTCCGGGAGACAGTCTAGTGTGGCAACAGTCACATACTCCAACATGAATCCAACAGGGAGCAAAAAAAGGCAGAGCATTAAAATATCTGCCGTCTAGACAGCAAATGTCTAATTAGCGTGCTTAAATTAGATCGCTTGTATCTGGCGTTGGATGAGTTTGGAGCCAGGGATGAGTCTGAACCCCCCACCCCCCACACAAAAAAATATCTCTAACAATCTCTAGGGGTTTTAACTGTTGGAAAAAAGAAATAGATAAATAAATCAAGGCGGGGGAAAAAAAACTACCTTCACTAAGCTTTTGTTAGTGTCTGTTATTATCGTGTCTGTGTTACTGCCATGCTGGTCCTGGTTAAAGCCTCGAGGATGCCTCAAGGGGTCTACGGGGGAATCCAGCTCCCAAACGTCGGCTGCACAGGGAAAAAAAAAAAAGTACAGGGTAACTTTTATTTTAACTATCCCTGTTCACACATTGAATTCCCCTCTATTATCTTAGCCATAACAGCCCCGAGCCACTCGCCGCAAATCACCCAGACATAAAGGCCACCAAAACAAACTTCAAGGCTAATACTCCCCAATAGTAACCCTTAACGTCGCCACACACAAATAGCATCCAGGGGACAGCAATTTTGGGCAATTAGCAGGACTTTTAATCTAACGGGCCTTACGCAGACAGATGTACTCGGGCAACATCAAATGGAGGCTGTTCGGGGGAAGGGGGTGGGGGGTGGCACGGATCACGTTACAAGTAATTTGCTTTAAAAAGCCGTCGAGACCCGATTCTCCCAATTAAATGGAGTGTGGCGCTTCAAGGGGAGCAAATTGAATCCCCTTGGCGGTGGATTGGCGGTGCGCGGCAGCCGATGTTGACTCGTTTGACGGCGTGTCACCAATGACATTGGCCTTAATTGAAAAGTACAGGCCCTCGTGTATGAATAATGCACCGGGAAAAGACTTTGGTAGTGTGTGTGAGGGGGTGGGGGGGGGGGGGGGGACGACTCTATGAGAGAGATGTGCTCCCAGGCGGCAAAAGGGGAGAAAGAAGACAAGCGTAGAAAGCAGCACTGATCACTCTCTTTTCCCAGCCTGCCGTTTCTCCTGCTCGTTCTGCCTCTCTCTTGCCCAGTTAGTTGCCATCTCCCCAGCTCGCCGCTCCTGTCCTCCAACAAACGCAGCACCCCGCAGCTCTTGTCAGAGAAAAGAACACTGGGGAAGTAGAATAACAAAAAAAAGAAAACCCCAGCAAGGTGAAAATGTTGAAAACTTTGGAGAGTTGAGAAAAAGACGGAGAGGCTGGGCCAGAAAAAAAAGTAAAAAAACTCAAGAGAAAGGAGAAAAAGGAAAGCTTCTGTGCCGACTACAGGGTGGACAAAATTCCCTTCAGCCTCTCCACAAAGAGCCGCGCTCTAATTGCAGGGCGACAGCGAGAGAGGGAGAGAGGGCGAGTCTGCCCAGGAGAATAGCTTATTATGTGCCCACTGAATCCCCCAGGGAAATGGGTCACCCCTGCTCTGGTGCAGACAGGCGCTTTTTTCCCCCCGCTGAGCAGAAGTCAATTACATGCCACGGGCCGACTGGCATGGTGGGGCTGGGGCACAGGCAGAGGACTTCAGGGTGGCAGGTTGCTCCGTCAGAGTCTCGTGAACCGAGACGCCACCACACAATGACGACTTTGCCGCAAAAAAGGTCAGCTTTTTCCAAAACGATCATCGTGCAAACACTTCCACATGATGGAGAGGCTCTCGTCTAAAGTAGGCTCCTGAAATCTTCCTGGATCTCGAGGACTGCAGTAGACACCACAGACAACAACAGACATCTTACTTCGACTTGAGATCTTGAGATCTTCACTTCTCCTCCACTGAAGAGCTGGTCAATGATGACACAAATACAGCAGCGTTTAGACAACACCTCAACTAGAGGTGTACACCAAACACCACAACGCGCGCAAGCGCACACACACACACACACACACACACACACACACACACACACACACACACACACACACACACACGCCTCTCAACAACACCCTTAGCACCTGTGCTTCTCTTCTCCTGAAGTAATCAAGGACAAAGGTGAGAACGGCCTGTCAATCAAACAGAGGAACAGGCTGAGACAGAGGAGCGAATGCTGACAGAGAGTGGGAAAGAAAGAGTGTGTGTTATGGGAGAGAGAGAGAGAGAGGGAAGTGAAAAAAGAGGGAGAGAAGGATGAAGGTGGTGTGATTTAAAAGTAAATGAATAACAGAGGTTGACGAAAAGGAAAGCATATATGAACACAGGATGAGGAGCATGAGTCATAGCAGGTGACAGAAAGAGAGAGAGAGAGAGACAGAATTCATATGAGAGAAGGAGAAGTGGAAGAACACGTGAGAAACAGAGAGAGAGAGAGAGAGTGAGAGAGAGAGAGAGAGAGGAGAGACAGCGAGAGCGAGAGAGAGACAGAGAAGTGGGAGTGGCTGCAGGCTAGCCAGGAAGGCGTCGTCGTGTGATATCAGCACAGCGCTGAAGGCTGCTGCATGGCTCCAGCTCTGCCTATCTGCTCGCACACACACACACACACACACACACACACACACATGGCTGCAGCATTCCTCATCACACACACAGAGCTCAGGAATGACGACGGGACACACGTGTGCTAAACACACACACACACACACACACACACACACACACACATACACACAGTAAACACACTTACATGGACACACACATCCACACACCAATCACACCTGAAAGCTGAGCGAAAAGCTCCATTGACCCTCAAAGGAGAAGTAAAGTGAAATGGAAGTTAAACCCTCCGTCCTCCTCCTTGTGTGAAGGTGAAAACAGAAGATGAGCCGGTCCGTCGGTCTGTCTCTGTGTCCGCCTTTCTGTCTGACTGATCATTAGACAATGCCGGGTCCCCCAGGCCCGAGGAGTCTCCCTGGGCAATCTCTCAATGTCATTTTCCTACCCCTCACCCCTCCCTGCCTTGCCTCCATCTCTCTCTCTCTCTCTCTCTCTCTCTCTCCATCATGGGCCGTCTTTGTATACTGTAATATCCTTGTTTTCCAACCCTGACCTTGCCCCCACCACATCTTGGCCTTCAGTGGAATCACAGGGGAGTGTGTGTGTGTGTGTGTGTGTGTGTGTGTGTGTGTGTGTGTGTGTGTGTGTGTGTGTGTGTGTGTGTGTATCTGTGTCCACATAGCAAGGTCATGTCTCCATTACTCAGGCGACACTCGAGAAAACACATCTATGTGTAATTACCAAACAAATCCCCCCCTCTGCCTCGGGATCTACAGAGCTTCCATGCAGCATTAGCCACACACACACACAACACACAAACACACAAACACACACACACCGCACAAACACACCCTTTCTCACAGACTCATACACACGCACACAAACACACAGGTCGGCAAAACCACAGCTTGAAAGAGCTAGCAGCATGTGCAAAGCCCAGCCCGTGACAGACAGCAGACATTAAGCGAGGAGCATGTGTGCTAGCTAACCTAATTAGCATCATTATCACAAAGGAAGGTCTATTTCCTGGAGAGACGCAAGGACGATCAAAGCGGCTTGAAATGCAGAACGTGGGACGTGTGACACACTCTTCAGATTGACAGCATCACTGACTACCATGTAGTCACACACACACACACACAAACACATACACGCACATACACACACACACACACACACACACACACAATAGTGTGGATTCAATGACATCTAGAATATATATATATATATATATATATAACAAATAGAGACTTGGTGAGAGGAAATCAGAGGAAGGAGGATACGGTCTTTAGGTGCATTCGGTGGTGAACACACTATGGAGTGTGTGTGTGTGTGTGTGTGTGTGTCGGGTGGTTGTGTGTGTGTAGGGGGGTAACACTTTGCGTTACGGTTGGAGGGGGTGCAGGGAAGCTGTCGGTGGCACTGATGCACTAGAGGCTCCAAGGGAAGCTTTCGATGTGTGGCAGCCAGCTTGGGGCTCAGTAGCGTGTGTGGGTGTATGTAGCGCTTTTTTCGTCTGTCTGTCTGTATGTGTGTGTGTGTGTGTGTGTGCATGTGTGTGTGTGTGTGTGTGTGTGTGTAGGGGGTGAATGTACGCGGAGCTTGTTTACGGAGAAAATGAGCATGAATGATTTAGGGACGGCGGAGGAGGAGGAGGATGGTGCCCAAATCAGCCGCGCTCTCATGACTAATGATGTTTGTGTGTTTGAGATCCATTAGGCAGCTGTTTACAAGCGTGAAGCCCGCCTGTCAGCAGAGAGAGAGAGGGAGGGAGGGAGGGAGGGAGAGAGAGAGAGAGACAGAGAGAGAGAAAAGAAGGAGGAAGAGGGAGATATGGGTGAGAGGGTGAGAGAGAAAGAAGGTGGAGAGGTAAAGAAGAGAGTGAGGGAAAGAAAGAGTGAGATAGAAAGAGAGAAAGGTAGAGGGGAGTGACAGGGGAGACGGGGAGCAAGACAGATGGAGAGGAGGAGGAGGAGGGACATGTGAAGAGAGAGAGAGAGAGCAGGACAATGGATAGAGAGAGAGAGAGAAAGGTAAAGAGAGAGCGAGAAACTGAATGGGTGAGAATCGTGCACATTGTCTCTCCGTCCTTTTTACCAGAGTAAGAACATCTTTCTATTGCTCTCTTCTCCCCCACATCTCTCTCGCTCTCTCTCTCTCTCTCTCTCTCTCTTCCATGTTTGATGTGCTCCAGGTATCGCCCTCCTCCTCTGCTTCTGCCCTCCTTTTATTCCTCCTCCTAGGTCCCTCCTTCATCACCACCCTCTCATTCTCATTCCTTTCCACACACTTTCTCCTCCATCCCTCTGGTGATCTCTTTCTCATTCACTCTCTCTCTCTCTCTCATTCTCTCCTTAATTGTTCTGGCTCTCCTAGAATTCATGCTAGGGCTCTCTTTCTCTTTCTTTTTCCTGCTCTCTTTCTCTCTTTCTCTCTCTCCGTTTCAGGCCGCTCTTTTCAAACACTCTTTCATGCTCTCACACATACCACCTCATCCTCCTCTCTACCTTTCTCTCCCTCCCTCCCTCTCTCCCTCTGCTGAATTATCGCATTATTAAATCTTAATCAGACACTCTGGAAAAGAATATGAGGGGTTTGCAGGCACCGGGGATTGAGGCACCGTGACATGTGACCCTAAAGAACAGGGATTAACGGTAAATGTTATATACAAGAGCTCGCAACACGCAACCTTTTAATCTAATGATTGGTTGTGTTAAAACATGCTCGCAGTGTCCTTATATTTTCACTTTCACACCACCGTGTCCATGCATGTGAGTGTAAGGGGTGAGTGTATGTGTATGTGTGTGCCGTGTGTATGTGCTGTGTGTGTGTGTGTGTGTGTGTGTGTGTGTGTGTGTGTGTGTGTGTGTGTGTGTGTGTGTGTGTGTGTGTGTGTGTGTGTGTGTGTGTGTGTGTGTGTGTGTGTGTGTGTGTGTGTGTGTGTGTGTGTGTGTGTGTGTGTGTGTGTTTATCTAACCAATTCCACTCATTGCGCGTGCACATGCTCGCTCTCTCTCTCTCTCTCTCACACACACATACACACACACACACACACACACACACACACACAGACACACACACACACACAGGGAGAGAGAGGACTTTGCTCCATGTGACATTCCCTTGGTTTCTGCACAACAGGATCTGCAACACAGCGAGGGGGCAAGATTGTGTGTGTGTGTGTGTGTGTGTGTGTGTGTGTGTGTGTGTATGTGTGTTTGTGTGTGGGCGCATGTGTCAGTGAGCAGTCACATGAGAGTGTGTGTACTTTGAGACACCAAAAACAAATCTCTCTTTTTTTTGCTGGGTGGGGGAGGACCGGGCGAGTTGAGAAATGTGATCAAGCAAGCGCGCACGCACACACACACACACACACACACACTCTCCTCAATTTTCGTACCCTTGTGTGCGCGCGTGTGTGTGTGTGTGTGTGTGTGTGTGTGTGTGTGTGTGTTTAAACAAAAGGATAGGTAACACCTAATCCACACACAACCCTGGCACGCAGCACACCCCTGGAGAGGCAGAAAAACAAACAGCAAGTCACTCTCACACTTTCTCCTTTCTTCCAAACTCTCTCCCTCCTTCTTCCCCTCCCCTCCCCTCCCCTCCCCTCCCCTCTCCTCTCCTCTCCAAAAAAGTGAGCAGCATCAGTCCAGGTATCAACAGCAGCAACAATAAAGCAACTAGAGGACAAACCAGGCGAGAGGAGAGAGAAAAAAAAAAAAAAAAAAAACACGAGCAACACGCCGCCCACGGTGACCTGACTCACACAACACCAGTGCTGCTGTGAAACAAACACCAGAGGCCTAGTAATTGGCTGCTATTTACACTCACACACACACACACACACAGTGTGGCAGAGCAACAGCAGACACACAGATCACCCACCAGTTCCCCTCAGCCAAACCGTGGAAAAAAGAAAGAACTTTATGAGTCAAATGTTTATGAGCAGTCTTACTGCGGGGCGGCCAGGTACAGCAATAGATCAGCGTTTAATGGAAAGCATTATTTAGAAATTACACTGCAGAAGGGCTGAGAGAGAGAAAGAGTATTTTGCATCTCATAAATCATACCAAGAGACGTGGAGAACAGTAGCACTTTCTCTTAAAGAGAGAACATGCAACACAGTAGAAACCTTACAGAAACGTAATACAAATACAAGCAAACAGTCAAATAAACAAACACACACACAACGATTGGCTCGATCGATGAATGGCAGAGGGTGAGCGGCTTGCTCTAGTAGTCACATGTGCGGGGTCAATCAAAGGTCGCATGGCTCGGGGGCATAGCTCCGCCATGTCTCTCGGCAACGGTCTCTGTGGCCAAAAGAGAGGCTAGGCGAGGCGCAGCGCGCTGATGAGGAGGGAGGATGGACGACGAGCGATGGACGAGAACCCCCCCCCCCCCACACACACACACACACACACACACACCCTACTGCCAGCCCTCTACCCTCCTCCCGGCTCACAGAGGCTTGTTTTGGGGCACGTGTGTGGGCGGGGACAACTCACTGTCTCCCTGTCGCCCGAGCGGCAGACGCCAGACGCCGGACACACCACCCCTAAGCTCAGCTCACGGTGACACAGCAGCACACAGAGAGAGAGAGAGAGAGAGAGAGAGAGAGAGAGAGAGAGAGAGAGAGAGGATGAGTGAAGGAAAGACAGAGAAATGGGGAGAGAGAGAGAGAGAGAGCAAGCCGAGAGAGAGAGAAATAGAGTTAGAGAAAGACAGACCGAAATAGGGAGTGAAGCCGGAAAAAGAATAGGAGAGATACTGTAGAGAAAGAGAGAGAGGGAGGGA
>NC_085000.1:25446779-25451779 GCF_963854185.1 Sardina pilchardus | reverse complement strand
GCTAGCGAGTGGCCAGCTTCCTGTTTGTGCTTCTATGGCCAGCCTGGTCTCACTTTCTCTTCTGTAAAAAAATGAGCGTGTCTGTATTTGTGTCTGTGTATTTCTTTTACGATGTGTGTCTACGGACTGGACCATCCCCATCAAAGCCATGCTGGTGGTTTATCTTCGTTTTATTAGATTAACGAGGCATCATGCAGCCCACTGTAGCCTTGCTTGGAGTGGCCAGTCTTGCTGCTGGGGCTGCCATATGCCCCACCCACCTCAGTAAACCAGTGAGGATGAGCCACTGGGACAAGCCGCCTGACAACCAAACAACGTGTCTGTCAACCGGAGCGATTCAAGCTGACCAAAGCTACGCCACCCAAACAAGGAGCGGCTGGAAACATGACTCCCAGAATGCCGGCCAAAGACAGGCATTCAACATTTATCATCGAGGGGTAAAAAAACCTCCCATACGGAATCGAAAAAGCAGCCCGAAGAGCTGATATGTGAAATTATCACCAGCTTAGGGAAGGCTTTAACAACGGGCTCTGAGATCCGCCAGAGAAGGGGAGCGGTGCGGGTTTTTGGGTGACTTTGGCTGTGTGATTTACGGGGCAAGCAAGAGAGATGGAGAGAGAGAGAGGAGAAGAGAGCAGAGAGAGAGAGGAGAAGAAGAGGAGACAGAGAGAGAGAGGAAAGGAAAGAGAGGAGAGAGAGAAGAAGAGAGGAGACAAAGAGAAAGAGAAGAGAGTCCACAGAGAGAGAGAAAGGATAAGAAGAAAGGTGAGAGTGTGAGTGAGAGAGCGAGTGAGTGTTAGAGAGAGAAAGAGAGAGAGAGAGTGTGTGTGTGTGTGTGTGTGTGTGGTGTGTGAGTGAGTGAGTGAGTGAGTGAGAGAAAGAGTGTGAGTATGAGTGTTAGAGAGAGAAAGAGAGAGAGAGACCAGAAGGAGCTGGCGAGAAGTCCAGAGCCCGCTGGGCATGGGAGACGTATCCATGGTGAAGAGGAGGGGACTATTCTGGGATGCATGCCCATTAGCATAGCCCAGTCATTGTGGCGTTCCATTTGTCATTCCCCACATGTACAGTATGTCAGTGGGCCCACATGTTTGGTGTGTGAGTGTGTGCGCACACACACACACACACAAACACACACACTTGTACATGTGTGAACGTATGAGAATCAGCATGTGTGTGGGTGACAGTGACCATATGTGTAAGTCTGTGAGTGTGTCTGGGCATATGTGAGAGTGTCTGTGGGTGTGAGCGGATGACTGTGTGAGCGCATGTGTCATCGCATGAGTGTGTGACCAAATGACTGTGTGTGTGTGTGTGTGTGTGTGTGTGTGATCAAGTGAATGAGTGAGTGAGAGAGAGAGAGCGAGAGAGTGTATATGTGGTGTGAGTGTGGTGTGCATGTGTGTGTGTGTGTGTGTGTGTGTGTGTGCCACAGAGTGTCAGCCGGCTGACCGTTCCCTGCACCCTGTGATTGGTAGCAGATGAGGGCTGTCAGAGGCGCTCTAGTTTGCCTGATGTATGGGCCCTCACAAACCAACAAAGAGCCTCCTTTAGACTATGTGTTTCCTATTAATTGGAGACCGGGAGAGAGAGAGAGAGAGCGAGAGAGAGAGCAAAACATAGGGAGACAGAGAAAGAAAGAGGAAGATGACTCCTTAAACTGAGAGAATTTATAGCATGTCTGTGACAAAAGGAAAATCGCTCCAATTTGACAAAATATGAAAAAGGGGGTGGTGGTGGTGGTGGGAGTGGGGGGTGGTTTAAAACAACAACCCCAAAAATGTCTAATATGCAGCGTGTGCATATATGTGAAGCCAGCATTCAAAAAGTCATTGTTAACGCCTCTTTGTTCTGCCATAAACTATGTTGGGCTTCAGGACGACTGGCGAGGACCAGCGTCTGCTGCGGAGGGTCTCTCTCCCATGCGAGTCCTCGGGTCACGCACAGAGCACACACACAGCGCGCCCCAGCCAACCCATAATACTCCCGTGCGGAGTACTGACGCTACGCTGGAGCGCTACGCCACCGCCACGGCCCTATGCTGGAATATTGATGAGCTAGCTGAACTGATAATCGCGTTGAAGCGGACTCTCATGAAGTGGGACGAGCTCATCGTGAGAGGGAGGCGTTCCGCATGCAGAGGAGTTCTCGAGGAACGGGTCATGGCTCGGACATCGGTGTGCGACTCTTGGGTGGCCGCGGAAGAGGGTCAGTCTCATGCCGTTTTATCCAGAGGCTACCTGTAGATAAAGACCTTCACACCTGGTGTGAACGCACCTTGCTGCCTCCAGATCTCTACACCTGGGGAGTCCACTCATTGGCACAGAGAGAGAGAGAGAGAGAGAGAGAGAGAGAGAGAGAGAGAGAGAGAGAGAGAGAGAGAGAGAGAGAGAGAGAGAGGGAGCAGTTCTGTTCTCCTGAAGATCCGCTCATAAATACAGCCATTAACTAGCAGGGTAAGAGCTGGAGAGGAGAGGAGAGGAGAGGAGAATCAGAGAGAGAAGTAGAAAAGAAGAGGAGATGAGGAGGAGGAGGAGGAGGAAGAGCAGAGCAACAAGAGAGATATGGATGTGTAGTGGAGGAGGAGACATGCTGAAAGTTGAGGAGGTTTGCGGAATTGTTCACACCAGTTTACTTGCACTTGTCCCGTTCTTTAAAATCCTTCAAGAAAAACGGGAGTGACTTCGGCAGGGGGGCAGGGCAGACGGGGGGTAGGTGGGTGGGCGGGCAGGGTAATTAAGCCTGATGCTGGGGGAGAGAGAGAGGGGGGGGAGAGAGAGAGAAAGAGAAAGAGAGGAGAGAGAAAGAGAGAGAGAGCGATGGGGAGCCCACCGCTGCTATGTGTCACGTGCCCTACAGCCATCAGCAAATGGGCACCATAATTGGGAGAGTGAGAGGCTGCTACATTATGATGCCCCACTGACAAACAAGGTGAGATTGCTTGCGTGTGTGTGTGTGTGTGTGTGTGTGTGTGTGTGTGTGTGGCTAGATTCAGCATGAGACAGAAAGACAAGAGCAGGCTCCAGAGTGTGCCAGCAAACAGAGACAGATGGAGGGAAAGAGAAAGAGAAAGAGAGAGAGAGAGGGAGAGGGAGAGAGAGGGAGAGAGAGAGAGACAGACTGACTGCAGAAAGGTAGAGCTTCGTAGCTGAATCATACAAACACTGCCACACACAGCCACACACACACCCCACAGGCACAGGCACAGGCACACATCCCCAAACACACACACACACACACACACACACACACACTCCATGCAAATGCAGTGGTTCCCTGGAAAAAGGCAGCATTCCCTGGAAGCAGTGCAGACGTGCAGAGAGGCTCTGGCATTCTCCAGCCTCACTCTTCCGCTCTCCACTCCACTCCCTCGCTCTCTCGCTCTCTCACTTTCACACCATCCTTCCTCTTCTCCACTCACCTTCACTCTCTCACTCATCCTCTTGCCTTTTCTCTCTCACCTTCCATGTATTCTCTTTCTTTCTCTCACTCTGCCTCATGCTTGCTTCCATCCCTCCTTTTCTTTACCCCTGCATTGTTTTCTCTCCTTCTCTCTCCCTCCCTCCCTCATTTGCTCTCCCCTCCCTCCCTCCTTCCTTCGACTCTCTCTCTCTTTCCCCCTCTCTGCTGGAAATGGCAGGGACCCAGCAAAGGCAGCGTCTACGTTTTCCAGCGCGTGCACACACACACACACACACAAAAACACACACCTCCCTCAGACAAACACACAAAGACATAGACTACAGTTCACACATACACAAAAACACACAACACAAACACACAGACATATTATATACACAGCCCTCTCTCTCACACACACACACACACACACACACACACATACACACATACACACACACACACACAGAGAGAGTACATAAAGCCACATTGTGTTGAACTTTCAGTGACTTTTCTTAGCTTCACTCTCTCAAACAAAACCAGCAGTTAGTGAAAATGCAAAGTCGGCGCCAAGCCACAATCTGGCACCTGGCCTGCCAGTTAGCACAGCAGACGACTGGGGCTAATAAAGCCGTGCACACACAGCGCCAGCACTACTCCACAGCTCTGTGTGTGTGTGTGTGTGTGTGTGTGTGTGTGTGTGTGTGTGTGTGTGTGTGTGCCTGGTACTAAATCTGTGTGTGAGGGGGGGTCTTTATGTGTGTCTATATGTGTATACTTAGTAAGTGTTTGTGTGTGTGTGTGTGTGTGTGTGTGTGTGTGTGTGTGTGTGTGTGTGTGTGTGTGTGTTCACATGAGGTGATGCATGTGGTTCTACCCTCTCCCTTTAAAAGGACATGACCAACAAACATAAATATGGGCTATAGATATCCTCAAAAATCACACCTATACTCAAGCATGAAAAACATCTCAACAGGAGACATCAGCCCCATCACAATGAGAACCCTTAGGCAACCATTATGATTGGCACAGCCAGACTTAGACGAGCCAGACAAGCCCTATCATTAAACAGCAGTAGATCACCTTCAAAACCATTAAGGAAGGCAGAGCACATAGGCTTGTGTGTAAATGGATGATCAGAGTCGTGGTCCTACATTCAGGCTGTAATCCAAGCCTGCAGGGTGGGGCTGTCAAAAGAGAGCCAAAGTTTGTTACTGGATATTTGAATAATTACCAAAAATAAGTTTCATTTCTCAGTGACTCATTACTTTCCAGCAGAGTGTAAACCCTCCACGGGATCAGTCTCCCTCCCTCTGTGTGTGTGTGTGTGTGTGTGTGTGTGTGTGTGTGTGTGTGTGTGTGTGTGTGTGCAAGAGACATAAAAAAGAAACGAAAACACACACACAATAGTGATAGGCCACTGGAAAATACCACACGTAGGTGTGAGGCACCAGCCAAAGCCCAGTGTTGCTCATAAACAAACCATCTGCAGCCCCAAGAACAAGCCTGCCTGATTAGAGCCTCCTTGGTTAAAGGAGACCGTCACTCCACACAACAGTGAGCTAAGAGAGACATGAAGAGATTACCAGCATTGTGAAGGAAAG
>NC_085000.1:25416779-25441779 GCF_963854185.1 Sardina pilchardus | reverse complement strand
AGCCTGCGTCGTCAAACGTCTTTGGGACAATTCCGAAATGTGGTGGTGGCACCCCTGGTCTTTCAATCAGCCAAACAGCCACATGTCACACGTCACTTCTCCACCTCGTCTCACTCTCCTCCACCTCGTCTCACTCTCCTCCACCTCGTCTCACTCTCCTCCACTCGCCCTGTTGCTGTGCAGCGAGAGGCAGAAGCTCCACTCCAGACTCCAGACTCATGTCTTCCATGTTCTCACAGTGCTAGCCGATCAGGCTTTAACAGCTGAAAAAAAACAGCTGATGACTCTGGCCAGGTCATTTACAAAGCTGACACACTCTCAGTCGGGCCCTAACCCTGAATAAAAGTATCTGGGCACACCCCACTTGCTCATTTTGTCTCGCTTTTCAGCTCCTGAAACATCTTGAGCAATTCATCACCGCTATCTGGCGCACGACACTTCTTTCAATTCTTTTCTCCTTAATTGGCTGTCTGCTCTATTGCAGCCAAAACTGAACTGAACCTGTAAGCCAGTTTGAATAGAAAGTAAACAATCTGCCACAAATAGGCCTCGACGTAAATATAACGCTTCCTATCTAGATCCCTTCTAACAAGATACAACATTGGGCTTGGGGGGGGGGGCTGTTCCCAGAACAGCCAGTGATCCACCATCGAAGTCAAGCTCTCCAAGGGGTAAGCAGAGAGAACTGTGCTGGAAGGTATGGTGCAAATGTGGGTTAAGCTAAACTGACATAGCCATGTATTTAGCCAATGCTACTGGGAGCAAACATAAACACGGGCTGAATCATTAATGAGTTTCAAAAGCATAGGCATGTTTTAATATGGGCCGCAGATGCAGTGGCTTCGGCTTGGTATTCTTTCTCAAAAAAGTTAAAACCCGGTGGGAACAAACATCATAATTGCACTAGCTAGCTAAAAAGTCAGATCATGGGCATGGACAAATTGATGCATTTTAATCTAAAAAAAACTATGGTGAATGTAGCACAGCTCACAGTTTCATAAAAATGTCAACAGCAACATTCAAATGATGGTGTCTAAAAAGCTGCCCATTATAAAATATGTATAAGCCTGTATAAGCAAACTACAAAATGTAACAACAAAAAACAACCATCTATGCCTTCGTCCCCAACATGGCCATGGATTTCTGAATCTGACTTCGCTGTGTTAACAAAAGGCCAGTCAGACAGAAAAGCCGGCAATGTGCTGCTGTTGCTGCTGCCGCTGTGTTTGGAGTGTTATCTGACATTGTGTGTGTGTGTGTGTGTGTGTGTGTGTGTGTGTGTGTGTGTGTGTGTGTGTGTGTGTGTGTGTGTGTGTGTGTGTGTGTGTGTGTGTGTGTGTGTGTGTGTGTGTGTGTGTGTGTGTGTGTGTCCCTCCTCAGTCTCAGGGACCGTCCTTCAGTGTGACTTCGCATCTGCTTCCAATCTGCACCAGTGGCCTGGCACAGACCACACAATCTCCCTATCACTCTCTCTCCCTCCCTTCCTCCATCTTTTTTTCAGTTTTTTTCTCTCACATCCTTTCTTTGTGCATTTCATCACGGCTCAAAAAAAACACAACGGGGCGTGAATGATACCTGCCATATGGCCAGACTGAAGGTGCCCTGTTAGCGGCCATCCCACCACGAGGCGCTGTTTCTAATGACGGCCATCATTCTCTGGGTAATGTGTCGCAGAGTCAATAAGGATAGAGAAGAGCTACTCACACGCTAACACAGATGAAGAGAGACAAAGATAATAGGAGAAAAAGGAGAAAACAAGGATGAGAGAGAGAGAGAGAGAGAGAGAGAGAGAGAGAGAGAGAGAGAGAGAGAGAGAGAGAGAGGGGGGATTTTGAGATGGAGAGAATGAGGGAGGGAGACAGAGTGAGCGTGAGAAAGATGGATGGATTTGGGAGGTGACGGGGAGCTGGGTGCATCTGTGTCAGAGCGGCTTAGAC
Source organism: Sardina pilchardus (assembly GCF_963854185.1). Lineage (NCBI taxonomy): Eukaryota > Metazoa > Chordata > Actinopteri > Clupeiformes > Clupeidae > Sardina > Sardina pilchardus. The sequence continues at coordinate 25,439,842 of NC_085000.1, read as the reverse complement.
TCCTACATGCACCACTGACCACTATCAGGCCACAGAGCACACTGCAGACCGCAAGAGAACACAAGGCCTCAGAGAGAGACAGAGAGAGAGAGAGAAAGAGACACACACAGAGAGAGAGAGAGAGAGAGAGAGAGAGAGAGAGAGAGAGAGAGAGGAAAAGGAGACAAAATAGTTTTGGAAGAAAGAGTCACGCAAACAGGAAGTTGGGAGCTTGGCGAGATAAACAAACATGAGAGAAAAAGAGAAGAGAAACCGAAAGAAAAACAGAAAGACGGAAAGAAAGAAACAGCACCAGAAACTGACCAAGGAGGACCTGAAATATTAAGCGAAATGCGTGACAGCAGTGTGCTGTTGCCACAGGTAACACTTTGTGAGGTGAGCGGTCAATACTCAGTCCTGACACAACGCCACCATCCAAGCACATGGCCGTTTCCCCATGCGAACCGTGACTGTCTGGACACTCCATCAAAGCTAGCGCTGCTCTTGGCATTAGTGCCATCAACGCCATTCCAGTTAGCCTTACAAGTGTTATTACTGTTGCTGTTAGTGTCTGCATACAGTTGCGATTCGTTAGGACTGCTCGGGGTGCTGGGCCGGCTGGAGTTGTAGACGCCATTGTGGCTGTTATTGCTGCTGTTATTCAGCTCAAAGTGTTCATTTGAGTGCGAAAGCCCTTCAGCTGGACAGGCCTGTGTGTTCGTGGACGTACGAGGGACGTATGCAGATCACGACGGCTGCGCTAAGAGAACTAGAGGGAGGAAGACGGAGGGAAAAGGAGAGGTGGACGTGAGTGAAAGAGAGAGAATGAGTGAAAGAGGAGGGGAAAAGAAGAAAAGAGAGAGGGAGAATGAAAAAAGGCTGAAAGACAGGTAGAGGAGGAAGAAAAGGAGAGGGAGAAAGAAGGAAAGACAAAGAAAGACAGAAAGAAAGAAAATCACTGATCAAGAGGGAGAAAGGAAAAAAGAAAAAAAAAGAGAAAAACAGAAAGAAGAAGAAAGAACCAAAGAAAGAAAGTCAGTGATGGAAAAGAAAAGAATGGAGAGGGAGAGATAGCATGCACTCCCCCTCTCTCCTCCCTCCTTCCCTCCCTCCCTCCCTCCCACTCTCCACTCCTTTTTCCCTGGTGACAGTCAGAGAGCAGAATCACCTTCTTCTGAGATTCATGAAGCAACGCTATTCTGTTGTTGTTGTTTTTTTCAACGCAAGTCAAAGGAAAAACTGCAGAGTAGAGGAAAAGAGAAGAGAAGAGAAAAAACTGAATAAAGAAATGCATATTTTAAGATTTGGCTGTCCAAAGAAGAGCAGAGACCAGCAAAACACACAAACGCAAACACACACGCACACACACGCATACACACATACACCAAACAAACATCAAGGTATACATTCAAAGTACATCAGAGAAATGAGGTATTCAAATCAAGCCCTCACACAAACAGAACATCCATCACACACATACACACACTCACAGAGAAAGAGAGAGAGAGAGAGCGAGAGCGAGAGGGGGAGAGAAACAGAACCATAGAACACACATATATGAGCACGCATGCGTGCTTGAACATACACACATACTCACCAGCCTGAGCGCACACACACACACACACACACAAACTCCTGGTGGAGCATCCAAATCACATTTACTCCCTGCCCATCATCCATCATTCCCACACACAAAAGGCTCACACAGCGGCGACAGCAAACTGCATGGCAACACGCGCGCACACATACACAAACAAACATACGCACATACACACACACAGGCACACCTATACAGCCAAAAGGGACCACAACAAAGAAAAGAGGTTAACAAAAAGAAAACACACACACTCTCTTTTTCAGGCATCACATGTTTGCCCCTCATCTCTCTCTCTCTCTCTATATATATCTCTCTCTCTCTCCCTTTCTTTCTCTCTTTCGCTCTCATCTCTTTCCCTCTCTCTGTCTCTCTCCTCAACCCAGCCACATATTAACAATCTATGAGCAAAGACCAGGCTAGCCGGAGACAAAAAAAAGCAGAGAAGAAAAAGAATGGTAGAGAGACAGAGAGAGAAAAAAAAACAACTTAACAAAACACAAATAAATAAATGACAACGCTAAATATTGTAAACCAAAAGGACGGCAGGGCAAGAGAAGCGGAGAGAGACCGAGACGGACAACAGGGACGGACAACAGGGACGGACACAGACGGGGTCGGGCGTCCTCAGAAGCATCTCTGGTTGTACCCTATCAATCTGTGTGTGAGGCCATCAGGGCTCAGCAGCCGGGCTATACGCTCCTTATCTAATGGGCCGTCTCCTAAGGGCCAGCTGATTGGATTGGAGAGGAGAAATGTTTGAACAGAGAGAAAGAGAGAAAGAGAGAGAGAGAGAGAATGCGAAATCCATACATTATGAGGCCATATGGTGCCTACTGAGAGCCACACAGCGAGGATGGGAGGAAAGAGAAAGATGGGGAGAGAGAGAGAAAAGGTGAGAAAGAGAGAAGGACAGAAGGAGGGAGATGGAGGGAGAAGAGAGGTGAGAGAAAGAGAGAGATAGAGAGAGAGGGGAGAAGGGAAAGTGTGGGAAAGGTGATAGAAACAGTATGAGGGAGAGGGCAGGGAAGGAGGGAAAGGTGAATGTGGAACAAAAGAGAGAGAGAGAGAGAGAAGAGAGAGAGAGGGCAAAGAGGAGATGGATGAAGAGAGGGAAGAAAAACAGAGGGAGAGAGATTGGTAGGATTGCATCTCCTTATCTCCCTCCTTTCCCCTCTTCCCTCTTCTCCTCTCCTCTATATCTCTCCTTCCCTCGTAGTCCTCATTTCAGCATTTCTCTGTCCTTCAACCTCCCCATTTCACCCTCCCTCTCTCTCTCTCTCTCTCTCTCTCTCTCTTTCCTTTCTTCCCCCTCGTTCCCCTTTTCGTCCCCCTCTCTCTCACACTCTCGCTCTCGTTTCTCTTCCTCTCCTTGCCTGTCCTCCTTGGCTATCACCTCCAATCATCACTTGTTTTCTCTCTCTCTCTCTCTCTCTCTGATTCCTACAGGGCCACAGCCTCTGCACAAAGCCTGCCCCAGGGTCACCACACTGCCATCCCACCCCCACTCAAAACAGATACACCTCCACATCTCTCTCCCTGCATCCCTCTCTCTCTACCTTCACTCAGATCTCGCCATCCTCCTCGCGGCAGATATACCTCCAGAGTCCCTCACTACTCCCCCCCTCCCCCTCCCCCTCCCCCTCTTCCTCCTCCTCCTCCTCGATTCTATCCACGACTAGGAGCAATATGCACCATTAAAACAATCTTCCACTAGTATGGGATAAATCCTCCCCCAACAAAATGGGATTAGATCAATCGCATTAATACACAAAAAACACAGGCGCGCGCACACAAACACACACACACAAACACAGCAGTGATCTGCGTCAGATAGTTGACGGCGAGCAGCGCAGAGCAGAGTGGCGTTGGGCATCGGCGGGTAGCTAATAGAGCCGTCTGGGTTCGGAGTGGCGTAATATTATGCAAACGGGGAGCCTTTCATGTGCAGCTCAGGAGCCTCTCCATCCACGGGAGGAGGAGAAACCGACGCCTCCAAAACAATTAGCACAGCCCGAGACAGAGACGCCAACAGCAGACAATAAAGTATCCCTCTGCTCCGCTTCCTGGGTCTGCAATCAAAGCCAGGCAAAGGGAGGGAGAGAGAGAGAGAGAAAGAGTGCGAGAGAGAGAGAGAGAGAGAGAGAGAGAGAGAGAGGGAGGAAGGTAGTGAGGGCGAGAGAGAGAATGAGAGGGAGGGAGGGAGGCAGAGAGAGGTACCGATTGAGGGGGGAGAGGAAAGAGGAGAGGACGGCCCTCCTAGTTAACTTGGGGAGCTCTTGTTAGAGGCAGACTCCAGGCCCCACGAACCGTTTGATCAGTAATGAAAGGCAACATTAGAGGAACAAAAAAAGAGAAGGAATAAAAATATTCCACCCCTCTCTCCCTCCCTCCACTCTGCCCGTGTGCTCGGAGGAGGCCCGACCTCTAAATGCTATTACACATTTATTTCGGCTCCTGTTTTTAAATAAGGAGCAGGGAGAATAATTGCGGCGCCTGGATTTAAAGGAGGAAGGGGGGGGGGGCACTAACATTCTTCGCATCAGCCTCTCTCTCTCTCCTTCTCCCTCTCTCAGCTCTCCTTCCCTCCCCTCTCCGTTTCTCCCTACCCACCCCCTCTCCTGCTGGCTCCTCTTTCGCTCCCCCTCCCCCTTTTCCTTCTCTCTCCCTCTCTCTCGCTGGCTCTCCTGATCTCCCTCTCCTGCTCTCTCTCCCTCTCTTTCTCTCCTGCTCTCTCTCCCTCTCTTTCTCTATCTCTTTCTCACATTGGCTCTCCTGATCTCCCTCTCCCTCTCTCTCTCGTGCGTCTGTCTGCATGCTGTGTCACACGCATTCAGCAGAGTAAAGAGAGAGAGAGAGACGGAGAGAGCATGCGCAAGACAGAGAGGACGACAGACAGAAGGAGAGAGAGCATGTGAGAGACAGAGAACAGGAGAGAGAGGGAGGGAGAGAGAGAGAGAGAGAACAAGGGGAAGAGAGAGAGAACAAGCAAGCGAGTGAGTGAGGAGGAGAGTGAGCGAGTGAGCGAGGAAGAGCGCGAGCGAACGGGCGCGTGAGAGAGAGAAAGCGAGCAAGCGAGCAAGCGTGTGTGTGTGTGTGTGTGCGAGCGTGTGTGTGTGTGTGTGTGTGTATGTGAGAGAGAAGCGATGGGCGTTTCTGCTCTGCTCCTCCTTCCTCGCATGGGGTCAAAAGTTTACCGTGGTTTTAATTTCACCTTTCCTCAGCCAATCAGAGCGCAGCATGGGCTGCTGGCGAACTTTAACCCACTCAAACAGTGGGAAGATCTGCGTGTCCTCTACTCCAAAGCTTCGCCTCTTCTTAAACACTCCTTTACATTCATTACCTTTTCTCTTTTCCTCCCCCTCAATCTCTCTCTCTCTCTCCCCCCCCTCTCTATCTATTCCCCTTCTCCATTACACACGCCAAGTGGTTGCTATTGTTTCAGTGCTTGAATTTAAAAGCGAGTTTGGGGAGAGAGAACGCGACTGGCACAAAAAAAGGGAAACTGTTGTTCATCTACAAGCAGGCTTGTTTGGTCTGGTCTCCTATATGTGGAGTAATTGGCTAATTTGCAGGAGGGAGGTCCTCTGCATCTGAGCAGCAATCCCCAGGAGTGGAGAGCGGAGCAGCACGACGCACACGCATCCTGCTTACATGTTTCCTCTATGAAATATGCACACTGGCTAATGATATCCAGTCAACACACACACACACACACGCACACACACACACACACACGCACACGATATCCAGTCCACACACACACACACACAGACACACACACATACACACACACACACACTATCGGTGCACTGCTGCCTCTGCAGACAGGCTAGAGACAGAGAGCTATCAGTACGGTGAGCACTGGCTAAGGGGTGGGGGTTGTGAATGATTAATCATCGATTAGAACGGAGCCAGCAGCCACAGCACTACTGCACAGCCTGGGCACGCCAGCCAGCCGGGGTTGCCACGGTATCCAGCCTCGCGTGGATGGGATGGATACGAGGGGATGGGAGGGGGGATGGGAGGGGGGCGGGGAGGAGAGGCAGGCAGGCAGGCAGGCAGGCAGGCAGGCAGGCAGGCAGGCAGGCAGGCAGGCAGGCAGGCAGGCAGGCAGGCAGGCAGGCAGGCAGGCAGGCAGGCAGGCAGGCAGGCAGGCAGGCAGGCAGGCAGGCAGGCAGGCAGAGAGAGAGGGAGGGTCGGTTGGTTGGTTCCTCTCCACCCCTCCTTATCTAAAGATTTGGATATTTAATTACAGCTCACAGTGCTCCCCTAGGGATCGGCACTGGCTTCCATTCATCTGTGTACATGTTCTCTTTTTTAAAAAAAATCCCCGAACACAAACATGAGCTCCTGTGAACATCTATCGTTCGTGTGTGTGTGTGTGTGTGTGTGTGTGTAGGGGGGTGGGGGGTGTATTTTCGGTTTTAGTCATGCGGAGGATGTGATGGTGACCTGGCAGAGTGATGTGGAGGATGCTCACCTACATCAGGTTTTCAGCATGTCACTGTTTTCTCCTCACAACACATTTACTGTGACCTTTCTCTTCATCACTCTTCATCTCTCCTCCTCTCCCACACACACTTTCTTTTCTCTCCTCCTCCAGTCTCTCGTTCTCTCTAGCTTTGATGTACTCTTCACCCTGCTGACTGTGGTCTCCTACATGGCTTGTCCCATCCTCTGACTTGCTTCGTCTCATTTACACAAATCCCCAAATTCCTGACCTTGCCTCCTCGTACGCCAAGCCAAGCTCAATGACCACCGTTTTTTTTTTACAACCAACTGGCCTCCCACGCTATGGAATTCAACAACAAAACAGAACCCCTTCTTAGCCATTGACAGCCAAGTTAATGGTTAACCCAGAGCATCCAAACAAGCCCAGTTCCCACGTCAGAGAGTGAGTATGGGACATGATGCGGCTTGGACTCGACACACAAGACGCGAGGCTGCGCAATCAAGGACTTAGATTAGACTATACGTCAAGCAGCACAATCATGTCAACTTGCAATCAGGTAGTCCTTAACAGGAATGCTGGACAAAATACTTACTGACCTACAGTACATATGATTGTGGTGTTCTAATCGATACTTGATAAAGGCCTCGGTCACCACATCTAATTCAAGGAGAGAACACTGTCAGTTGCCCTTTGGTTGAGGTTCCATGCGGTTGGTGAGTGGGTGTTTATGTGTGTGTGTGTGTGTGTGTGTGTGTGTGTGTAAAGGAATGCAGGGTGTGGTACAGCTTTTCCATGAGAGGGAAGTGGTGGTGGGGTCACCAAGAAGTGCCCGTCATTCAAAGTGAGAGAAGGTTGCCCCCCTCAACACCCTGCTGCCGCTCTCGGGAGACCCCAAAAGTTCCAGAATGTGATGAGATCATTTCCTGTCCAAAGCCCATCAATCCACTGAGGGTTCTGCCATTTCCACACAGGCGCCAAATTGGAGGAAACAAACTTGACTGCTTTTGCGATGAGCCACTAAAGTGAAGTTAGCAAGACTTTATTCAAAGTTTTTCAGCTCATTTTATCGACTGTTGATGCTTTGTCAAGGAAGTTCACTCTGCAACTGGAATTGTCCAAATCCAAATAATAATAATAATAAAAAACATTTAACCTACAAGGACTTCAACTACAGCTGCCCACACACACTCTGGATACCAGCACAGTGGAGCACAAACCATTACAATAGGGGGAAAATAATAGTCTGAATCAATGAGCTGCATTAAGTGCCCTTCACAGACACCCCTTCCTGCGATCATCAAAGTCTTGGGCTCTTTAGCACCTCAGCCCAGTGAGGGGTGGGCGGCGAGTTGGTGCTGCAGGCCCTTTAACTCCACAGAGTCCGGTTTCAATAAGGGCTTAGGTTACAAAGTTAATTGCCTGGTGAAGAACAGTTCAATTTTAACAATGTCAACTGCATCACCCCCTTTACCCCTTTTTACCCCTCTTCTGTTCTCTCTCTCTCTCTTTCTCTTTCTCACTCTCTCTCTCATCACACCCTCCCCCACCACCCCACCCCTTTTGTTCCACCTTCCCGCTTTTCTGACCCTGCTGTCCAACACTCTGTGCCCCCACCTCTCCCCTCCACCACCACCACCACCACCATCACCACCACCTCCTCCTCCTCCTCCTCCTCTTCCTCCTCCACCACCTCCTCCTTTCCACTCTGCTCTGCCAGCGACCAGATTACGGCATGGAACGCTGGTGGAAAATTAGCGCCATCGTGTCACTTACCCCACCAGTCAGCTCGCCGGCTTTGTTCCGTCAGCGAGAATAAGGCTTAAACTATTTAACGCGCTCGCTAGCTCGCTCGCTCACGGGCCGGGCCGCTCCCAACAAAAGCTAACAGGGCCGGAGCCTCAGCGGGGCTCCCAACCAACACCCTGTTCTTTGTTTTTGTTGTTGTTTTTGTTATTAGCCGTTGTTGTTGTTGTTGTTGTTGATGATGATGTTGATGTTTTCAGCCGTTGTTGTCCGGCACACGTGACGAAGCGTTTTATTGAAAAGAAAAACAGAGGAAGAGAAATGCAAATGAAACAAACAAAACGAGAAAGAAAAAGCCAAAGAAGAAAAAAAAAACCGAGCACAGCTAGCCAAACAACAAAGCCACATGGAGGCCTTTGATGGCAGCAACAGATGGCGAGCAAGTTTAAAGAACAAGTGCAGAGTGATTGAATTATCCACACAGGCCCAAGTGCATGACCACGCTAATGAGGAAGTGCAACAGCAACCAGCTCCAGCGCCACAGACACGGCCCACTCACAGGCCCTACTACAGTACGCTACACAGCAAGGCTGCAGAGGGGAGGCGTCTGTGCTCATTTAGAGGCTGTCTACTCACAGGCCCTACTACAGTACGCTACACAGCAAGGCTGCAGAGGGGAGGCGTCTGTGCTCATTTAGAGGCTGCCTACTCACAGGCCCTACTACACTATGCTACACAGCAAGGCTGCAGAGGGGAGGCGTCTGTGCTCATTTAGAGGCTGCCGCCTTAGAAGGCCCTACTACGCTACACGGCAAGGCTGCAGAGGGGAGGCATCTCACAGGCCCTACTACAGTACGCTACACAGCAAGGCTGCAGAGGGGAGGCGTCTGCGCTCATTTAGAGGCTGCCGCCTTAGAAGGCCAAGCAGAGGATGTCTTGGTCATAAATTGCCCAAATGTCCTTTTATTCTAGCTGAGGGTAACAACCCAAACAGGAAGCCCAAGTGTGTGTGTGTGTGTGTGTGTGTGTGTGTGTGTGTGCGTGTGTGTGTAAGGAGGGGTTAAGTTTAATTACCTCACCAGTGGGGTTGGTTTGTGATCGGGGGGCCCTTTCTGTCCATCTCAACACCCAAAAAACAAAGTGGGGGGGGGGGGGGCTCTCAACCACCGCTGCCCAATTTCCTTTGGCCATAAACCCCCCCGTCCAGACGACCTGCAATGTTACTGTGACAACTGCGACAACGACCAAACACAAGGGGCAATGTCACAGCCTTTGAAAGGACAGAGAGCTGTAATGGCTGGGTTAGAGTCACAAGCACTAAATGGCTGAGAAGGGCAGAGAATGGCAGCGAACGTGATTCCACTCAGTTGCATCTCAATCTACCACCCACATACACACCCACCCACCCACATGCGTAAAGAAGCAAGCGACGCTTCAGGAAAAAGTCTGTTGTAATCTTGCCTCACATGAATGATGTTGATCAAGTCTACATATGCACTTCCTCAAAACATATTTATTCAATGTAGCCAAGAACCTTTTTTCAGGCAGGCCACACACTTTAATCTGCATTCAGGGGGAACTGCTCCATTTATAAATTACTTGTGGGTAGTTCCACAACAGGCCGTGTGGCCCCCGCCACAGCAGGTGTTTTCCCAAGACACAGACCTACCAAAAAGTAGTTCCTCTTTATCAGTCAAGTGTACATCCTAATGTATCGTAGATTGGACTGGACTATACTGCCCTGCTGATATAGGCTAGCCCTCAACAATGTAAGCCAGACAATCATAATTTGCGGGATTATCCTGTGCACTACAGATTGAGTTCCTCTCCTCTCCCCACCACCCAAAGAGGCTCCCTCAACAGACCCTGTGTGCATAGGCCTAGCTCTGCAGTTTGGGTGGAGCTTGCTCGTAGCAGTCCTCTTCCTGGTAGAGTCCAAAAGTTCAGAACACACCTGAAGCGGAGCTCCTCGCTTGAATTATTGATGGAACTTGTGTCCTTTTTTTTATCTTTATCATGTTGTTGTTGTTTTCTTTTAGACTTGTGTCCAAACGCGCTGCCAAACCCAGGAAAGGAAAGGCCTCTATTTATAGCGCCGGGGGAGCGTGTGAGCACTCGGGGTTAATCTCACCTCAGCCCTGGTGACGTGTGGCGCCGTGGGACGAGTATAGAGAGAGAGAGAGAGAGAGAGAGGAGAGAGAGAGGGAGAGAGAGAGGAGAGAGAAGAGAGAGAAAAACACTCTTCTTTTCCAACAAGGTGCCCACTGGAGAGAGTGAGTGTGTGTGTGAGAGAGAAAGAGTGAGTGAGAGTGAGTGAGAGTGAGTGGTGGCTACGCCAAGGACTAGGGGTTTTAAAGGGATGTTAAACAGGTAAGTAGTGAGAGAGGGAGACAGAGAGGATGGGGAGAGCGAGAAAGAAAGAGAGAGAACTAGGAATATTCGAGGGATGTGAAACAGGTTAAGTGGAGGGAGGGCAAGTGGTGAGCAAGTGCTGAAACATCAGCGTAGACTAGAGGGAGTCCTACAGAAAGCCAAGACAGAGAGGGACATCCCATCATATGCTGCAATCCCCAGCCAGTGCTGATGGAAGGCAGCTGAGTGCAGTGGACAGGGACGGGCTGCACTGCAGCACCCTGATGTGTTACTCACAGCACTGTGATGTCTGGACCTACAGTCCAGCCTGAGAGCAAACACCCTGTCACAGAGGAAATAAAACAAATGGTGTGTGTGTGCGCCCCTGTGTCTGTGTGACCGTGCAACTAGAGAAAGAAAGAAAATCTTTTTCTGAATAAGCTGCTGTAATATCAAAGTTAAGTCTTGGAAAAGTTAAGAAACAAACATTTGCTGTCACTGTATTTACCGCCATCATTGAGGTCAACCTGAGTTTACCAATACCATGACTACACACAGGCTTCTCTAAGGGCCCTTTAAAGTGATCACCGGTCGAACGCCGGCTGAAACAGTTTTTCATGCCAAGCCATCAACCGATCTGACAAATGTGTGTAGCCTGTGCCACAGCCTAAGAGCTAAGCTTAAGTGTTCAAGCACAAACTGAGTTGAGTTGAACCATGAATCAAGAGTCCACCGCTTCGGGGTTTAAAGCTTTCAATTACTTGACTAAATTACTAAGGGGAGCGAGTAATTTGAAAATAACTAGATTCAACTGGACTGTGCTTTTACAGCAAGAGCAAGCATGACCTCACAGCACCACTGGGCACTGCCAATGACTGGCCACTTTGACCCCACAGCCGTTAGAGTGAGAAACATCTGGGGGGGTGTTGGTAGGGGTTTAGTCCGTAAGCATTTTATCAATGTCTCAATGTCAGAATTTTGTGCTTCAGGTGCTGTCATTTGACTGAGCAGGATTCTGCTCTGTTTCCATTGTCTCAGTGGTGAAATGGTGACAATGGTGGTACACAACGGAGAGTTCTCTGCCTTGTGTACCTGTGGGCCAGATTCCGATCCTGAACCGCGGGCCAGCATGGTCCGTCTGAAGAGAGTCATACCCAACACCCTCCTCAATTCCACAGCACCAAACCTGAAAGCCTTGGCCATGGTTTCACCTTCCCCTTCTCCACCTCACTGATTCCAGGTGACCAAAATCACATCTTTATCCCTCCAAGAGGTCTCGCTGGCCTCTCTGTGAAACAAAACAACATTCCATGGTGTTCTCAAGCCGCAAGATGGAAATGAGAGAACAGCCACATGCACAGCCATACTGAACCCCCTCTCTCATGGTGGTATGTGCAGCCAAAGGCTATGGCCATGACCCAACCACTTTGGTCATTTTCTAGCGCTAATATTGAGCGTGTAGGTTTGGCAAGAGGAGAGTGGTGTCACAATGATAACAGGAAGCAAATCCAGAGACCAACTCATGCAACGCTCCCCCCCCCCAAAGTCACCCGGAGAGGGTCACGCACGGGTGGGCAACTAAAACCAACAGAGCCGAGCAGAGCAGAGCAGAGCAGAGCAGAGCCGAGCAGAGCAGAGCAGAGCAGAGCCGAGCAGAGGGGTCCTCAGTCTGATCGGTAAAACTAGACAACACAGACCACAGAGTAACAAGAGGAGGGGACTGTGTATAGGTGTGTGTGTGTGTGTGTGTGTGTGTGTGTGTGTGTGTGTGTGTGTGTGTGTGTGTGTCTGTGCCTGTGTGTGTGTGTGTGTGTGTGTGTGTGTCTGAAGAGGGTGGGGGAATATACTTGGGGTGGGGTGTGGGGTGGGGGGCAAGGTGGTCATATAACAGCAGCAAGGTTCAGACAGAGTTGAGGCCAATTGCTTGTCAGGCTGCATCTGTTAACATTTACCGCCAATCCAGTCCGTTTGGAGGAGAGAGAGAGAGACAGAGAGAGACACGGGGAGAGAGAGCGAGAGAGAGAGAGAGAGAGAGAAAGAAGGGCTGCGCTTGTGGAGGGGAGTGCTCTTAAAGCCCATCCATGAGACTCTCCTTCTCTTTTACAATGGAAAAAAGCATGAAAACACACAGCTACCCTCTTCTCACAAACACACACACACACACACACACACCGCAAGCATATGACGACACAGAGAGCCTATTCTCACAAACATACAGTGCCTCAAAATACACACTCACGTACACAGAGAGAGAGGGTGGAGGGGTACAGACACACACACACACACACACACACAAACACACACACACACACACACACACACACAACACATATTTAGCTCACTCGGGTGCAACTTTATAAACTCCCCCACACACAGACGAGAAACTGACAGGAAACCGTGACGTCCCCAGGGGCTGCACAGGAGGCGGTGACACCATTAACAAACCACACATGGGCACGCCATCGCCATCATACACACACACACACACACACACACACACACACACACACACACACACCAATGAGTGGCCTGTACTGAGGCCTTCTTTCACTTTGATTGTGTTAAGCATGACCAATCCAAAGTGCAAAAAAAAAAAAGCCGAAGAGGAGGATGTGGAGGAAGATCAGGCTATGTGATGTGATACACACTTCCTCCCCTCTCTGGAGGGAAAAGGCTGGTTAGGAGAGTGGAGGCACAAAGGTAAACACACAAATAAATAAATAAACAAGTAAACAAAGGAAGAGAGCGAGAAGAGCTGCGGCTGCTTCCCTGGTGTACCTGAGAAAAGGCAGGCTGTCTGGTACCCCCTCCTCCATCACAAACCACGCACCAAAACAAACACACAAACACACACACACACACACACACCTATCACTGGGCTACCAGGGATACATTTCTCCCTCGAACCGGTTAAATATTTCATCAGCTAGCATAAGAACCTGTGGGCTCTGAAGGCCATAGGTTCCTTTTGTTTGTTTCCTAATTGAGGAAGGGGCGGGGGTGGTATTGTGTGTGTGTGTGTGTGCGTGTGTGTGTGCGTGTGTGTGTGTGTGTGTGTAGGAGGGGGGGTGGAAGGGGGTACATGCTGCGATTCATATTCTCTGGACAAAACTGCTTGAGGGCTGGTCATCACTTTGAAGTGTGTCCTCTTTGCCACACACCCCTTCTCCCTCTCCCTCTTCCTCTTCCTTCCTGTCCATATATATTGAGAGAGAGGTAGAGAGAGAGAGAAAGAAAGAGAGAGAGAGAGAGAGAGAGAGAGAGAGAGAGAGTGTAGTGTGTAGTGTGTGTGTCTGTGTTCCTCTCTGTGTGCACTAGTGGAGAGGGAGCATGGAACAGTTTCAGCGTGTTACAGGAATGAAACGACCTTGAGAGCCAGGCAGCGTGCGGGACTCTGTTGCCACGGCAACGCCGCTTCTCACAACCAGTAACAGCTGGATGCAACACACACACTCCTATCATTTGTAGCAAGAGCTGCCACGTTAATAACAACAACAAATTTATATCCTCTCTTTCTCCTCTTCATCATCATCTTCTTCTTCTTCTTCTTTTTCTTCATCTCATACCTCTCCATTTTTTTTTATCCACAATAGAGGCTGCTGAGCAGGAGGATGACACATGACTCTGAGGATACAGAGCTGCATGAAAATAACAATTTTAATATCCTGCTCACAAACCGAAGCGCTGCCAAAGATATGAGCTGAAATCAGCCCACAATCCGCTACCGCCACCCCACCCCACCCCACCCCAATAGCAGAGCTGTAGTGTCACTGTGACAACAAGTTACAACCTGACAGTTGGTTAAGCGAGACTTTCTACAGAGTCTATTGACGGAGGAAGGAAGCCCAAAAAGCACACATCTTTAACAGTGCCAGAATCACTCCATCAATTATATAGACTTCACAAATTACCTAAACTTGGAGGAGAGGCTGCCAAGTCTAGGCAGGATGTCACTAAATGAATTTACTGTGTGGCCCATCTGGAAACCATTCTTGGTGGAGAAGTTTAGGAGTTGGGGGGGGGGGCGGTCAGTCAGATGGCTACAGTAGCTCGATGCCTGTGTGTGAGAGCATCACCCTCCCTCTATCTAGCTTTCACACACACAGCAAGTTCACAAACAACTCAGCGCTGTTTGTTTAGAAGAGAAAGAGTGGGTGGAGAGGTAGAAAGAGTGAGAGAGAGGGAGAGCCAGCATGGCATGACATTTTCACCCCTCTCGACTCTTGAACCATCATCCGACACTTTCATTCTCTCTCACACCGAACTCTTCCTCTGGCCTCGCTCCACACAATGCGATCTCTCTGGAAGGCTTTGCCCGAGCCCGAGCCCGAGCCTTGTGTTTAGCACTTAAAACCTGTTGGGCTTAGTCTGCCTCTTTCTGCCCACTGGATCACTACTCACTCAGGGGCTGCCAGTGGTGTTTATGCCATCAACAGATCATGTCAGGTTTAACACTCCAAAAAAAAACAAAAAACAAAAAAGAGTCTCACATTCAGCGAGTGGAGGCAGTGAGGGCAAATAACACAGAGAGAGAGAGGGAGAGAGAAAGAGTGTGTGAGTGAGTGAGACAGAAACAGTGAACAGAAAAAGAACAACGAGAGACAGACAGACGAGAGCAGCCAAGAGAAGACAGAGATAGATGGACAACAAACATGGTGGACAATAACAGAACAGAAGGGGAAAGAAGGGGCGAGGTACCTCTGGAGCACGTGCAGTAAGCCACTCTCCACAAATATCTTATTTGAGAAGCCTGGAGCAAAGCCATCACAACAGTGGAGAGTCCACCACTTCCTTTGGAGTGGAGTTGAGGTACAGCCCTTTCGAGCCGATGCAATTTATCTTCCCTCTATCGGTTCCTCTCTATCTCTTGTTTCTTAGGCACCCACCCCATGGTCCCGGGACAAGGCAGGGGGATGCCATTCATTCCAACATCAATGAGAAAATTAAGAAGAGACAAAGTTCTGACAGAGATGGAAGAGCCTGATAAAAAGAACTTGCGTTAGCCATAGGGCAGTGCAACTATTTTTTTCCCTCTTTTTTCTTGTCTCTCTTTCTCTCTCTCTCTGCTAGGCTAACTCTTGTTTTCTTTCACACAAGAGGCCATTTCAAGTACACAAAAGCACACCAGCTAGCAGGGACATTTTCTTGCCTCAACAAGACAATTCATACAGAAGAAGAAAAAAAACATAGATACGCAGTTCTGCAACATGTGCTTTGTTCAATCCCTACACAACGTTTTCATTCAAAATGATGGGAAGAGTCAGCACGACTAAGCATCAATAAAGTAACATGGATTTGTTTTCCACTTCACCAGGGGTCCACAATAACAAATGCAGGATGGCTTGTTTATTTCCTGGGAGAGACCCTAGCCCAGTGGTTCGCTGGCCGAGGCACACTGGTGTGCCGTGAAGCAAAGTGAGGTGTGCCATGGAACTTGGTGGAACCCAATGTGCTTTTATACAGGTTCGTGAAAAAGGTAACAAGAACTATTTTCAAGTGCATCAGTGACACAACGCTTATTGATAAAAGCGCAATCAACATCATGTGAGCATATGCCTATCACTGTGGGCTCAGCTCATGAACACACTGTATAGATGAACATATGGGCATGAGAATAAACACTCCTGTTATTGCCTAGTTAACAATGTGTGTGACATACCTTACAGTAACCATAAGCTGGTGTGCTTTGGTATTTTGGCTTGGTCTTTGGTGTGCCTTAACCCCAAAATAAGGCTGACAACCTCTGGACTATACAGTGGTGAACATGCTCAGAGCACCAGGCAGCCTACTCTTCCCTCCTAGTCACCAGGAGACTCACAGAGAGAGAAGGAGAAAGGGGACAAAGGAGAAAAGAGAAGTAGAAGAAGAGGGAGAGGCCTAAAGAATGGAGTCTTTCTCTGCGGCTCCTCCTCAGATGTGAAACCAATGTGACGCTGAAAGATTAATTCATCTTCAATATGCACGGACGGACACACTGAGAAGCTCTCGCTGTGGTCCATCAGCCTCCCACAACTCCTGGGCCTGAGAAAGGGGGACGGGGCTGGACACGGGATTCCTGTTCTCATCTATCAGGGGTTCAATGGGGAGGCACAACAGTCACACACACACACACACACACCATACTCTCCTTCTATATATGTCCGAAACCGCTCTTCAGAGACCAGGCTGAATATATTAAGGTTAGAATAAATAAACATGGGGCGGGGGGGGCGGGAGAGCACAGTGTGGAGAGAGAGACAACAGAACATGAGATGCATTAAAGAATCGAGAGGCAACCGAAAGAGGCACAAGAGAGCAGGAGTGTGGGCAGGGGGGTGGAGGGAAGGGCAGTTGGGAAAAGAAGGAAATGGGAGGAAGAGCGGAAAAGAGAGGGAAAAAACCAACAGGCATACCAACAAACAGCATTCCTGCTGTATATGCAGCTTTATCCAGACCCAGTTCCTGTGAATTTCTCTCCCTCTCTCACACACTCTCTCACTCCCTCACCTCACCTCAGCCAGAGGCGCTTGCTACGGTGCTTCACTGCTAAAACCCCTACGCCTCCAGCTCTACCCCAGTCGACCCCCTCATCCTGACCCAGCCGGCAACCACCTCCCCGCCCCCACCCTCAAAGCAGCTCACGCTCCTCTACCGCCGCTTAGCTTGTGACAGTCGTGATGCATCACTGTCACCACAGCAACCAGCCCACCCACCCCCCCCCTCCCCCCTCCCCTCATTCATTCATCCTGATGTCCCCTACAGCGCAGGCCACAGGCCCCTGGCAGCATGACGCTGTCTGACCACCCTGCTCCCATACGATTTAGGAGCCCTCCACACTACCGGGACAAGCAAAAGGGGCAGGCCGAGAACGTAGTAGAGAGAGAAAGGGGGCAAAAAGCCATGTTAATTGAGAGTGTCGGCCCTTGGAGAGGGGTGAGGGAGACACACACACACACACACACGCAGCTGTAAATCTGTAGGCTCGACTGGCACGCTTGTTCCGCCCAACACACACTTCCTCTTTTTTTGCCGGCAGACATATATCACGTTTCCTACACTGCCTCACACACCCTCACCACCCCATCCTTGAAAAAACACACACACGCACACATAATGTTTACACACCCACATATGACTAGAGACGTGAGAGAAAGATTGCATCTAGCTCAACTTCTCCTTTTGTTCCACACTGCACAAAATCACTTTTCCTACTAATAGCGCAAAGTGCATTTTTATCACCCAACATGAAATGATTCACTGACGTGTGCTGGCTTGCGAGACACACACATACGCGGAAAACACGTGAGATGCTCCACATAAAATAAAAAAATTAAAAAAACGAGCCAAGCCCAAGGACAGTGCCCCTGGAACTGATAATACATCGGTCTTCCAAACAAAGATTGCCAACCCCAGCATCGCATGTCTCCACGGTAGCACGCTAACAGCGTGTGCGCGAGTAGGCCAGCGGTGAGGGGTCAAAGTAGAAAGACACACCCATAAACCTGTAGGCTAGTTCAGGCAGCGGTCAGCCTTCACGGAGTGTGTAGTGCTGCCCTTAGCTGCTCGCTGTACACGGAAGAGTAAAAGACGGCACAGGGGAGCGAGGCCTGCTGGGCGGTGTCCTCCGGTGAAGTCTACGCCTAAATTGCTGGCATAATAAAGCTTTAAAAGAGCCATCAAAGTGGCATCGCTCCACAGGTGGATAAGATTGGGTCAGCAGTGGCACGTGGCTTAATGATAAGGACTCACCTGGTTGGCCGCCACCCTAACAACATGGCCTATATCAGCTGTGCACATGACAACAGAGAGATCACTGCCTGCCTCTGCCCCTCCCTCCTGTCTAAAGAGGTTTGAGTTTCCTTCTCTGTGTTTCTCTTCCATTTTATTCACATTATCACACACACATGCCTATCCTTCAGTCCCTAACCTCTGGCCAGTACCCCATACAGTAGCCTATAGAATGGCCAGGTAAACCGGTTAAGACTAAGGAGGCCGGAGAGTCACCTGACACTCTTGTTGGAGATTCTCAGCCTGGACTGGTGACTCATCCTAATCCCATAGTCTTGACCTCTCCTGACCAGCATGCACGGCTATCTCCTATCCTGACTGGCACAGTCAATGTGTGGCATACGTATCCTGTGCTACTAGAGGGGGGAAATAAACTATGAACTGGTCATGAATCATTTCTATATGGGGTCCTTTCTTTTGCTTATTGGGGATTCACTATAGCAAATCATGTAGCATAAAAACAGCATTCAGACGATTTCATTACAAGGTTATCAGGCAAAAGGTTGCCCAAATACTAAAATAGGACAGGCCGGGTTATCAGCATAATATGACTGCTAAAGAATGTTGGATAACATGCTGATTCAAATGCCTTGAGTAGGCCCGACGAAGATCTTAAATCTAGGCTCACACCACAGCAGGCGAAGACTCAGAGGTAGACTACATTTGTGGGTAGGCTCAGGCTGTATTAACATGCTATAAAAGTGCTTTCGGTTTTGGAGATTGTCACCTTCTGTACATGAAGCTACAGTAGGTGGTCCTTTTCTGACAACAAGCGAAGCCGTTTTGCTGCTCAGAGTCGGAACCTGTTACCATTTCCACAACGCTCGGTTCCTTCCCACCGCTCCCGCCCCCTCAGTTTAAATGTCGCTCACAGGACTACTAGCTCTACGACTAGAGTACGCTAGGTTAAAAAGAAAACTGTGAAAGTGCTGTATCGTTACTGAACTTTCGTTGAAGTAATATGCTTTTTAGATGTGTAAGGAAAAATAGTTTTTTTCTAGAATAAAGATAACTTTACGATAACTCGATACTATATTGGGTGATTCCGGTAGGCTACTGTCAGTGGAGTAGCAGGCTATTCACGGGGTCGTGCCCGAATGGTGTAGCCTACAGCGACTCAACACCCCTCCTTCCACTCCCACACGACCCCAATGATAGCCTAGATATCGTGAGACTGGCAGATCGAAAATTAGGGAGAAATATTAATTTATATTCCGTTATAATCATCTGTAGAGATCACGCTATAAAGACAGCGATGGCATGATAGGACACATAACTTAATGCACCAACTCTGTCCTGCAGTTCTGTGCATGCCTAACCACGGCGAAGTAACTTTCATACCAAGGCAAATTGAAATGTAAGCCTGCACATTTGTTTCCGCATGATTGTTCCAGCACACCAATGGGCATGAGCGAAAATCGCAAGGTTGTCTTTAGTTCGAGTCTATCAAACTCACCTGCACATGAAAAATAGCTAATACAGTATAATGCTGCTCAGACACTGTCCTACTGTTACACAAGTCGCCTTCATGCATAGCCTTCTCAGACAGGGGAGCTATATGAAATCCTAACTCTGCTGCCACATAAAGTAGGAGGACATGTATTTTAAGTACCTGCCATTCCTACATTACCGTGCAGATCATTCGTTTGGTTTATAAATAATAAGCACATTTCGTGCAAATAGTTTCTTTGGTCTTCCCACAAACTTCAGTCGCTTACGTTTTAATTCAGGCTAATCGAATAGGATATCACATTGTAATAGACGGCTATCGCTCTCATTTCCAACAAACATCGTTTTTCAGTCGATAATGTATAACTTGTGCTATATACTCAGCCTCGTTTCAGAAACAGGCATTCAGAATATATGATGCATTCTTACCCTCAAAATAAACCAGCATGCACGGCACTAGGTTGTGTTGCGGTTCGGAGTCTACGCGAACATCTGTGGTGGACGAAGTCTGAGAATTTCCGTCATATCAAGCCGGGCACAATAACGTTGTGCACCGACAGAGATGCGCTAAGGTCAGACACTAGCAAAACAAGGGGAGTAGCAAACTTACCAATTTAAACGTATCCCTGCGAGCACACAATTTTCTTTTTTCCTCCACTATTAACTCTCCGCCATCTTCCGCACTGTGTTTGTTTAAATGGGAAACACTCCCAAAGCGAAATCAGCCAGCTTGTTGCCGACGATGGGACTTGTGGGTAGAGTAGTCCGTAACAGTATTCTCTGAATTCAATTGGTGCTGGCCCTCCGTACTCCAGACTACAAGTACATGTATGCTTAAAAAGCAAAGAATGAACTCCGATGTAGACGGCTGGCAGCGGTGATATGAGACATGCCACAGTATTTATTTATAGTTAACCTGAGAAGCACCCTGAAAGCAAACAATGACCTAGGCGCAAAATATTTGTTATAGGCCTAGGCTATAAAGGATCATCATAGACTTGTTTGGCTGGTGCATAACATAGCAGTCCTAGGCTATATCGAGACGTCTCAATAGAAATAATTAAAGTGTTTTTTTGTTTGTTTGTTTGTTTTATTTTGCTCATCAAGGAAGAACGCTCAGTTTTAAGATCTCTCGACATTTTCCATTGGAATGTTTCTCAATCTCCATTTTAGGCTATCCGACTACCTAATGGGCTAATAACATGCAGAATCTAAATAGCAACAGGTAATAATAATGATTATAATAATAATAATAATAATAATAATAATAATATTAATAATATTAATAATAGCTATTTTTATATCTTAATGAAGCTATTTCATTTTTTAATTGATAACTTTTTGTCATGGATGCGCATAAATGTGCTTCCTCATGAATTTACTGCATTAAAGGGAACTTTTTTTAACACAGGCCTTGAATTTTCCTTCTCTAACTGGGAGAAGCTAGCACTGCTAGGCTTGATGCTTTATGCATGAGGCCCATATGTGGACTCCATATGGGAGAGTAGACAGGGTCAGCGTGTGGCCAATGCTGCCCAGCTAGACGTCCTGGGGTCTGTGGCTCGGCCGGCACCTGGCCCCTCATCTAACATAGGCGGGAGGAGGACAGAGAGAGAGGGAGAAAAAGAGAGAGAGAGAGAGAAAGAGGGAAAGAGAGAGAGAGAGAGAGAGGCGCATGGGTCTCCATGGTGATCACATGCAGGTGCACCAGCAGAGAGTAACATGTCCACAGTGCCAGAAGGGAAAGAAGGATGGACATGTTAAAAGAGAAAGAGAGAGAGGGGAGAGAGAGACAGAGAGAGAGAGACAGAGACAGAGGGAGGGAGGAAGAGGGGGTAGCAGGGGCAAAAGAAAAAAAGAAATGATAAATGAGGTAGAGACACTATGAGAGAGAAGCAGAGAGGGTGGGTGGGAGGGACAGAGATAGGCTAGGAGGAGAGAGAGAGATGGAGGGAACGAAGGAAGAAAGCGAAAGGCACTGACAGGAAAATTAGAAAGAGTGGCTTTAAAGCAGAGAACAAGACCAGGTTAGGAGGAGAAGACACTTTGCAGTTAACTGCAGCATTTTTCACCACACTCTTCACAATTTAGAGAGAACAAACAGAAATGCTCTTTTTTAAAAGGTGAGCAAAGTCGAACATATGTGCTGTTTTTTTCTTTGTTTGTTTTCCAAGGAGAGGTCTTTGAGGTTCCTTTATCTCTCTGTCACATCCCCCATCTTTTGGTGCTTATATGGGGCACATTTACAAAAGTTTCTTTTTGTCTTCTATTCGTCTTATTCCCAGTTTAAGTCATATAAAGGTTCTAAGCAGGCTGCAGTTCAAAAGTATTGATTTCTTTCAGTAACTACATGTTTAATATACAAGCAGTTATTCATCAAAACAAAACCGGAGAGACAGAACTGTCTAAGAGGTACTCATGTCTTAGAAGTAAATGAGAATGAAAATGAATAACAGAAAGAGCAGACTCCTTGGCCCTGCACCCAAACATGTTCCAGTTTAACATGTTTTCACTGCACGCCAGGACATAAAATTCCCTTTTTGATATCTCTGTTAGATGCAGTCTGACAGTCCTTAATGCAGATGCATAATGTTAAGAATAGCTATAGTTAAAATGTGTCATTTTAACAGAAACTCTTGCTTTGCCATGTGTTATGTCAGCTATACAACCAAACTATGAGGTAGTACGGGTTCATTTTATCTCACGACAGACTGATTATTAAAAATGGCACAAATTATGGGCATGAGTATATGAGGATCATGTGTGTCCCTGTGCACGATCAGCAGAGCTAAGAGTGGACTTTAATATCACTGTGAGTCCTGTTAACATTTGCATGCATGGAAATTTGCATGTATGTGGGGAGTGTGTGTGTGTGTGTGTGTGTGTGTGTGTGTGTGTGTGTGTGCGTCTGCATGTGTGTGTGTGTGTGTGTGCGTGTGGGAGAGAGAAGGAGTGTTTGCTCTCTGCTGTGCGATCTAATGAGGGGGTTGTCAGGGCTCAGTGTCCTCCCTCCCCCACTACACAATGCAAATTGAACCAATGCAGCCTTCTGTATTCATGGCTGTGTATGTGTGTGTGTGTGTGTGTGTGTGCCCATACGTGTGTGCATGTCTCTCTGTTTGTGTGTCTGTCAGGGTCAGAGTGTGTGTGTGTGCGTGTGTGTGTGTGTGTGTGTGTGTGTGTGTGTGTGTGTGTGTGTGTGTGTGTGTGTGTGTGTGTGTGAAGGACGCACAAAAGTGAGGACACAGGTAAAGTGGTGAGCAGAGTAACAAAGGTCAAGAAATGGAATTGAGACACACTCTCTTAAACACTCTTAAACACACATACACACACCACCCACCTCCATAGGGACTGGACTGTTTTCTGTTAACGCTAATGCTCTGTGAGCAGCACCTGTGCCATCTACACACACACACACACACACACACACACACACACACACACACACACACACACACACACACACACACACACACACACACACACACACACACACACACACACACACACACACACACACACACACACACACAAACACACCCAAACACACACAAACACACCCAAACACACACACACACACACACACACACACACACACACACACACACACACAGACACACACAGACACACACCTCCACCTGATAATTAGAGAGTCAAGCATTCTAAGGAAGCCCTGCTCTCAATTCAAAGCCAGTCGGCCGCACAATCAGGCAGGGCTCATAG